>NC_041738.1:63205581-63506031 GCF_004115215.2 Ornithorhynchus anatinus
GGGCCTGGGAGTCAGAGGAGCTGGGTTCTAATCCCAGCCCCACCACTTGCTGATCTGCTGACCTTGGGCAAGTCACTTCATTTTTCTGGGCCTCAGTTACCTCAGTAAAATGGGATTACGACTGTGAGGCCTATGTGGGACAGGGACTGGGTCCAACCCGATTATTTTGTATCAACCCCAGCACTTAGAACAGGGCCTGCTATATAGTAATTGCTTAACAAGTTCTACAACCCAGCCCACACACTATGCTCTTGTAGTGTTAACCTTCTCGCTGTACCTTGATCTCACCTATTTCAACTCTGACCTCTAGCCCATGTCTTGCCTCCTGCCTGGAATACCCTCCATCCCCAAATCTGGCAGACAATTACTCTTCCCCACTTCAGAGCCTTACTGAAGGTACATCTCCTCCAAGAGGCCTTCCCGGACTAAGTGCCACCTTTCCTCTTCACCCACTCCCTTCTGTGTTTCCCTGCCCAGCTCCCTTTGTTCTTCCCAACCCTACTGCACTTATGTGCATACCTGTAATTTTATTTATTTGTATTCATGTGTGTATCACTCCCCTCTAGACTGAAAGCTTGTCTCGGGCAGGGAATGTATCTGCCTATTGTTGTGTTGTACTCTCCCAAGCACTTAGCACAGTGCTCTGCAACAGTAAGTGCTCAATAAATACGATTGAGTAAATGAATGCATGAATGAACAAATATCATTAAAAAAGCCCCTTCAACTGGCCCATGTGTGTGTAAGTCAGCGTGAGTGTGTATGTATGTGCACAGAGCAAATTCATGTGCAAGGGTGTGTATGTCTGTGTAGAATTGTGTGTTTGCATGTTTGGGAGTGTTTACATGTTTATGTATGTGTGTGTGCACATATGTGCATGAGAGTGGGACAGGGACTCTTTCCAATGTTACTGCATTGTATCTACCTCAGGGCTTAGTTTATTGCTTGGTGTGTATTAAGAGCTTTAAAAAATACCACTATTATTATTATTATTTTCTGAGTATGTAAATATATATGTATCTATCTACATAATACATATTACACAATATATTATGGAATTTGTTCGGTGTTTACTAAGTGCCAAGCACTGTGAGAAATACAATACAACCAGATCAATCTCTGTCCCACATGGGGTTCACAGTCTAAGAGGGAAGGAGAAGAGGAATTTAATCCCCATTTTACAGAAATGAAACTAAGGCACAAAGGAGTTAAGCATTTGCTGAAGGTCACTCAGCAGGCAAGTGGTGGAGCCAGGACGAAAACCCAGATCTTTTGACTCCCGGACAGGTTCTTTCCACTAGGCTGTGCAGCTTCCCAATAAATATACCAGCATCAATCAATCAATCAATCAATCGGTGGTTTTTATTGAATGCTTACTGTGAGCAGATCACTGCACTAAGTTATTGGAAAACTACAATACTGTTGGTAGACGTTACCCCTGCCCACGAGATGCTTTCAGTCCGAAGGGGAAGACAGACATGAAAATAAATTACAGTTAGGGGAAAAATATATGAATAAGCATACCAATATATGTACAGATAAATAGAGTATGCGGGCGTAGATAAGTGTTGAGGCTAGGAATAAGTCTGACTACCGTTTTCAAGCCCCTTCCCTCCCAACCCCTCACCCTCTAACGGATCAGTTCATTGCCCAGGCTTGTCCGTGGCAAGTGTCCTCCCACCCCTAGGCCGCACCCTTCTCCCTGTCCCCCTCCACACACTCTCCCTGATCCCCTCGGCACCCTCTCCCCCAGCACCCGCTGGCCCTGCGGCCCGCCACCCCTCCCCCTCCCTCGCATGCAGGAGGCTCGGCCGGCGGTGGCCAGGGTCAGGCGAGCCGGGCGGCGGATGCTTGCTATCCTGTGCAGGATTTCCAGGGGCGCCTCTCCTCCCAGGAGCCCGAGGAGAGAAGGAATCTGGAGGTGTCTTGCTTTGGCGGTTTGCATGTGTCCTTGGCGCTGCCCGGTGGAGTGGAACGATCCCCGTGGTGGGCAGGATTCCCTGGCTCCTATCCCGAATCCCCGGGTGACTTTGCTGAGAGCCGCTGGCCTCGGGCCGGCCAGGAGCACGGGTCCGGCAGGTGAGGAGCGAGGCGTGCTGGGAAGGCGGATGGGCTGATTGCTCCTGTGTGCTGCCCTGCAAGGCCTCCTTCGGCGCGGGCAGCGCGGTGGCATGGGGGACGGGGGCTGGCAGCCCGGCTCTCTGCGGGACAGCACTCTCGGCCGGGTCCAGGCCGCTGGGGGAGAGGCTCGAGGAAGACCGACGCTGTGGGGCTGGTCACACTTTAAGCTCCCTCGCTATCCTCGCCCTCCTCATTCCCCCTTGCTACCCTCGCTCCTCCTACTTACCCTCACTCCTCACTCCCCCTCTTTCTCCCTCACTCCCCGAGCTGTTCTCCCTCCTCTTTGCCCTTCCTAGCTGTCTTCGCTCCCCCAACTCCCAGGCTGCCCTCACTCTCCCTGGATGCCCTCACTCTCCCTTGCTGCCTTCACTCTCCCTGGCTGCCCTCACTTCCCCTGGCTGCCCTAACTTCCCCTGGCTGCCCTCACTCTCCCTTGCTGCCCTCACTCTCCCTGGCTGCCCTCACTTCCCCTGACTGCCCTCACTCACCCTTGCTGCCCTCACTCTTCCTTGCTGCTCTCACTTCCCCTAGCTGCCCTCACTCTCCCTTGCTGCCCTCACTCTCCCTTGCTGCCCTCACTCTTCCTTGCTGCCCTCACTCTCTCTTGCTGCCCTCACTCCCCCTGACTGCTCTCACTTTCTCTTGCTGCCCTCACCTCCCTTCCTCCCCTCCTCGCTCCCCTGCCCCCCCCCCCCGCCCCCGAGCAGAAGGGGGTGCCTCCCCGCTGCGTGGCCCCACCCAGGAGGAGATGGCAATGTTGGGGGGTGTCCAGGAAGGATAGTGGGGATGGCTCGCCGGCTTCCCCAGGAGAAGGCCCGAGTCCCTGGGGCGCGGGCCTAGCCCTGACCCCGCTGCTATAGAAGCAGGACAATGAAAGACGCCCAGCCGTTCCCTGGGGGGTCCTGGAAAGGCCAGGCCGGGCCGGACAGGGAGGTGCGGGTAGAGGGCGGGGGAGCGGGGCTGGGAGCGGGGGAAGAGGCCCAACTCACAGGCAGGAAAATGCAGATTTTTCTCTGGGGAGAAGGGGATGGGGTGGAGGGGTCAACCTCGACATTCTGGACCCCTCCCCCTCGCTGGGCTCTGGCAATCCACGGGGGGCTTGAGGAATAAGCAGGGGCAACTGGGGCCGAGATCCGCGTGTGGGCAGGACTCCAGGTTTTCCTGCCGTTTTAGGGTAGGGTCTGCAGACCAGGATTTCACCACGGGGTAGGAAGGGACGGGGTAGGGAAGTGGGGAGGGAAGGGGAGGAAAGGAGGGACTCCCCCTTATGCTGCAGACTCCGCATTCCTTCGGCCAGCTCCCTCCCCTTAACTGTCTTGCTGCCCCGGGCTCCCACACTTTGTTATTATTATTATTAGAAGTAATAACAACTATTATCATCGTTATTATTATTATTACGGTATTTGTTAAGTTCTTGGAACTCTTACAGTACCAACAGTATATTAGCCCTCGGGCAGATTCAAAATATTCTGGGCCCTTACGCCAGGGTGCTGGTTAATCAGAGAAAATCCCCGAGGAGGAGAGGAGGGGGAGGAAAGGGACAGTGTGGGAGGAAGAGGGAAGAAGGAGAGGGAGGAGAGGGACAGGGTGAGAGGGCTAAAAGAGGGACAGAGGAGGAAGAGGGGGAGGAGCGGGGGAGGGACGGAGGGGAGGGGAGGGTGGAGTGGGGAGGAGAGGGGGAGGAGGGCTTTCCGGTTTCAGGGGTCTCCGAAGGTGGGGAGCAGCATGAGCGAGGGGTAGGAGAAGAAGAGTAAAAATGAGGCACGGTTTGAGACAGAGTTCAAGGAGACCCCGGGAGAGGGCGGAATCAGGACGCGGGTGGGGCCGGAGGGGGGCTGGAGGGGGCAGGACCGTAAGGGGCGGGGCCTTTCGGTGTCCGACTGTCCGGGGTCCTGTCCGGAGCGGCCTGGGTCCTTGTGGGGGAGGAGGGGACTTGGGGCGGGGCGGAGGGAACCGGGCACTCTGTAGCTTTGCAGGGCCAAGGAGAGGCCCTGGGCGGAGGGGCGGAGCCCCGAGGCGCCCAGTGCTGGGGGGAAGGCAAGTGGCGCCCAGGGTCCGGTTTGGGTCCGCTACCTTCGGGGCCAGTTTACACCATTGCTCTCCAGATCCGTTTTATACCCACTGCCCCCAGGGCCGGTTTATGCTGGTTTATGGCGGCTGCCCTCTGGGCCTGTTTATACCCACTGCTCCTGGGCTGTTTCATACCTACTGCACTCCAGATCCATTTTATACCTGCTGCCTTCAAGGCCAGTTTGGGCAGGTTTATGCTGGCTGCCCTCAGAGCCTGTTTATTCAACTGCCCGGGGCTAATTCATAATAATAATAATAATTATGGCATTTGTTCATTCATTCATTCATTCAATAGTATTTATTGAGCGCTTACTATGTGCAGAGCACTGTACTAAGCGCTTGGGATGAACAAGTCGGCAACAGATAGAGACAGTCCCTGCCGTTTGACGGGCTTACAGTCTAATCAGGGGAGATGGACAGACGAGAACAATGGCAATAAATAGAGTCAAGGGGAAGAACATCTCGTAAAAACAATGGCAACTAAATAGAATCAAGGCGATGTACAATTCATTAACAAAATAAATAGGGTAATGAAAATATATTAAATGATTACTATGTGCCAAGGACTGTTCCAAGTGCTGGGGTAGATACAAGGTAATCAGGTTGTCCCATGTGGGGCTTACAGTCTTAATCCCCATTTTACAGATGGAGTAACTGAGGCACAGAGAAGTTAAGTGGCTTCCCCAAGGTCACACAGCAGACAAGTGGCGGAGCCAGGATTAGAACCCATGTCCTCTGACTTCCAAGCTCTTGCTCTTTCCACTAAGCCACGCCACTGCCTTCCAGATCCATTTTATACTCGCTGCCCATAGGGCCAGTTTATACCCACTGTATAAGTAGGATTCCAGATCCTCACCTGAACCTGCAGTGTGACTTCTCGGCATGACCCTGCAGTGTGATGCACCATGCAGCGTGACCCCCAGCTTGACCCACTCAGTGTGACCCCAAAGTCTGACCCTGCAATGAGTCCTGCCTTTCCTGGGACCATATCCTGTTGCAGTCTTTCTATATGCTGGGCCAATTAGGAAACTGAGAGGTGTCTCTGCACATTCAAGAGAAGCCTCGCCTGGTCTCTGCCCTGAGGGGCTCTGAATCGCAGTCCTTTGTCTCTCCATTACCAGGCAGGCAAGTAAGTGGATGGACAGACTGACAGAGCAACTGGCAGACAGAGAGATCGAACTGGGGAGAAAAGATAGAATGAACATTGATTCTTTGTGCCCCAAACCCTGGCTGGTTCCATCTGAATGTTTCAGGTCCTGCAAGGGTCTCCCTAAGCCCAAGAGCAGTCTTGGGAATTCCAGGCAGTATGGGAGAGTTGGAGGTGCTGGTGGAGGACTAGCTAAGGACCAGTGTTGTCATGGTGACACTGCTGGGCTGATGGAGGAAGTGGTGGTGAAGCATCTAGGAGAGCTGTCGTCGGTGTCATCACCATGGTCATCACCATCATCATCATCACTCACCATCACAGATTGTGCAGCTGTGGGCAGAGCACTGTTCTGGGCACTTGGGAGCAACCAACAGAAATTGGAAATGTGGTCCCTTCCTTCAGGGGAGTTGTAATTTAATGGAGGTGACACAGAAGGGAGTGGGACATAAGGAAAAGTGGGGCTTAGTCTGGGAAGGCCTCTTGGAGGAGATGTGCATTCAATAAGGCTTTGAAAAGGGGGAGAGTAATTGTCTGTTGGATTTGAGCAGGGAGAGCATTCCAGGCCAGAGGCAGGATGTATGCCACGGGTCGGCGGCGAGACAGGCGAGATCGGTGCACAGTGAGAAGGTTAGCGCTGGAAGAGCAAAGTATATGGGCTGGGTTCCTGTCACCCTGCTCAATCTGCCAATCCCCAGCTCCTTCCCTCTCCCACCTCCCCCGCCCTCTCCTCCCCACATCATCCCCCATCAACCAGGGGTCCAGAGTCTGCTGGGGGCGTCAGGGGGAGGTCTGGGAAGAGACCAGATCCAGCTTCTTCCCACCTCCCCATCCCTCACTGCCCTCGCCCCCCCCCCCCCACTGCCCTCACCTCCCACCCCTTGCCACCTGGAGAGCAAACACGTTCTGGGTTGGGACACCTGGGGTCCAAAAGGGAGCTGCCAGGCTGGCTTCGCCCCTGCCCAGCCCCCGTGAGCCACGGTAAACAATCATCATATTTCCTGGGGCCGGCTGGCCGCCGCTGCTGGCAAGGACCTGCTAAGAAGGGGAAAGGCCAGAGCTGTGTTGTTCACATCGTTCACATTGCCCCCATTGTGCTGGGGAAACCGTTCTGAGACCCAGAATTAGAGAATTAGGAAATACAGCAGAGCAGATGTTTCCTCTAAGCCCATCTGGTTCACAGAGGTGCCTGACTTTCAGAGGTTTGCTGGCTCTCTAAAAAAAGCCCTCTGGAAGCTTCTTGAGGGTAGGGATTGTGGCTACTAACCTTATTGTATGCTCCAGAGTGTTCAGTCCAGTGCTCTGCACACATTAGACTATAAGCTTCTCGAGGGCAGGAATTGGGTATATTAATCCTTTTGTACTCTCACAAGCCCTTGGTCTAGTACTCTGCATGCAGTAGACTATAAGCTTCTTGAGGGCAGGGATTGTGTCTACTAGCCTATTCTCCCTATCACTCAATCTAGTGCTCTATTCACAGTTTGATTTATTTTTTAATTATGGTATGCTTTAGGCGCTTATATGTGTCAAGCATTGTTTTAAGTGTTGGGGTAGATGCAAATTAATCAAGTGGGATACAGTCCCTGTCTCACATTGGGCTCAAATCAAAATAGGAGGAGGAATAGGTACCAAATCCCCATTTTACAGTTAAGGAAACTGAGGCCCACAGAAGTTAAATGAGTGGCCCAAGGTCACACAGTAAGCAACTGGCAGTGACAGGACTAAAATCCAGGTCCTCTGACTCCTGGGCCCGGGCTCTTTCCACAGGGTCATGTTGCTTGATGCAGTAGGTGCTCAATCATTACTATTGATTGATTGCTCTGCAGTGCAGCCATGATATGGAAGCCTTGGGGTTACTGACCTTCAAGTGTGAAGAGTGCATGTCAAAGCCAACTGACCACAAGTGGCTCATTGACCGCAAGGGTGGCTTCAGAGGGCATTGGGACTCCTGGGGCCATCCGGCTCAGGAGTGTTTTTGAGTGACATAGATGCTGCCCGAAGGTAGTGCAAGTGAGGCCTGAAAGGAGCCAGAAAGAAGGATACTTTTCTGGGGTTCCCAAAGGATGATTTAGATCATATGAAAGATTGTGAACAGTTTTTGTAATAAAGAGTTGGAAAGGTGGGGCACCGGTGGGCCTTGGGGACTTGGGCCAAGGTGGAGCCTGCAGTGTCCAGTGTCTCTGGTCCCACTGCGGCAGCAGTGAGCTGGGGTGGCTCTGGAGGTCACCCTAGGGTTTCCTGGCTCCCAGGAGAGCAGTGTAAGTATTGGGCACGAGGCTCGGCCCACAAAGAACAGGGGCTGAAATGAGAGTGTTCCCCAAAATGCTGGTGCCTGAGGTAGCCCCACAGCTCCCCGATACCAAAATTATTCAGGCTCTGAAGGGCAGAATCTTCTCCCAGGGCCATTTCCTGGGGGCAGAGCCTTCTCCTGGGGGGGGGGGGGGCAGTGCCATCTCCCAAGGGTGGACCCTTCCCCTAGGAGACGGCTCCTTGTGGCACCTTCTCCTGGGGGCCGGAGCTGCAGACCCTCCCTGGATTCCTCCCTGTGGAGACCATGCTGACCAGAAGGTCCAGACGATTGCTCTCACGGGGTCCTTTGGAGTGGTGTCTTGGCTCAGCCTCGGTTAGACAATGCCCCTTTGACCCCCACTCCTGAGCTGGCACTGGCTGCACAGAGAAGAAGCCAAAGGAGGCCAAAGGAGGCCCGGGGCCTGAAGGCAGAGCATGGCAGAGCTGGACACAGAGTCACCAGACTCCTCCTCCTCCTCCTCCTCCTCCTTCTCCTCCAATTTATGCCCAGATCCATAGGTCACAGCATGTGGCCTTCCCTGATCTCCTGGGACAGCCATCAAATGTCACAAGCAAAAGGCCCAACCAGCAGCAGCAGAATCATCTGACTAGGGAGCTGGCCTGGTTTCTGACCCTCAGTCAAGAATGTCAAATGCTGAGCGCCAGCCCTGGGGCTGACTCAGCTGGTGTCCCTCCCCACTCAGGCTGGAGACCCCCCAGAAGGCTGACTTTCCCACCCGCCCACAGAGCAGTCCTTTGATACAGAGAGTGCAGCCTGGAGCAGAGAGATAGCTCATCTAGCTGGTCAGACAGAGAAAGAAGCAGAGGAAGAGGCAGAGACGGAGACAGACGGAGACAGAGAAGGATGACTGAACTGAATTAATCCTAGTGCTTAAACTCTCACTCCCCCTACAAATCCTGCTTCCTCTTGTTTCAAATTAAGGGATAGGGACTGTGTCTAATTCCCACCTGTCCATTCTTTCCTGGTGCTCAGTACAGTGCTCAGCACACATGGTAGGTCCTAATCAATTCAATCATATTTATTGAGCACTTATTGTTTCAGAGCACTGTACTGAGTGCCTGGGAGTATACAATATAAAGAGTTGGTAGACATATTTCCTGTCCACAATGAACTTACAGTCTAGAGGGGGAGACATGAATATAAATGAATTATGAATATGTACATAAATGCTGTGGGGATGAGGGAGGGGTGAATAAAGGGTGCAAATCCAAGTGCAAGAGTGATGCAGAAGGGAGTGGAAGAAGAATAAATGAGGGCCTAGATGGGAAAGCTTGTTGTGGGCAGGAATGTGTCTGTTTATTGTTATATTGTACTCTCCCAAGGGCTAAGTATAGTGCTCTGCACACAGTAAGCGCTTAATAAAATGATTGAATGAATGAATGAAGGCCTCACTATTATTGATTGATTGGTGGCCTTGAATCGTTCCTTCCAGCCTGCCCTATTTGAGTGGCTGCCAGCCATTCTCTGCACCTATTTCCAGCAGCCATTCTCCACACACAGATACACACCAGCCACCCTGCACACACACATCCGGCAGCCATACTTCTTACCTTCTTAAGCAGTCATTTACCATTCATGTTCTCTCCAGCGACATTTGCAGCAGCAGGCATGGCTTGAGCACTGTATTCTGGCCCTCGAGTTCCCACCCATGCTGCTGCGAGGCAGAGATGAGGACAGAGAGACAGAGAGCAATAAGGTCTAGGTCATGGAGTTGCCGACCTCTGCTGCAGCCACTGAAGTTTCCATGGGAGGCTTCAGCCAATTATTTGGACTGGGGATAATTAGACTTATCAAAGCCGGTGGTCAATCCCCACGCTGTTTTCTGGACCACAGTATTCCCATGGGGTTTCCACAGTGAGTATGAGTGGGTTCAGTCAGGCCACAGCAAGGGCCCAGGCCCTCCTTTTCTTCAAAGAGCTCTACTTGGAAGCTATCAAAGAGACAGACTGTCTTCCATGGAAGTTCACAACAGCCTTGGGAAGCGTCCTGGGTAGAATGGTTAGCAGCCGGCCAGCAGGCCATTCTCGAGTCCCGGGGAAGGGGCAGATGGCTTCCTCTGGTGTCTTGGGGTGACAAGCTCTAACGGAGCATGGATGGAAGGCTGGCCAGCTGGCTTCCAGCCGATCTGTCCCCCGTCCAGTCTGGATTCTAATCCCAGCTCAGTCACTTGTCTGCTATGTAACCTTGGGAAGTCACTTCACTTCTCTGTGCCTCAGTTACTTTATCTATAAAATGGGGATTAAGACTGTGTGCACAATATGGAACAAGGACTGTGTCCAACCCAATTACGTCATATCTACCCCAGCACTTAGTACTGCCTGGCATATGGAAAACACTTAAAAATATCATTATTATTATTATTATCACTAGGACCTCTGTCCAGTGTTTTCACTTCCAGCTCCAGCTTCCCTTCTCTGCCATCATTCTTGAGGCCAGCCCCCTGACCCTTCGTCACCTGACCCTCCCCCACTGACTTTGCCAATGACACCTTGATTTTATACTGTCAATGGCATCATCCGTTTCTTCTATCAATCAACTAATCAGTGGTATTTGTTGAGTAGAGCATTGAACTAAGCATTTGGGAAAGTACATTGAGAAAATAGGTGGATTGAGGTTTGATTTTTGGTCCTTAGTAGCCAGGAACTCCCCCAACTGTTAATTGACCATTGCTCTGGAGGCCGGGACCCAAGAGTAGGTGGGTCCAGCTACCAAGGAAGGCCTCCTTATTTATTTTATTGGCTGTCTCTTCCTATAGACTGTGAGCTCCTTTTTCTTATGGTATTTGTTAAACACTTAAAATGTTCCAGGCACTGTTCCAAGTGCTGGGGTAATATCATGGCCTAGTGACAAGAGCCTGGGCTTGGAAGTCAGAAGATATGGGTTCTAATCCCGAATCTGCCACTTGTCTGCTATGTGAGCTTGGGCAATTCACTTTACTTCTCTATACCTGTTACCTCGTCTCTTAAATGAAGATAAAGACTGTGAGCCCCACGTGGGACAACATGGTTACCTTGTATCTACCCCAGCACTTAGAATGGTACTTTGGTTGGCACGAAGTAAATGCTTAACAAATACTATCACTATTATTATTATTACAAGCTAATCAGGTTGGACACCATACCTGTCTCACCAGGGGCTCACAGTCTTAATCAGCATTTTAAAGATGAAGGAACTGAGGCACCGAGAATTGAAGCAACTTGCCCAAGATCACACAGCAGACAAGTGGAGTCAGGATTAGAACCAGGTCTTTTGATTCCCAAGTCCATGCTCTTTCCACTAGGTCATGCTGCTTCTCTGCTGCACCTTGTGGGCAGGGATCATGTTTACCAATTCGTTTGTAGTGTACTCTCCCAAGCACATAGTCCAGCAGCGTGGCTCAATGGAAAGAGCATGGGCTTTGGAGTCAGAGGTCATGAGTTCGAATCCTGGCTCTGCCACTTGTCAGCTGTGTGACTGTGGGCAAGTCACTTAACTTTTCTGTGCCTCAGTTACCTCATCTGTAAAATGGGGATTAAGACTGTGAGCCCCATGTGGGACAACCTGATTCCTCTGTGTCTACCCCAGCACTTAGAACAGTGCTCTGCACATATTAAGCGCTTAACAAATACCAACATTATTATTATTATTACTCTGCACTCAGTAAGTGCTCAATAAATACCCCTGATTGATGGATTGATTGATTGTCATGATGGCTAGTGCCTGCGGGCCAGCTCAGGTCACAGCTGCTGGGCTGTCACTGATGCAGTTTGGCATGGCCCTGACAGTCTGGTTTGGGTTCTCCCCTCTGGGACTGGAGGCTGATGATAATTCCTGGACTGGGCCCAAGGTCGCCCATACAAGCCTCTCCAGGAAAGGGTTGGAAAGTTCCAGGGGGGGCTGTTGGATCACTGTGGTGGATAGCAGGGTAGGGGTCAAGGGGCCTGGGCCAAGGGGCCAGCTGCCTGTCTCTCTGCCTGAGGGTCTCTGGGCCAACCCAGCCCAAGAACAGACATGTGCCCTTGCTCACATCTAATGATGGATGCGGAGCCTGCTGGGGCCCCTGACTTGTTGGGGAACCTTGCTCTGGGTCTCCCCTCCCTGCAACCGGCCCAGCCTGTGGCAGCAATGCCTCCTTGTGGACAGAGGGCAAGAAGTCAGTCAGTCAATCGTATTTACTGAGTGCTTACTGAGTGCAGACCACTGTACTAAGCACTTGGGAGAGTACAATGTAACAATAAACAGACACATTCCCTGCTCACAACGAACTTACAGTCTATATGGGGAGACAGACATTAATATAAACAAATAAATTACAGCTATGTATGTACATATGTTCTGTGTGGCTGGGAGGGGAGGATGAATAAAGGAAGCAAATCAGGGCTATGAGTAGAAGAGGAAAGAAGGAGGAAAGTCAGGAGATGTGGATTCTTTCTAGGCCCAGCCCCACCACACGCCTGCTGTATGACCTTGGGCAAATCTATTAACTTCTTTGGGCCTCAATTTCCTCATCTGTAAACTGGGGATAAACTACCTGTTCTCCCTTCCACTTAGACTGTGACTCAGATGGAGCAGGGACTGTATTGTATCAGGTCCCAGCACTTGACACATAGCAAAGATTTAGCAAATATCAGGATTCTGTTTTTCCTTCTTGTTATTGTGGGGTGTGGCTGGGGCCCCAGCCTTGGACCCCTCCATGGCCCTAGGGCCCTAAAGCTGCACCCCCACAGTCAGAGGGAAAGGTGTATAGGCAGAGCCCCTGCTTCCCACAGGGAAGCAGGGCAGGATCTTGTCCGGGGTTGGGGACAGGACCCTTGCAGCTCCTCAGGGAGGGAAAGGGATGGGTCCAAGTTGGAGTCCAAGCTTTCTGAGCCCTGATCAGGCAGAGCAAGTTTAGAGTCCAGGAAGAGTCCTCAGCCTAGGAAGTCCAGGATGGCCCAAGACTCTGTACCTCACCTCTGTGGGCACATGCATGCTCTGCCTCCTGTGGGTGCTACTGGCCTGCCTGGGCCCATGTAAAGTGTGGAGCCATGGCCTAGGGAGACAGGGCAGCTGTCAGGGGTGGAGGAAGCCCTAGTGGGCAGAGGCGGGGCAACGGGAGGTGGTAGTGGGACCAGGGGCCCTGGGAGAAGGGCCCCTCGATTCTAGGCTCCACATCACCCCTGACCATGCAGATAAAGTGCTAATTGGAACCTGGACCAATGGGATGTATGTGGATCCCCAGGGCTTTGGGTGACCTCCTGTCTGATCAGGGAGCAGGGGCAAAGAATTCTCCATAGAGAGAAGGCAGCGTGGGAGGCCAAGGCAGGGATTGAGCCCAGCCAAGTGGTGGGAGGATAGGGCGCTCTCCAGTGGGTATTCTGGGGGCCAAACCATACTGTCAGGCTGTTAAAACTACCCCAGGCTAGCTTGCATCATACCTCAGGGAGGCCAGAGGTGCGGTAGCTCTTCTCCCCATGCCTCTCCAGATCTCTGTGTCTCCCCACATATCTCCACTTGACCATCTCTCTGGGCCTCCATTTTCTCCACTGCCTCCCATCATCCCCTAACAGTACCCAGAACAAGGAGGAACCAATGGCACTGAAGGAGGAAACTGAGCCATGAAAAGGGGGAGATGGATGGCCATCCCCTCTTGTCCATGGCCTGGCCACCACTTCTGACCTTAGCCTGGGAAAGGACCCTTCTGATTGGTAGGTAGGAGGGAAGGGTGCTACAATGGCTCTGGACTCCTAGAGCATCCTTGAGTGAGGCCTGAGCCTCTTAAATTGTTTCCTTCCCTCCATCCCTGGTACCAGGGGAGCCCCTGGCCCCAAATCTCAAGAATGCCTGATGGTGAGAGCAAAACAGGACCACAAGGCCCATCCCTTATTTGCAAGTACTGTCCCTGTCCCTGGCAGTCTGCTGCTTTGGGCTTCACCAGAAGCCTTGAAGCAGCGGGGGCCTTGAAGCTCAGAGTTCAACTTGGTTATTTGGACAAAGTCCATCTTTTCCCTCATCAACCCAGAACTCCTCAAGGTCATCTTTCAGATACTTAATCAGCTTTCTCCCCCTACATCTATCTTTACTCCTCTCCTTCTATACCCCAGCCCACTCATTTTTCTCCTCTAATGCCAGTCTACTCCTGTAATCTCCATCTTATTTATCTTGATGCCAAGCCCTTGTCCACGTCCTGCCTCTGGCCTGGAACTCCTCCCTTCACAACCGACAGACCATTGCTCTCCCCACCTTCAAAACCAATTGAACACATTCCATGTCACCTCTTCCCCTAGGTATTCACCCACACTCCCCAACTTGCATTGAGGAATATATGTTTTTTTTCACTCTACTCCTTCCCCCAACCATAATTTATTTTAGTGTCTGTCTCACCAGCTCGACTGCAAGTTTCTTAAGTTCCTCAGGTCTATTAATTCTGTTGTCCTCTCCCAGTTGCTTACTCCAGTGCTCTGTAAACGCTGTAGGCAGGGATTGTCTCTATTGCTGTATTGTATTTTCCCAAGTGCTTAGTACAGTGCTATGCTCACAGTAAGCGTTCAATAAATACGATTAAATGAATGAATGCTGACACTGTCCTCTCCTGGTTCTCCTCCTATTTCTCTGGCACCTCTCCTCTGCCTCCCACCCCTAAATGTGGGAGTCCCTCTAAGTTTGGTTCTGAGCCCCCTTCTATTCTCCATCTACACCCACTCTCTTGGAGAACTTATTTGCTCCCATGGCTTCAACTACCAACTCTAGGCAGATGATTCCCAAATCCACATCTCCATCCCAGAACTTTCTCCCTCTCCACACTCACATTTCCTTCTACCTTCGGGTCATCTCTATCTGCATGTTCTGCCAACGCCTCAAAGTAAACATGTCCAAAACTGAACTCATCTTCCCACCCCCACCTTGTCCTCCCTGCAATCTCCTATCACTGTTGACAACGCCAATGTCCTCCCTGTCTGACAAGTCTGTGACCTTGGTATTATCCTTGACTCATCTCTCTTCCTCAATCTACCTATTTAGTCTGTGACTGAATCCTGTCGGTTTTCCCTTCACATCTCTAAAATTGGTCCCTTTCTCTCCATCCAAACTGCTACCATGCTGATTCAAGCACTTATTATTTACCACCTTGACTGCTGCATCAACATCCTCGCTGACCTTCCTGCCTCCTGTTTCTCCCCACTCCAGTCTATACTTCACTCTGCTGCCGGGATCATTTTTCTAAAAATCATCCGGTTCACATCTTCCCACTCCTCAAAAAACCCGAGTGGTTGCCCACCCATCTTCTCATTAAGCAGAAACTCCTCACCATTGTCTTTAAGGTGCTTGGTCAGCTTTCCCCCTTTGACCTGTCCTTACTCCTCTCCCACGGATGCCCCAGCCCACACACTCCACTCCCCAAATGCCAACTTACTCACTGTATCTCAAGCTCATCTCATTGCTGCTGACCTCTTGCTCATGCTCTTCCTCCTGCCCAAAATTCCCTCCCCCTTCAGATCAGACAATCCACCACTTTCCCCATATTCAAAGCCCTACTAAAATCACGTCTCCTCCAAGAAGCCTTCTCTGACTAACCATGAATCTCTCTACCCTCTCCTTATTCCCTTCTATGTCACCTATCAACCTGGGTGTTATTTCCTCTTCTCCCATCTCTTCTGTGTTACCCCTGCACCTGGATTTGCACCCTTTATATTCACTCCTCTCTCCAACCCATAGCACTTTCATTCATTCATTCATTCAATAGTATTTATTGAGTGCTTACTATGTGCAGAGCACTGTACTAAGCGCTTGGGATGAACAAGTTGGCAACAGATAGAGACAGTCCCTGCCGTTTGACGGGCTTACAGTCTAATCGGGGGAGACGGACAGACAAGAACAATGGCAATAAACAGCGTCAAGGGGAAGAACATCTCGTAAAAACCGATGGCAACTAAATAGAATCAAGGCGATGTACAATTCATTAACAAAATAAATAGGGTAACGAAAATATATACAGTTGAGCGGACGAGTACAGTGCCGTGGGGATGGGAAGGGAGAGGTGGAGGAGCAGAGGGAAAAGGGGAAAATGAGGGTTTAGCTGCGGAGAGGTAAAGGGGGGATGGCAGAGGGAGTAGAGGGGGAAGAGGAGCTCAGTCTGGGAACACCTCTTGGAGGAGGTGATTTTTAAGTAGGGTTTTGAAGAGGGAAAGAGAATCAGTTTGGCGGAGGTGAGGAGGGAGGGCGTTCCGGGACCGCGGGAGGACGTGACCCAGGGGTCGACGGCGGGATAGGCGAGACCGAGGGACGGTGAGGAGGTGGGCGGCGGAGGAGCGGAGCGTGCGGGGTGGGCGGTAGAAAGAGAGAAGGGAGGAGAGGTAGGAAGGGGCAAGGTGATGGAGAGCCTTGAAGCCTAGAGTGAGGAGTTTTTGTTTGGAGCACTTATGTATATATCTGAAATTTATTTATATTAATATCTGTCTCCCCCATTAGACTGTCAGCTCATTGTTGGCAGGGAACACATATACCAACTCTGTTATACTGTACTTTCCCAAGTGGTTAATACAGTGTTCTGCACACAGTAAGTGCTCAATAAGTGTGATGGATTGATTACTCTCTAGATGCTTTTATACCCAACCCATCACACTTATATACACCTTCTTGTACTCTGACTGATAAATTGAGGTTCAGACAGAGGGCAGATGGAGCTGGAGAGGGAGACTGAGGAAGAGGCAATCAGAGGGGCTGGGTCAGTGCAAGGAGAAGGGAACTTGCAAAATTGTGGAACATTTGATTGTTGACACCCAACACCTGCAGCATTTTGCACCTTTTGTCACCAAAGCAACCGTGGTTCAGGTTTACCTCCGGTGACCAAGCAACCTCCCCAAATGACTGCCAGTAGAGCAGGAGCATTCACTCCTTTGCCTTAGATTAATTCAATCAATCAATCTATTGAGCACTTACTGTGTGCAGAGTTTGGGAGAATACAATATAACAGAATTGTTAGACATGTTCCCTGCCCACAGGAGCTTACAGTCTAGAGGAGGAGACAGACGTTAATATAAATAAATTATGGATGTGTACATAAGTACTGTGGGATTGAGGGAGGGGTGAATAAAGAGTGCAAATTCAAGGGCAAGGCCAATCCAGAAGGGTATGGGAGAACAAGAAATAAGGGCTTAATGAAGTAAGGCCTCTTGGAGGAGTTGTGTTTTTAATAAGGCTCATGAGTTTTTAATTCTCTCTGTTACACACATAAATACCCCAATATTCACTGTACCCCTGCATACATACATGCACCTACACAAATGCATGTGCAGAAGCATACATGCGCACAACCACAAACCCACGTAGGTGCACATACAGTCCCACATTTCTTGTCCTGTTCTTGAAAGCTTTCTTGCCATGGTCAGCTTACCTGTCCTCTGGACATTCCCATTTCCTCCTCCCATTTTCATTTTCTCCTGATCCCAAGCCCAGACATTTTGCCAAGGTGGCTTGGGCGGGCACTCTAGTGTCCATGGGCCAGAGCTGAGGCAGCAGAGCGCAAAGGCTCAGGTTGTACTGTGGCCTGCTTCTCTCACCACTGACTGGCCGGAGTGGTGGATGGCCACTGGTGGGGGGTGGGTAAAAGGGTGGCCTGTTGTGGAGAGATCTTCCCAGACTAAGCCCCACTTTTCCTCATCTACCACTCCCTTCTGCATCACCCTGACTTACTCCCTCTGCTATTCCCCCTTCCCAGTCCCATAGCACTTATGTACATATTTCTAATTTTATTTATTTGTATTGATATCTGTCTCCTCCCTCAAGAGTGTAATCTGGTTATGGGCATGGAAAGTCACGGTTTATTGTTGTATTGTACTTTCCCAGCACTTAGTACAGTGCTCTTCACACAGTAAGCACTCAATAAATACAATTGAATGAATGAATGATGTGACCATTTCATTCATTCAATAGTATTTATTGAGCACTTACTATGTGCAGAGCACTGTACTAAGCGCTCTCCAGGTCCTTCAATCAATCGATCAATGGTATCTATTGAACACTTACTTTATGCAGAGCACTTTACTAAGCACCTTCACCATCCTGGCTGGGCGTGTCGCTTTTGGTTCTGGTTTCTGATTGCAGACCTGATCACTTGCTATGTTTTGGGCCATGGATTTTATTTTCCTGCAATAGTTTGGGGGAGGGAACAGTGTCCTGACCCTGGGTAGTGTGAGGGAAATGACCCAAGAACAACAGTGCTTGCTCCCCTTCAGCATCTGATGTGCTACTTAGCTCATGGGCCACATCCATGCCACCCCTCGCCCAGTCAATTTGGGTCCATTCCCTATTTAATATCTGAGTTTTCCCTATAATTTATTTAGTTTCAGTCTTGTTGGCTAGATTGTAAATTCCTGAAGGCAGGCGCTGTGTCTACTAACTATTTTACTCCCCCCCAGTGCTCAGTATAGTGCTCAGCACACAGTAGGTGCTTAGTAAATACTATTGATTGACTGCGTGATTGGTTTGAAGATGACCAATAGAGAGGATTTTATTGGTGTGTGTGAAAGTGCCAGAGGAAACGAGAGTGAGATTAATGATCAGTTCCAAAGGCAAATCCCAGTCCACCCAAGTGTCTGCCCATCCACCCCCTCTACTCTCTGTTTTTTTCTCCAGCACCTATGTACCTACTGAGAACCATTTTCAGCACTTATGTATATGCGCTTATTCAGTTGTACATTCACTGATTGATTTTGAATTCTCTGATCTTATAGCAATGATGGTGATAACTTTATTTGTTAAGTATTTACTATGAATCAGTCACTGTTTTAAGCTCTGGGAAGTTTATCAGGTCAGACACAGTCCCTACAACCCATAGGGCTCACAGACTAAGTAGGAGGGAGAAAAGATATTGAACCTCTGTTTTACAGATAAGGAAACAGAGGCACAGAGAAATAACTTGCCCAAAATCACACAGCTGGCAGGTAGTGGATCTGGGATTAGAACCCAAATCCTCTGACTCCCAGACTGGTGCTCTTAATAATAATAATAATAATAATAATGTTGGTATTTGTTAAGCGCTTACTATGTGCCGAGCACTGTTCTAAGCGCTGGGGTAGACATAGGGGAATCAGGTTGTCCCACGTGGGGCTCACAGTCTTAATCCCCATTTTACAGATGAGGGAACTGAGGCACAGAGAAGTTAAGTGACTTGCCCATAGTCACACAGCCGACAAGTGGCAGAGCTGGGATCCGAACTCATGAGCCCTGACTCCAAAGCCCATGCTCTTTCCACTGAGCCATGCTGCTTCTCCCACTGCTCTTTCCACTAGGCCACACTGTTTCTCTTATATCTGTTTCCTTCATTAGCGTGGAATCAATCAATCAGTCACTTGTATTGAGCACTTACCATGTGCAAAGCACTGAACTATGCACTTGGAAAAGTACAGTATAGCAAAGTTGATAGACCCAATTCCTGCCCACAAGAAGCTTATAGACTAGATGGGGTGGGGGTGGGGGGCTACTAAAGGTCAGGGAACACATTTCTTCTTTTTTGCTTTCCCAAGTGTCTATTAGTAGGGCGCTCAATATATGCTATCTATCCCTCTGTCAATCTAATTGCTTTTTTAAATTTATAGACTGTGCCCCCAGAGGACCATTGTGTTTGACCTGCCCCCTGAGGGAGTCTGGCCACCTGGTGTGTCCACAACAGCAGTGGTTTGGCCTGAGCTGGATTGGACAGTCTCATGCATCTTCATTATGAGACAGCACCCCACCCCCAACCCCCCTCCACCGCTGCCCACCCCTTGCAGAGGGCCTGACCCGGCCTGTCTGAGTGGCCCCCCTGCAGTCTGCTGGGCCTCTCCAGATGGTCGGAGGATGGGAAGGGAGTAGGGGCAGGGGTGGAGGCCTCAGAGTGCAGACAGGAAAGATGAGTCAATCCAGGTCACAGGAAGACTGAGGGATCCCGTCCTTCCAGGAAGCCAGAAACAGAGGTGGATCACCCAGGTCTGTGTCTGTGTCAGGGAGCAGACAGAAGCCTGCTGCTGGGGGAGGGGAGGGGAGAAGGGAAGCCTGGACTTTCAGACTCTGATCCCCTATCTATCTATCTGATCTCTATCCTCTATCCAGTCCAGATAGGGGTCCCTGGGTGGCAGAGGAGTAGGGGGCAAGGACAATATTGCTGCTTCTCCCCATGGATTGACTGACCTGTGGCTTTGTGGGCAAACGAGGGGGCAGATTTGGGTCTGAGGCTGACTGGGGAAGAAGTAGGTATGGTTTTGTCCTGGCCTAACTTTTGACTACATATGAACCCACAACTCTGCTGGGATGCCCTGGAAACAACTGGCCTGAGCTCCCGCCTGTGGCTCAGGGCTGCTGAAGCCCTGGGTGGCTCAAGCCACTGGGTGAAACCTGGGGGCAGGGGGATGTTGGGAGCCAGGTCTATCCAAGCAGGAGGGAGGGAAGAAGGAAGGGAGGGAAGGAATGAGGCAGGGAAGGATTGAGCAGCCCACCCACTCCAGGGCACTTTCTGTGCTCTGCAGTCTACCTGTCTGCCCCAGCCTTTTTGGGGTTGGTCAGTGGCATCCATCTAAGTTCATTGTGGGCAAGGAATGTGCCTGTTTATTGTTGTAGTGTTCTCTCCCAAGTGCTTAGTACAATACTCTGTGCACAGTAAACACTCAATACAATTGGCTGACTGGTCTGGGACTGGGGAAGGGAAGGCAAGAGACGAGATTGTCAGGGAAGGTGGAATGATAGTAATAATAATGACTATTGTATTTGTTAAACACTTACTATGTGCCAGGCACTATACTAAGCCCTGGGGTGGGTACAAGCAAATTGGGTTGGACACAATCCTGCCTCACATGGGTCTCACAGTCTTAATCCCCATTTTCCAGATGAGGTTACTTAGGCACAGAGAAGTGAAGTGACTTGCCCAAGGCCACACAACAGACAAGTGCAGATCCAGGATTAGTACCCACAACCTTCTGACTCACAAGCCCATGCTCTATCCACTACACCATGCTGCTTCTCATAAAAGCCAGGATATGAACCCCACAGCAAGGGGCCCTCAGATTATGCCCAGTTACCTGCTCCCTGGGTTCACTCTGGCCCACTCTGCAGAGTGAGGCCTTCATGGCAGAAGCAGGGAATCACCAGACCCTTGACTACAGGCAGGAGATGACTGTCAATGACTGTCCCGTGGCTACTGAGTCCATGATCCTGCTCCAGGGCTCTGATCACTAAGTGCCCCCACCCTGGCAGGGGAGGGTCTGTTCCCTCCCTCCAGGGTGTTTGCTAGTCCACTTCTCTCCTTCCCACCAGACTGGTGAAGAGTTGGGCCAGAGTGGCGAGTAAGGCTGGGGTCTCTGCTAGGGCCAGGTCCTTGTCCCGGGAGAGGTTATCTCCTGGGAATTCCCAAACCAACAATGGCTCTGAATTCTCTGATGTAGAAGGAGAGTGCCTCTTCCCTTCCACCCCCTGGGGGTCCTGTTTCCTCCCAACTCTCCACTCAGCTATGGGCCACTGATCTAGGGCAGCGCCAAATGGCCATCTACTCAAGATTGGGGAGGAGCAGCTGAGTGCCAGAGAAGGGGTTTGGAGCCTGGTCACCACCAGGCTGATCAGAGGAGGACATGTTGGCTCCATCTCCTAGACTGATCCCAGTGGAAGTGGACTCTGGATCCAGGCTCTGCTTTGAAAGGTTAGTGCTTTGGTCCAACCACCAGGCTTTGCTTTCCTCTGAAATTTCTCCTGGGCTCAGCTTCTTACCAGCCAATGCTTGGATGTTCAAACTCAAAATACATTTTGTCTCCAAGCATTTGGAAGTTTTTGTTCAGGAAAATATTTTTACTTGAAGTAATAACTATGGTATTTGTTAAGCGCTTACTATGTACCAAGCCCTTTGATTGGTGCTAGAGTAGTTCAAGATCATTAGATTGGTCACAGTCCCTGTCCCAGTTGAACTTCCCAGTCTAAGGAGGAGGGAGAAGAGGTATTTTATTCTCATTTCACATTTGAGATAACTGAGGCCTAGCAATCCTAGCTGGATAATTGAGGGCAGGCATATTTTCAAACCTGAATTATACAGATAGTTTGAGGGGAAGTTGCGGCATGGCGGTAGGAGGCAGGGGGACCATTGGCTGGCGTGGCGGCTTCTGACCCCAGGTTGGAGGATAGCTCCTCTCCCGGGGCTCTGGGTCTTTCTGCCAGCTTCTGCCACGGTCAGATTGTCAGGGGGCCCCCAAAGCTGTGTTCATTGCTCTAGTCCCTGTGGTGGAGGGTCAGCACCCGAGCAGGGCACAGGAAGATTGGGGGGGTCATGGAGGTCATGGAGGAAGTGATCCAGGCTCTGGATGGTCAGAAACTCCAGTAGTCATGAGTGAAGAGCATGGGAGCATAGGACTGGAGAGTGGGCAGGCGGCAGGATTTCTGCAAGACAGGTGGACAGCAAGAGGGCTAGAGTGTGGGCGGATGGCTGGAAGGCAGGCAAGTGAGTGGGCGGTGGGAGGGCCGGAGGGCGGGTGAGTGGTGGTGGGAGAGCCGGGGGTGAGCGGGTGGGTAGTAGAGGGCTAGGAGAGTAGGAGAGATTCAGACTCAGCCCTAAGGTTCCGGCCTGGTCCCTCCCAACTTTGCCCTCCTGGCTCCACAGAAAGGCTGGGTTTCCCTCATCACTGATGCTGGTGGACAGCTGCAGGGGATGATCCCAGCTACTTGCCTCACTCCCTCCCTTCCCCACAACCCTCCCGCAGCTCCAGGCCGAGCAGGGCTTTCCCCCGCAGGGATTATCTTCTAATTAACTTAGAGAAGACAGAGGCGTATTTAATGAGGACCAGAAGCCTCTGGGCCATCTGCCCCTGTTTTTATTTCTGGCAAGTTACAAACCCACCCCCTCCTCTCCCTCATTCCTCAGTTGGAGGAGTCCCTTGCTAGTGGGGTCCCTGCCCTGTGGGCTTCAGGAACCGAAGCTGTCTGGCTGACCACTCCACAGGGGGTCACCAAGTCTGGGAGTCCAGTTTAGGGTAGGGAACCAGGTCCAGGGGCTGGGGTGGTCCCAGCAGTGCTTGCCTAGTTGCAACGACCCCTGCCCATACCCCTCTGACTCCCACAGGGCCCTGGTTCTGACACGGGAATGCTGAAATGGGATGGGGATGGTTTGGGATGAGCCAACTGTGTCTGGTGTTCCCTGTATTTTCTGGAATGATTCCTCATATTTCCCAGTGAGAGTCCCAGTAGGATTTCTAACATTTCCAGGAGAGATTCCTGGCATTTTCCAGGGGATTCTGGAAAGAGGGTAGCAGCATCACTATCCCCATGCCTCCCAGACCCCAGGACTGCCTCAAGGCCTGCATCCTGCTGGATCTTCCGGTAGACACCCAGAATCTGGAGGAAGGGCCCAAGCAGATATGGGATTTGATCTGGGACTTCCTCACCCCTCTCCAGAAGCAGCCACATCCCAGCCACCCTGTTGAGCCATGTGATCAGTGAGGGAAGCCCCGTGAAGTTTCCTCTGAAGAAACTGGAGGACTCTCTGGGATCTTGGGGCCACTGTGACATAACATGGTGACATGGCTGCCTCCTGTTTTCCATTCCGGGTCTTCCCTGCTGGCTTCCCTCCTCCTCTGCCTCCTCTTGTGGGCACAGCACAAGCAGCCTCCGGCCCAGCAGTGTCCATCCAACTGGGCACCTCATGGCTCTGACCAGCCTTTTCCAGGGTCATGCAGGAGTCCTTGGGTGGCAGGCAGAGGAGGAGGCCAGATCTGGAGATGCTGACTGTGGAGGGCCTCAACATGAACTTAACATGTTAAAAACAAACTTCTCGTCTTCCCACTCAAACTGTCTCCCTCTGACTTTTCTATCATTGTAGACAGCACCACTATCCTCTCTGTCTCACAAGCCCATAACCTTGTCTATATCCTTGACTCATCGCTCTCAATCAACCCACATATTAAGTCTGTCATCAAATCCTGTCAGCTCTACCTTCACAACATCCGAAAATCTACCCTTTCCTCTCCATTCAAACTGCTACCACCCTGATCCAAGCACTCATCGTATCCCATCTCGACTGTTGCTTCAGCCTACTCGCTGACCTCTCTGCCTCCTCTCTCTCTCTCTCCTCTCCAGTTCATACTTCATTCTTCTGCCCGGATCATTTTTCTGAGAAATCATTCAATCTACCTCCCTACTCCTCAAAACCCTTGAATAGTTTACTCATCTACCTCTGCATTAAACAGAAATTCCTCTCCACTGGCTTAAGTCTCTCCATCAGCTCTCTCCCACCTTACCTTGCTGATTTCTCACTAACACTCCAGGGCACACACTCTGCTCCTCTAACACCAACCTACTCTCTGTACTTCAGTCTTGCCTATCCTGTCACCAACCCCTTGCTCTCATTCTCCCTCAGCCTGGAACTCTTTTCCCCTTCATATCCAACAGTCCAAAATTCTTCCCACATTTATAACCCTCCTAAAATCACATGTTCTCCAAGAGGCCTTCTGTTAACTAACCTTTAACTGCCCTCCCTCTGCATCAACTCTGTTCTTGGCTAAAAATCCCTTAAACCCATCGATGTTCATCCCAGTCCCACAACACTGAAGTTCATATCCTTATATACTACTATTTCTCCTATATGTGATTTATTTTAATGTCTGTCTCCTCCTGTATTCATTCAATAGTATTTATTGAGCGCTTACTATGTGCAGAGCACTGTACTAAGCGCTTGGGATGAACAAGTCGGCAACAGATACAGTCCCTGCCGTTTGACGGGCTTACAGTCTAATCGGGGGGCTTACAGTCTAATCGGGGGACTAATCTAATCCTGTAGACTGTAAGCTCTTTATGGACAGGGATTGTGTCTACCAACTCTGTTGTATTTTACTTTCCTGAGAACTTAGTACAGAGCTCTGCTCTGTAGGAGCTCAGTAAATACCATTTATCAACTGATTGATTGATGGGGTTAGGGGAAGGAAGAAAAGGAAGATGTGGAGATGGAAGTCCCTGGAGGCCCACCCAGCTGCTGGCCACCTCCTCAGAGTTGCCCATTTTCATTCATTCAGTCGTATTTATTAAGCACTTACTGTGTGCAGAGCACTGTACTAAGCCCTTGGAAAGTACAATTCATCAACAGATAAAGACAATCCCTACCCAACAACGGCTCACAGTCTAGAAGGGGGGAGATAGACAACAAAACATAACAAGTAGATAGGCATCAATAGCAACAAAATAAAGAGAATTATAGATATATACACATCATTAATTAAAGAAATAGAATAATAAATAAGCACAAATATACACAAGTGCTGTGGGGCAGGGAGGGGGGTAGAGCAATGGGAGAAAGTAGTCTACCATGGCCCCCAGAACATTTTCAGCTGCATTTTGGCCTAGAAACCATTCTCCCATCTTGTTTTCCTGGAAATGGTTCTTTGCTTGTTACTTCAGCTTCCTCTCTCCACAGGGCCCAAACTGGCATCCTCACATAAGGTATTCAGGGTAGGTTCTCTTGCTCAGCCACAGGTGGCTAGATGAGCAGGGAAATCAATTGATCAATCAATCATCAATGGTATTTATCAAGTGCCTACTTAAGGTTGTGGAAGGATGAAAGACCCCTGAGTGGGAGCTGCCTCCTCAGCCACGGCAATGTCCTTCCCAGGCCGGAAATCTATCTCCCGTCAAGGTTGGTGGCGAGCTCCCAGCCTCTTGCCTCCACCAGTCTGGTCCCTCTTCCCTCTGGGTGATGAATTAGAAATCAATGGACGTCGCTCCAGCAATGAATCTGTTGGACGAAAGCCGATCCTGCCTCCCCGGGCAAGACTCCCAGAATGGGCCAAGGGCTGAGCTTGGCAGGTTCTGCAGAGAAATCCATAGCTCAAGTCTGGCCCCGCAGTCCTGCCCCCACGTCCAGCTCTCGGCTTCAGGCCCATAGGTCAGGACACTCTGCGGGGGCCCTCCTACTGCCCTTTGGAGGCCGGGAGAGGGAGAGAAAGGGATACTGGAGGATCAGGATTGGGATCACTGCTATATCGATATTGGTATCTGTGTCCTCACGGGGATTCATTCAATTCATTCATTCAGTAGTATTTACTGGGCACTTACTGTGTGCAGAGCACTGTACTAAGCACTAGGGAAAGTACAATGCAACAATAAACAGTGACATTCCCTGCTCACAACGAGCTCACAGTTGTTGTGAGCTCAGTACAAGTATACAAGTAAATAAAGTTACAGATATGTACCTAAGTGCTTTGGGACTGGAAGGGGGAAAGAGCTAGGGGTAAATAAAATTACTGCTATGTACATAAGTGATTTGGGGCTGGGAAGGGGGAAGAGCAAAGAGAACAAGTCAGGAAGACACAGAAGGGAGTGGGAGGTGAGGAAAAGTGAGGGTTAGTCTGAGAAGGCCTCTTGTTAGAGTTGTGCCTGAGTGATCTGTGCCCTTGGCAGAATCTGTGTATGCATTGGGAACCGTGTCTGCACTGTGATCTCTGTCTTCACTGGGTTGCAAGTTCTCACCAGGATCCATGTCCTCAGTGGAATCCATGTCCAAACCAGGATCTGTATCTTCACCAGAATGTGTGTTTCCGCCATGATCGGTGTCCTCACCAAGATCCATGTCCTCAGTGGAATGCATGTCCTCTAGGTGATCCTGCCCTCACCATTATACATGTCCAAACCAGGATCTGTGTCCTCACTGTGATTCTGGTCTACACTAGGTTACACTTCCTCACTAGGATCCATGACTGCACTGCCATTCGTGTCCTCAGCAGCATTCATGTCTTCACCGTAATCTGTGACCTCATTGAGATCCACGTCCTTCCTGGGATCTGTGTCCCCGAAGAGATTCACATTCTCACCAGAATCCCTGTATACGCTAGGATCCATGGCTGCAGTGGAATCCATGTTCCTCTCTGGATCTGGATCCAATACTGGGACTGTGTCCTCACCAGGATCCTTGGCTGCATCAGGATCCATGACTGCCCCAGGATTTGTGACCCCATTGGGATCAATGACTGTGCTGGGATCTGTGTCCAGGATTGGTATTGGCCCCAGCATTGGATTCCAGGTTCCTTTCAGCTTTGAGTAGGACTGGTACCGTCTCTGGCACAGAGGTCAGCACCTGCATTGCCCGCTGTCTCATTTATCGGTTCAGCAGACAGGACCGAATGCCTGCAGAGAGAATGTGCTAGAGAAGTAGATTAAACTGCTGTGTGTTTGACTGTGCTCCTTCTCTAACCTGTTGGTTAGCCCGGGATTTGTGCCACTATGTCCCCTACTGTATGTGGCACTGTCGGGAACATGATGGGTGGGGACGGAAGAGTGTGAGGGGCTCCGTATCAGCCTCCAGCTCTAATGCCAATCCTTCTGAGTAGGGTTTCGGTCCCCAAGTCCCCAAGACTGAGGCTGGTCCGTTGTTTTCCTCCTTCTCCTCCTCCTCCTCTTCCTTCCTCTCCTCTTGCTCCTCTCCCTCCTTCCTTCTTTCTCCTTCCTCTTCCCCATCCATCATCATCATCAC
This sequence comes from Ornithorhynchus anatinus, assembly GCF_004115215.2. Classification (NCBI taxonomy): domain Eukaryota; kingdom Metazoa; phylum Chordata; class Mammalia; order Monotremata; family Ornithorhynchidae; genus Ornithorhynchus; species Ornithorhynchus anatinus. The sequence continues at coordinate 63,232,648 of NC_041738.1, forward strand.
CTGATTGTAAGCTTCTTAAGGACAGGGACCCCGTCTCAGTCCCCAGGTAATCAGGGCAGGGCTCTGCACCCACCATAGGTGCTCAATAAATCATAGCCATGAAGACAACTAAGGCCACTCCAGGGGCCCAGCCCCCCAGCGCAACAAGAATAGACTGTTACTGGGAAGTGATGTCAGGAGGCAGGGGGGACATAATCCCATGTCTGGAGCCACAGCCACGCTTGCTTGGGGTGCGGATGGGGGAATCCTCTCCAACGGGGGCATCAACTTCAGCATGAAGAGTGTCTGGGTCAAACCCTGAAATGCTCACACATTCACGCTCACACATTCACACACAGTCTCTCTCTCTCTTTCTCTCTCTCTTGCTCTCTAACGAGAGAGGGAGGAGATGGAAATTGATGATCTTACTATAGCTGAGGCAGGAGCGAGAGTGTAGAGAGGGGTGAGGGGCCTCTGTGAATAAATAATAATAATGATAATGGCATTTGTTTAGCGCTTACTATGTGCAAAGCACTGTCCTAAGCGCTGGAGAGGATACAAGGTGATCAGGTTGTCTCACATGAGGCTCACAGATGAAGTAACTGAGCCACAGAGATGTGAAGTGACTTGCCCAAAGTCACATAGCTGATAAGAGGTGGAGCCAGGATTTGAACCCATGACCTCTGACTCCCCAGTCCATGCTCTTTCCACTCAGCCACACTGTTTCTCTAAGAATTGAGAAGTGGAGATGCTGGGGATTGAACCCGGGATCTCATACATGAGAAACATGCACTCTACCACTGAGCTACAACCCCCACAAATGAGCTACATCCCCCACAAATCCCCCACAAATAAATGAGAGAAGACTCGCAGTCCAGATTAAAAAAACAGATCACTGGTGGCAGCTCTCCTGCTGGAGGACCTGGAGACAATGTGGGGTGGTGGGGGTGGGGGTGGGTGACCGGGGGAAGGAAGCTTTAGGAGGGGGAAGTTCCTCCAAGCTTCTCTGTGGCACTGTCTGTTTGGGCAGAATTTCCTGAAGTATTTTCACTACCACTTCCAGGGCTGGGCCAGCTAAGACTCTTTCAGTCCGGCTGTTCTTGTTGGCCTGTCTTGGGTATTCAAGGACTGATTTTTCCATCTGTGGATTATACTGGCTTTTTTTGTACCTCACCATCCATGCTGCTGCTGCTCTGTCCCCCTTCCAGCCATTTCAGGGTCCATGAGCTCGTGACCCTCCAGAAGCAGGATCAGTTAGGGGGAGAAGGGAAAGAAGCTCGACATGGTCCATCGGCATTTTGTTACTGGGCCTGGAGGAGTTGGGAGTGGTTAGTGGCCCCAGGATTTTGAACTACCTGGGGATGGGCTTTTTTTCCATCCCATCACCATGGATAATGGAGAGGTGGTCACATCTGCCTATCCCTGAGACTGTCTCTTCTTTGGGAGTTGCTGTGAACGTGGGAACAGAGGGAAAAGCTCAGATTTGAATGCCAAAGTCAGGAGGTCCCCTGGAATCACCTGAGTTGATTAAGACTGGGAGGAGTTAATAATAATAATAATTATAATAATAATGTTGGTATTTGTTAAGCGCTTACTATGTGCCGAGCACTGTTCTAAGTGCTGGGGTAGACACAGGGGAATCAGGTTGTCCCACGTGGGGGCACAGTCTTAATCCCCATTTTACAGATGAGGTAACTGAGGCACCGAGAAGTTAAGTGACTTGCCCAAAGTCACACAGCTGACAAGTGGCAGAGGCGGGATTCGAAGTCGTGACCTCTGACTCCAAAGCCCATGCTCTTTCCACTGAACCATGCTGCTTAGTGAAGGGGATTGGGACCTGAGGGGCCGGGGGAGTCTCCTGGCCTTCTCTGGGGACATATCGTAGTATTGTGGGACTGCTTCCTCCTTTGGACTGTAAATTATTTAATTGCCTTATTTCTCTATAGAGTGCAAGCTCCTTGAGGCTCCACCCCCTCCCTGTCCCTAGACCCCACCCACTTATTGATGCTGGAGGTGATACTGATGATTGAGAAGAAGATGACAAGGAAGCTGGGATTGATGTTTGAGATGATAATGATGGGAATGATGATGAAGAGAGCCTGATGGTGAGGGTGATACAGAGGGTGGAGAAGATGAGGATGGTGTTTTCAGATGACTATGGTGGGTAAGCTAGAGGGAAGGGGAAATCCTGATCTGCTTTCACCACCTCCTCTGGCAGTGGTCTAAATTAGTGGAGCTGGGGATGGGGAGGAACAGGAAGCCCCTAGGATGTTTCTCAAATGGCAGTTGTGGGGGTTCAAGCCCACACCTCTGTAGGAGGCCAGGAAATCTCTATTGGCTGTCGAGAAGAATGCTCAGTTGAAAGTTGGGACTGACTCAGAGGTCTGGAGGCTCCTGGCACCATTGGGCAATGTAAAACTTCTCTAGAAGCCCAGCAGGCCTGGTGCAATTACTTTCTTTGCTGGTTCTTTTCTTTGAAAAAAGCCCCAACTGTGTATCTTCAGAACTTCTCCAAAGCTTTCCTGACTTGGGACTCCAGATTGCTCTTCCCACTTTCCAAAGTGGGAAACTGAGGGTGAGGCCAAGGAGGGCAATCATCCTGGGTTGGGGGCTCTCAGTGCACTGGCTTCCTTTTTAAGTCTTAGTTTCATCGAGGGGTTGGTTTGGATTGCTGTTTTGCCAGTGTCCAGGACTCTGAGCCTCTCCCTTCAGACTCAGGGAGCTAGGTGCCTATCCTGAGCATGAAAGTGCTAAAAACTGTGCTTCAGACTGCCTCATCCCTGCTCTGGAGACCCTGCAGCAGCCCCCTGCCAGCTCCCACCTCCTGCCCCACCTCCTGCTCTGGCCCTCGTCCTGCTGAGACCTTTGGCCCTGCAGTCCCCACGGGGAATCTCACTCTCCTCCTGCCCCCTCTCCCTTGCTGCTCTTGACTCACCATTCTGGCCATCTTGGTTCCCATGGCTACAGTTCTGAAGTCACCACCCCTGAATTATGAGATCATGCTGATGGCTCCTACTGAGGGCTCCCGCTGGGGGAGGCGGAGTCGGGATCTAGCAGGGTGCAGGAGCATCTATAAATACCCAGGCTCCCGATGGCAGGGGTAGCAGCCATGCCCAACCAGTGCCCCAGTAGGGGAGGAGAGCACAGAGCTGGACAGGAGTCTGGGGAGACAGAGCTGGGGCTTCCTGGCCCGGAAGTTCAGGGCTGGCCAGCTAGTTCCCTGAGCCCAGGCTGGACTGACTCTGCTGAGGAGCCCCAGACCTGGGTGACCTGGAAGAGACTGGTCAGTTCTTGGGGCCACAGTCTGGCTCTACCGCGGGGGCTCTAAGGGCCCAATCAGGGGAAACCCCAACCAGAGTCTTCTCAGTCGGGGGAGGGCTGGTGGATGCCCTGGCCCTTCCAGTGTCCCTGCCAAGTCCTCCCAGGGACTGAGAGTAGAGCATAGACTAAGATTGGTAGGACTCCCAGAGGGATCCAAAGGCTGGAGCAGGGGTGAGGAGGGTGGAATCACAGCTGAATTTGGTCAGTGTGATGTGGCTCAGGGTCTGCCTCCCTGGGGCTGCCCAGTTAAGAAGCTCAAACCCAGCCACCCCCTTTGTCCAGGAGCCAGGGATGGACCTTCCCTCCAGGGAGGGGACCTGCAGGCCCCTCTTCCTCAAATCCTGGACCCCACATGGTAGAATCAGCTGCTGCATCAGCTTGGGCCTGGGTCTGCACTTACCATATCTATCTATCTTATGTATCTATCTATATTTAATGGTATTTGTTAAGTGCTTACTATGTGCCAGGCTCTGTACTAAACCCTGAGGTAGATACAAACTACTCAGGTTGGACATAGTCCATGCTTCCATGTTCCACTTGGGGCTCAAAGTCTTAGTCCCCATTTTTACAAATGAGGTAACTGAGGCCCAGAGAAGTGAGGTAACTTGCCCAAGATCACACAGCAGACAAGAGGCAGAGCCAGAATTAGAACCTAGGCCCTTCTGGCTTCCAGGCCCATCCCCTATCCACTAGGTCATGCTGCTTCTATTTTTCCCCTAGGGCTCCCTCCCTGCTGGGCTGGGGTTCTGGGCCCCTGGAATAGCTTTGAGGAAATCAATCAATCAATCAGTCAATCAATCAATCATATTTATTGAGTGCTTACTATGTGCAGAGCACCATACTAAGCACTTGGTTGAATACAACAGAATTTACAGACATGTTCCCTGCCCATAATGAGATTACAGTCTAGAGGGTGTCCCCGTGCAGCCGGGGGACAGGCAGCAATTGTTTACCTTGCAGTTAGGGGACAGGCAGCTGACAGAGAGAAGCAGCGTGGCTTAGGGGAAAGAGCCCGGGCTTGGGAGTCAGAGGTCATGGGTTCTAATCCTGGGTCTGCCACTTATCAGTTGTGTGACTTTAGACAAGTCACTAAACTTCTCTTTGCCTGTTACCTCATCTGTAAAATGGGGATTAAGACTTTGAACCCCACGTGGGGCAACCTGATTACCTTGTATCAACCCCAGCGCTTAGAACAGTGCTTTGCACATAGTAAGCACATAACAAATACCATAGTGATAATGATAATTATTATTAGCTAATGATACAGCAAAGCTAGAAGGGCAGGCAGCAAGTACATCAATTCACTGAAGGGTCAGGCAGCTACTGCACCAGTGCAGTCGAGGACTCCTGCACTCCCCCAGGCTGCCTCAGAACACTCTCATACACAAATAAGAACCCACTGGCAGTAGCTGTGTGTACACACACAAACAAGACTGCACTCTTGGTTCCCTATTCACTTTCTCTTGTTCTCATCTCTCTCTTCACCACCCTTCTGATCTCCCCCTTTCTCCTGCTTGGAACAACCTCTCCTTTCACATCTCACAGACCACAGCTCTCCCCATCTTCAAAACCCACCTGAACTCTCATCTCCAGGAGGTTTGCACTGATTCATCCATCACCTCCCCCACCCTATTTCCCCACCTATGGCATTTCAGCACTTCTGCATCATCAAAGAACTTGGATCTTCTCCTTCCTGTCCCCCCACAGCATATATGTCCATATCTTTACATTCTGTTGCTTCCTTCTACCTGTAATTTATTTTAAAGTCAGACTCTCCCACTAGACTGTAAGTTCCTTGAGGGAGGGATCCTGTTTACTAAATCTCTTGTACTCTTCCCTTGCTCTTAGTACACTGCATTTTAATCAGTACGTACTCAGTAAGAACTACTGCTAAAATGATCTCATCCTCCATCACTCTGTATCTATACAACTGAACACTGAGCTAAGATCTCACTATAAGTAGCCAGGTACAGAAATCTGAGCCTTGATTTCTGTGTATATTTGTACTGAAAATCTTTGTGTACCTGCCTGTTTATTTGTGCGGATCCGTGAGACTGGCTGTGTATTCGCGCATGGATGTTTATGTGTATGGGGTGGGGGGGACGTTGGTCTGAGTGTCTCTGCCTCTCAGTCTCTCTGACCATGTCTCTGGGGTTGATTCCATCGTCTGTCTGTTGCTCCAGTCTCATTCCATGAGACACAAATCCCCTGGGTCTGACCAAGTGGTACCTCTCCCATATCTTGGCCATCCAGGGCTGGCAGTCCTGGTCCCCTTAGACCCAGCAGTGGGTGGAGGGTGGGAGGGTGGGGGGAGTTCAGCCCATTTGTCACCTGGGGACTGGCAGAACCTGGACATAGAGGACGAGGTGCTGGCCCTGGAGGGCTCTGGCCGGAGACCCAGGTCAGGAGGGCTTTCTCGGCTCCAGACTAGCAGGTGCCATAGTCGCATCCCTACCAGCCTCCCCACTGCCCACCGCCATCCCCTCCTCCGGCAAAGCTGAGCTTCATCTACTGGCCCGGCCTGGCCCGGCCTCATGGGACACCTGTCCTGAGATTGGATGGACATGCCCGGGAGATGGAAAAGAGGGGGAGGGGATGTGGGAAGGGGAAGGAGGAGAACAGAAGGAGCAAAGAGGAGGTAGGGCTGTCCAGTGGACAGCCTCTGCCTAGTCTCTAGCCCCCTGCACGCCTCTCCCCGCCCCACAGGATGCTCTCCGCGGTGCTGAGCCGGGGGTCCGGAGATGGGAGATCTTGAGGGTGGGTGACCTTGAAAATGTTGGAGGCCCAAGGTCAGAACCGGGTCCTGCTGAGCGGCCAAAGCCTCGGGGACTTTGTGCTCTAAAGCTTGCCACACCTGACTGGGGTGGCAGAGGGCAGTGGGGCAGGGGGAGGCAGGGGGTGGCGAGTGGAGGAAATAGATGCCTGTTCTCCTGTTCTAGCTCAAAATTAATTTTAATTTGGCTGAAAGCATGAATTCAATTTTTATTGGTAATAGGTAATTAGTTGCGTCCTAAACAAGAGCACCGGGGATTAGTAATCAGGCTGGGAGAGTGTTCTTCGCAGAAGAAGGGAGGAGGGAGGGGTGATCCGTTTTGACAAATAGCTGGTGTTTGGAAAAGAGGAAAGGCTTTTTTTCTCAGATCATCAATTTTGTTATTCTCAGCTGCTGTCCCAGAACACCAGGCAGCTCACACCCACTGCAAGGTTTGTCAGCTGGCGAGCTGGGGAGCGGAAGGGCTACTGGGGAGGGAAGGAGGGGAGGGGGCGGTGCTTGGAACCTCTGGGCGGGAACTCTGGGGACCCGGATTCCCAAACTCAGCCCAGGCACCCCCAGGCCTAGCCCCGCACTGCACCTGCTCCTGCTCCACCATCCTGAGCCCACCTCACCCCAGCCACTGCCCTGTCCCCAACGCCTTCTCCAGCCTCCCTCCTCCAGGGTCCTGCTGGCATGGGTGTCGGGGCTGGGGAGAGAGCATCAGGGCGGGAACGGGGACCTGCTCCAGCACTGACCCCAGGAAGCCTGCACCGGCTGGAAGAAGAGGATCTGGGGAAGGACCAGAAGTGGAGACCCCCTATCGACCCAGACCTCAGACCCCACCCACCCGGGGAACGCCCCCCTCCACACCTTTACGACTGGGGGTGGCAGCCAGCCACCGGTCTCCTCAATCCACCCGTGTTGGAGGCAGGGGAAAAGGAGGGGAGGGTAGTTCCAGCCCCACAAGAAGCAGCTGGAGCTGGCAGACAGGCGCGTGGACTGACTGAGTCACCGAGTGGGAGTAAATGACAATGAGAAGTTCCCCCAGGGCCTGGCTGCAGTCGGGTTGGGGGGTTGCTGTGGGGGGAGCGGGGCCAGGGTGAACCCCGGGTGCCGGGGACACTGCACACAGATCTCACTCCTAGCTCCCGCTGTACACTGGACTCCTAGCTATCTCCTCTGGGACTGGGCATTGGACTTCCGTCTATAGGCCTCCCTCGCATCAGGCGGCCTCCTGTCAAATGCCAGCCCACAGATCTCCCTCCCGCTGGCCTCTGCCTCAGCCTGAGGCCACACAAGGCCCTGCAATGCCTCCCTTGGCCTGCTTTCTGCCAGAACTTCGGTTGGAGTTGCAGAGGGTGGGGAGGGGGCTTAGGGCAGGCTCCAGTGTCTGCTTTCCTAAGGTGTCCTGTGGGCCAAGGCACTGTCTTCCTCACGTCCCGGAGCTGGAAGCTGAGATTTGGATTCACTTTCTGCCTCCCTGTGGTTCCTCTCGGGACTGGTTGGTGTTTGGGGAGGGGAGTCAGGCCACTCCAGTTACTCATCCTTTCCACCTCTCACGGATTGGAGGGCAGGGGGAATCCCTTGGGCTGACAGCCCTTCATTCCCCTGCCCTTGGCAAAAGGTGACCCCACTCTAGTCCTACAAGGGAGGGCTGGGCTTTGAGGTACCCTGCTCCCACCCCATGCAGGCAGGGAGTGCTGAAGTACTGACTTTGACCAGTTGACCAAAATTCCAGCCCTCCCCCCCTTCACCCCAAGCCAGCAGCTGTCTAGGAGCAAAGAATCTCCACATGCCGAGAGACCTCTCCAGGAAGATCTGCAGCCTGTGCTGAGCCTCTGGTGGGCTTTTCCCAAGGGCAGATGCTTGGGGCACCTGCACTGGCACCTCTATCTCCTCTACCTCGGCCTCCATCTCCTCCCTCAGCCTCCCCCTCCATCTGAACCTCCACTTCCGCCTGTGTTTGAACCTCCACCTGCGCCTGAGCCTGCACCTGCGACTCAGCCTCCACCTCCGCCTGCGACTGCAAGTCAGCCTCCGCTTCCACCTGCGCCTGCCCCTCAGCCTCCACCTGCGCCTCAACCTCAACCTCCACCTGAACCTCCACCTCCACCTGAACCTCTGCCTCTACTGGTGCCTCAGCCTTCACTTTCACCTCCATCTCAGCCTCCACCTGAAATTCCACCTCCACCTGAACCTCAGCCTCCACCTGAACCTCCGCCTCCATCTGAACCTCCGCCTCCATCTGAACCTCCGCCTCCCCCTGAATCTCCACCAGCGCCTCCTCCTCCACCTCCGCCTCAGTCTCCATGTAAATCTTCACCTCCGCCTGCCCCTGAGCCTCCATCTCCACCTGTGCCTCCACCTGCACCTCCACTCTGCATTGTCTTGGCCTATACTCAGCAAACCCCACCCCCTCAGGGCTCTTGGGAACCCGCCCCAGCCCATTCCTTCTCCCCTCCTCCCTCTTGGTTGGGAGATAAACTGAGGCCAGAGAGGGACACTTTAGGGGGACAGACACCCCCCCCCCCATAACCCTGGGGGAGAACAATGTTCATCAGTCAGAGGAGATTGATGGGAGGCTTTTGTGATGCAAATTACAGCTGGGAGGGCAGTGGGGAGGGGGAGCCCCAGGGGCTAGCACTTGGGGGGAGCTGTGAGGTTGGGGCGGGGTAGTCACCCTGCATATTAACCCCTGGGTGACTGATAAAGCCATTGGCATAGGTTTTCCTGGCACCTGTCTCCTCTCGCTAAAGACAACCATATCCAATGTGCAAATGGCTCCCAGCATTTCAGCGTTACCATGTCCAGTGCTTCCACTTCCACCTCCTGTTCTCTGGAGTTCTGGGCTCCTGAGGGAGTAGTGGCAGGCCATTTCTGCCTCCCTCCCTTTCCCCCATTCCCTCCCATCGCTGGGGGCACGTAGAACCTCATTGCCCAAACTGCTTTTCTGTTGATTGCAATGGAGAGGGGGAGGGCCAGGGGTGCCCTCAGTGTTCCTTCTGGTCCAGGTCCCTCTGCTACTCATCTACATGACCCCATCCTGATAAGTGGTTGGTAGAGAGTGGGGATGGGGGCCCCACTCAGGCCTGCCCCAGGGTCTTTGGACAAGCTCAGTCATAGCTCAGGACCTGTGGGGGCAGAGCCCCGGGGAGAGGTAGCAAGGGACACAGCCCTGGGGGAAGGGGGTTTGGGCAGAGGCGGGGCTGGAACCAGGTGGGGAGGAGAAACACTCTGGATCTCAAACCTAAGGCTGAACTGGCCTCCATGATTTTCACCCTGAGGATCGATCTGAGTAGCTCCATTCCTGTGGTGTTCTGAGACTCTGGGGTGAGGTGGGTGGCCCTGAGGCATCCTGGGTGGTCCTGAGGAATCCTAGAGTGATGGGTCCTGGGACCTGCCACCATCGGGGACTTAAATATGGGGACTCTGGGCTTTTTTAAAAAAATGATCTTTGTTAAATGCTTACTATGTTCCAGGCATTGCATTAAGTCCTGGGGTAGATACAAGGTAGATTGGACACAGTCCCTGTTTCACATAGGACTCACTGTCTTAAGCCACATTTTACAGATGAGGTAACAGACACAGAGAGGTTAAGTGATTTGCCCAAGGTCACACAGCAGACAAGTGGAGGAGCAAGGATTAAAACTCATGTCCTCTGACTCCCAGGACCATCAGAATTTCCAGAAGGAAGAGATTTCCCACCTCCACACTGTGACAACTGGGAGTCAGGATGTCTGGGTCTTCATTATGGGTGTGCCCCTGACCTGCTGGGGGCGTCCTGGGGTCAGGCATCCAATCTGAGTGGGCCTCCCCTCCTAGAGGCTAAAAAATGGGGAGCAGGGAGTGGAACAGGAAGTGGAAGGACTAGAACACAGAGGAAGTGGCAGCGAAGCTGAGCCCTAATACCATCATCACCTCTGGCACTTGAGTTGGGGAAGGCACAGTCTCATTTCTGCTTCTGGGAAGATGGAATTGACCAGGGTCTGTGGAACCTCTCCCCCACTCCCCGATCCCCAGCAAACGGGCCTGCCTCTTCTCCATAAAATGGATCCAGAGCCATCCCGATGTGGAGGGCAGAACTACTTCTGGGCTTGTTGGTGGCTGGCTGGGGTTGGGGTCTGCTTGGGGCTGGAGGTTCAGTTTGGATGGTCTGGCAGGGAGGCAGCTCAACCCAAGTCAGAAATCCCTGGGTTGTCAGGGTTTGGGAGTCTTGGGGTTGAGTCTGGGGTTCATGGAGGCTGGAGGTGGGAGCAGTTGCAGGGGTTCTGGTGGATAGCATGTGTGAGTGCTAGTGAAGGAAGAGGAGAGACTGAACTCTCCCCCTACCTAATCACAAGATCGCACCCTGACTAGATCTCCTGACTTGGCTCCTCAAGGCCAAAGCTCTGCCCTCTAGAATGGGGGAGAAGCAACCACCCCCCCCCCACCGGTTGCATGCTGGTAGAAGCAGGGGCTCCTTGGAGCCTGAGCCAGGTGGGAGCCAAGCAAAGATCAATGGAACTAGGGCTGGGGCTGAGCTGGGACCAGGCTGGGCTCTGTTCCCTCCCCCAAGACTATCTGTCGAGCAGGGCTCTGAGGTTCAGGTGGGTACATGGGGGCCAAACCCTGCTCCTGGATCCAAGCTGCTCTCAGCTATTTGTGAGACAGAGGGAGGAGGGAATGGGGAAAAGGGAGTTGGGGGTGAAGGGAAGAAGGAAGTAAGGTGGGGTGGGGGGAGGTGGGCAGGGGACTGAGGCCAGGCTGGACTGGGGGTGAGGAGAACCCTGTGGGAGCCAGGGAAAAGAGGAACCCCATGGGGGCTGGGCTGGGGTGGGGCTGGGGTAGAGTGGAGTACCATGGGAGCTGGACTGTAGAGCAACACCTGTGCCAAGTTTCTGGGGACTCCCTTGCTTCTGGGGCTGGTATACTGATATGGGGGCCCCAGGACCAGAGATCCCTGGGTAGTCTCCCCCATGGACTGCCTCCCTTCAGCCCAGTCCTGGTCCCCTCCATTGTTGCTGCACATGCTAGAGCTCTGGAGCCATCTAGGGGCTCCCAGGCCTCTCCCTGCCCTGGGGTGGGTCTCCCAGCTGCCCCCTTCAGTGATCCCCATGCCACCCCCTAGGTTGGCCAACTTTCATGGCCTGGTATATCCAGAATCCTGGGCCCCGGCTAGCCTGCAGAGGTGAAGGGGTAATCCCTGCACTGGGAGCTGGGATCCTGGACCTCACTGCTGTGGGGCAGCTTCTCCCTGGCACTGTGCCCCTAGTGAACGGTGATTGAAGGTACCAGTCCTGTTGGCATCACTAAATGGCACCCCCTCCTGCTCCTTCTTCACTAATAAATATATTCCCACCCATGCTTGGCTCTTCAGAATGCAAGACTTTTCCATCTTCTGTTCAATCATTCATCTAGACTGCTTTTTGGTAAGTGTTGCCTCCTTAGAACGGAAGGATCTTGTGGGCAGGGAACCCATCACTTCTTTGTTATGCATGACTGTTATGCCTCATATAGGACCCTGCTTGCACCCAGTGGGACCTCAGGAAATGCCCTGACCTGTCACCCGTCTGGCTGGAAGCACTTCAGAAGGCATGGGGGGCTGGAATTGGGCGGGGGGGCGGGTCTTGCATGTCTTTCCATTCCCCCATCCTGCCTCTTCCTGGTCCCTTGGGTGTGAAGAACAGGGGCTCTAGTAAACCAGTCTCCTATTTCGGAAAGGAGTGGTTGAGCCTGTGTTCCTCAGTCAATTCCCAATTTCGGCACTGGTGCTGGCCCTCTGACCACTAGCTCGAGGACAGTCCAGCAGGCTTGGGGTGCAGGTTGGGTCGAGCCTGCTCTGGACAGAACAGTGGATGTTAGGGCAGAGACAGGAGGGGGTAATCTTTATGAGTAGCCTTGGGGTGAGTTGGGGAATGTAGGGGGTCCTGCCCCAGGACACCCTAAAGCTGTAGGCTGGTCTGCCTTCTCCTGTAGCCTGGCCCAGTGGGGCTCTCTCTACTTTCCCCGCCCACCCTGCTCTAGATGTAAGGGAGACAGGGGAGTCTCCTATTTTCCAGGTGGGGAAACTGAAGCCCAGAAAAGGGCAAAGAGGGCAAAATAGAGCACACTCTCCATTTCGATCTTTCTCTCTGTATGTCTCACTCTCTCCAGCCCTTTCTCTTTCTCTTCCTACTTCCATATGTCTCTATGTGTATGTCTTTTTCCCTTCCTCTCCTCTATCTCTTTCCATCTCCAGGGGTCTTCCACTGACTCTCTCCTCATTTTCTGTCTGCCTTTCTTCCTTGTCACTTTGTGTGTGTGTGTGTGCGTGTGTGTGTGTTTTCTCATTCCCATTCCCTGCCTCACCAGCTGCAATCTGGTCCAGAGAAGAAAGGAATGCCACAGTTCTTGACTGGAATCTCCCACTGAAGAGAGGACCCTCGGTTTTCATCTGGTTCAGGATCCAGTACTGACATTGCCATCTTTGAACAAGTGGCGACATGCCTTGTGGGAGACAGTGGCAGGGATCCATGGCCAGCAACCTGGGGCCACAGAGGAAACCCTTTGGGGGTTGGCAGCCCTAAGATGGCTTATTAACTTTCCAAGGCTTCCCCGCCCCTGGCATTCAACTGGAGAGCAGGAGGGGAAGGTGTCCAGTGGACAAGGAGCTGGGCAGAAATACATCTATCAGCTCCAGAGAGGAGGAGGGAGAAGAGAAGGTGCAAAGAAGGCACAGTGTGGGCAGAGAGGGTGCAGTACGGGTGCATGGGGTGCACAGAGGGTGCAGAGTGGGCGGAGCTGGGGAAGAAGGGAGGGTCCCGGAGCTGGGCACTGAGTAACTGATGTGGGGATGAATCTGGGGACATAGGCAGAATGGACAAGACCGTTCCGAGGTGTGGGACCAGGCCAGGGACATGACCTTTGGAGCCCAGCACCCCTCTGTGACCCCCATGGCAGGCAGTCCACTGGGACAGTACTGCTGTCTGGAGGGCAAGAGCTATTGGCTGGATGATCCAGAGGTCTTTGGGACAAGGGCCGGAAGTTTGAATTACATTTCCATCCAACCCTTTTCCTCTGCCCTGCTTAGTCCTCAGGAGGGACCAATGGTCTCACTGGACACCGAAGCTCTCAAGTAGGCCAAAACCTTGACCCAACCTGACCCTTCTAATTTGGCCCAGATCCCAGTACTGATCTGACCCTGACCTTGACTTGATCCTAACCCTAACCCTAACCCTAACCCTGACCCTGCCCTGACACTGATCGCAACACTGATCCTGAATAGCCCCTGACCCGACCACGACCTTGGCCCAGGCCTAACCCAAACCCACCCCCCACCCACAGCTACAGCTGTGTCCAAATTTGAAATCTAATCCATGCTGCCCAGCCAGGCTCCTTCCTTTGGACAGTCCCCATCCTTCCATCTAAGATGAGGATGACCAGGTGGCCTGAGGCCAGTGACTGGGGCTGGCCAGCAAAACTCCTTCCTATGGATGGTCCCCATTCCACCACTGAGGACCAGGTGGGTCTGATGGTCTGTGACCAGTGTCTAACCCAGGCTGGGTAGGTGGGTCCCTTCCTGTGGAAAACTGACTGATGCAATCACATGCCCTCCACGGGCTACACTTTAATAAAGCTGCAAGAAGTGAGTGAATTATGTGTAAGATTATTAGCAACCTGATGTGTTACGATCACTGGGAAAGAAGAAAGGGATATGGTGGATTTGGTGATGGCCTCACTCAGGACTGTTTTGCTTTTTGTAGACCAGTGACATATGCCCTGATCAAGCCTGTTAAGGTGGTCAGTGGGGAACTGAGAGCCCCCAAAGTCTTCCTGGGATTTTGGGACCTAAGGGCATCCTGCCAAAGCTCTCCTTCCCAACACATTCCTTCTACTTGGTGGTGAGGTTGTGTGGCCTCATGCAAAGAGCACAGTTCTGGGAATCGGGACCAAGGTTCTGGTTCTGGTTCTTCCATTTGCCTGCTGTGTAATCTTGAGCTTGTCATTTCACTTCTCTGGGCTTCAGTTTCCTCATCTGTACCATTGGAGATTCAATGCCTCTTCTTCCTCTTTCTTAGACTATGAGTCCCTTGAGGAACATGGTCTGTGTCCAATCTGATTGTATTGTAACTACCCCAGCACCTGGCACATAGTAAGTGCTTAACAAATACCACACTAAATAATAATGATAATAACAATAATAAGAAATAATTAATTCATTCATTCAATAGTATTTATTGAGCGCTTACTATGTGCAGAGCACTGTACTAAGCGCTTGGGATGAACAAGTCGGCAACAGATAGAGACAGTCCCTGCCGTTTGACGGGCTTACAGTCTAATCATACTGGTCCTTATGGTGCTGGGGCCTGGCTCCCGTCCCTCTGCCTTCTCCTCCTGCCATAGGAGTAGTGTCTACAGCCCTTTAACCTCACACATGGCTATTCCTACTTTCCCTCCCCCTTTTCCCCTCCCACTTCCCCAGGTGTTCCTCCCCTCCAAGGGGGCTCAGTAACCCCTTGTTGGGGTGTCTCACAGGCCTGGAGGCAGCTTAGAGAAGCAGCGTGGCTCAGTGGAAAGAACACGGGCTTGGGAGTCAGAGGTCATGAGTTCGAATCCCAGATCTGCCACTTGTTAGCTGTGTGACTGTGGGCAAGTCACTTAACTTCTCTGGGCCTCAGTTACCTCATCTGTAAAATGGGGATTAAGATTGTGAGCCTCACGTGGGACAACCTGATCACCCTGTATCTACCCCAGTGCTTAGAACAGTGCTCTGCACATAGTAAGCACTTAACAAATGCCAACATTATTATTATTAGCTCCTGGACTTAGTCCTGGCTTCTGGGTTGCACAAGCGTCCCCTCTACTCCTCCTCCAACCCCATGCGGAGTTGTGCTGCAGCTTCCAAGCCTGCCCCCACCCCTCCCCGCGTGCAGCGGAGGTTTGCTTTCTGCTCTGGGGAGTCTGGTTACTGGCGCTATCTCGGCTGTCACCTGCTCTGGGAGACAGCTCACTGCCCGAGACGGACAGCTGTGCCCCAGGCTCCCATCAAACGAGCAGACAACGAGCAGCCGCCTTGTCTCTTCCTGGTCTTCCCCTCCCGGTGGTGCAAGTGCTATGGGAGTCACGGGAACCCCCATCCTGTGAGCCTTGGTAACCCTGGGAGCATGAGCCCCAGTAACCTCAGCAGTTCAAGCCTCAGTAGTCCTGGAAGCCTGTCTCCGTACCCTCAGTGGCCTGAGCCCCAGTAACCCTGGCAGCATGACCCTGGGTAGTCGTATGGCCTGACCCTTGGAAACTCTGGCAGACCCTTTGTAGCCTCTGTAGTCCTGGTGGCCTGAACCTCGGTAGTTTTGGATGGCCTGAGCTACAGAAACCCCTGCTGTGTGAGCCCCAGAAGCCCTTGTGGCATAAGCAGCAGAACCCTTAGTATCCCTGGTGCCCCAAGTCTCGAAAGTCCTGATGGCATAAGCCCCATTAACTTCAGCCGCATGAGCCTTGGTAGCCCTGTTGGCCTGAGCCTCAAAAGCCCCAGCTGCATGTACCCCGATAACTTTGATGGCATGAGCCTTAGTACCCTGAGAAGCAGCGTGGCTCAGTGGAAAGAGCACGGGCTTTGGAGTCAGAGGTCATGGGTTCAAATCCCGGCTCGGCCACTTGTTAGCTGTGTGACTTTGGGCAAGTCACTTAACTTCTCGGTGCCTCAGTTACCTCATCTTAATCAAATGGGGATTAAGACTGTGAGCCTCACGTGGGACAACCTGATTCCCCTGTGTCTACCCCAGCGCTTAGAACAGTGCTCGGCACATAGTAAGCACTTAACAAATACCAACATTATTATTATTACCCTGAGCCTCAGTAGCCTTGGTAGCCCAGTGGCTTGAGCCTCAGCAGTAGTCCTGGTAGTGTGAGCCCCAGTCACCCTGGTGCCTTGAGCCTTGCTAATCCCAGTGGCGTGAACCTTGATAATCCATGCATAACCCAGAGGGAAGAGGAGTCAAACCAGCTCCCTGTCTCCCCTGACTGCTGGTCCCAAAGGGAAACCAAGCAAGGCTCTGAACTCTCATTCCCTCCCCACACTGTGCAATCCCCACCTGCACCCCCTCTGCTACCCCCCAACCTCCCCACCCGAGGGACTTCTGACTGAAGCTGGCAGCCTTGTGTCAAGAAGAGCTCCTAACACATCTCATTAATTTGTGGTTCATGATGAAATTTCTAGAGTCTAGGAAAGATGACTTCCCTTTCTAATTCTGTCTCCTTTCCTTCGCCAAATATTGACTCTTTCCCATCTCTCGTCAGTTAGGAAGGAACTGAATGAACACTGAAGCGGATATGGGTAATTAATTCCCATGACGGCGAATCCCTCGTTGTCTGCCAGAAAAAACTCCCGCTTTCCAACTCACTAAAACTTCCTGGGACTCCTTCCCCCCTCCTCCCTCTCCCCTCTTCCTCCCCTCCCCTCTCCCCTCTTCCTCACCCCCACACCTCTTTCTTCTCCCAGCTTCCCATCCCTCCCTCCCACTTTGAGCACCTTGACCTGGTGTTGGAGATTTGGTGACCAACCAGTTTTTTCAATCTCTCCTCCTCCGACATCTTCTCCATCCCTGGCCTGTTACCTCTCCAGTGCTGCTTCTCAAGACCTGTCTGCAGGGCTCCAGGTGGGGCCAGGTATGTCTCAGTTCTAGAGAGTCTCCTTCATATTAGAGGAGACCCTGCTGATGTGAGGCTGAAAAGGCTAACAAGGGATCCACAGTCCTGGCCTCATTGGGCCCAAATAAGGGTTGCCCCTTATTGTCCCTTATTGTGTTGTTGAGCTTGATGTTTGCAGCTCCTGGTGCTGTTTTCCCTTTTGCCTCCTTGTCTCTCTTTTTCATGTGAAGCTTTTGCTCAGACAGAACTGCTCCCTTCTGGATGGCAGTGCATCATGTTGGTCTGTCCTGGCCAGGTGTACTCCCAGCGTTCAGCTAGGATGCAGCACCGTCTGAGGCCTTGGGTTTCTGCTTCGTCTTTTAATCACTTCCTTGGCTCTAGGGCTCTCAGGCCAGCATCAGTCAGGAGGGGAGTTGCTCTCCTCCAGTGAAGGCTTTGAAAAGATGGGGCTAGGAAGAGAGACAGGCCCGAAGCCAAGACAGACATCAGATTTATCTGTACACACAGTGCCAAAGACCTTTCCTTCAGCTACCTCTCATTCATTCAGTTGTATTTATTGAGGACTTACAATGCGCAGAGCACTGAACTAAGCTCTTAGGAGTTTAAGTTAAGAGTTCAGTATAACAATAAACAGATACATTCCCTTCCTACAAGAGTTTACAGACTAGAAGGGGGGAGACAGACATCAAGACAAATTTTAAAAATATAGATATGTTCATACATGTTGTGGGGCTGGTGGGGGGATGAATAAAGGGACCAAGTCAGGATGGTGCAGAAGGAAGTGGGAAAGAGGAAAGGAGGGCTTAATCAGGTCCTCTTGATGGGGATGTGCCTTCAATAAGGCTTTGAAACAGGGGAGAGTAATTGTCTGTTGCATTTGAGGAGGGAGAGCATTCCAGGCCAGAGACAGGTGAGATAAATGAAGTCGAGGAACAGTGAGAAGGTTAGCATTAGAGGAGTGAAATGTATGGGCTAGATTGTAGTAGGAGAGTAGTGAGGTGGGATAGGAGGGACCAAGGTGATTGAGTGTTTTAAAGCCAGTGGTGAGGAGTTTTTTTTTGATGCGGAGGTGGATGAGCAACCACTGGAGGTTCTTGAAGAGTGGAGAAACATGTCCTGAATGGATAGAAAAATGATGCGGGCAGCAGAGCGAAGTATGGACTGGAGTGCTTAGAGACAGGAAACTGGGAGGTCAGCAAAGAGGCTGATAAAGCAATCAAGATGAGATAGGATAAGTGATTGGATTAAAATGGTAGCAGTTTGGATGGAGAGGAAAGGACAGAATTTATTAATAACAATAATAATAGTGGTATTTGTTAAGCGCTTACCATGTGCAAAACACTGTTCTAAGCGCTGGGGGTTACAAGGTGATCAGGTTGTCCCATGTGGGGCTCACAGTTTTAATCTCCATTTATACAGATGAGGTAACTGAGGCACAGAGAAGTTAAGTGAGTTGCCCAAAGTCACACAGCTGGCAAGTGGCGGAGCCGGGATTAGAACCCATGACCTCTGACTCCCAAGCCTGGGCTCTTTCCACTGAGCCATGCTGCATGCTTGTTGTGGGCAGGGATTGTCTCTCTTTATTGCTGCATTGTACTTTCCAAGCGCCTAGTACAGTGCTCTGCACATATTTTATTTTGTTAATGATTATTTATTAAGTGCTTACTATGTGCCAGGTACTGTTCTAAGCGCTGGGGTTGTTACAAGATAATTGGGTTGGACAGGGCTCCTGTCCCACATAGCGTTCACAGTCCTAATCCCCACTTTACAGATGAGGGAACTGAGGCACAGAGAAGTGAAGTGATTTGTCCAAGATCACACAGCAGACAAGTGGCAGAGCCAGTACTAGAATCCATGACCTTCTAACTATCAGGCCCATGCTCTATCCACTAAGCCATGCTGCTTCGATATTGTGAAGGTGGAACCAAAAGGATTTAGTGAAGAAGTGAATATGTGGATTGAATGAGAGAGAGGAGTCAAGGATGACACCAATATTATGGACTTGTGAGTCAGGAAGGCTGATGGTGCAGTCAACAGTGATGGAAAAGGCAGGTAAAGGACAGGGTTAGGATGAAAGATAAGGAGTTCTGTTTTAGATATGTTAAGCTTGCGGTGATAGGAAGATACCCAAGTAGAGATGTCTTGAAGGCAGGAGGAAATGTGAGACTGCAGAGAGGGCGATCAGGGCTGGAGATGTAGATTTGAGTATCATCCGCATAGAGCTCTGCATGGCATAATAATGTTGGTATTTGTTAAGCGCTTACTATGTGCCGAGCACTGTTCTAAGCGCTGGGGTAGACACAGGGGAATCAGGTTGTCCCACGTGGGGCTCACAGTCTTAATCCTCATTTTACAGATGAGGTAACTGAGGCACCGAGAAGTGAAATGACTTGCCCAAAGTCACACAGCTGACAAGTGGCCGAGCTGGGATTCGAACTCATGACCTCTGACTCCAAAGCCCTTGCTCTTTCCACTGAGCCACGCTGCTTCTCTATAGTGGACAGAGCATGCCCCTGGGAGTCAGAAAGTCATGGGTTCTAATCCCAGCTCCACTACTTAGAGAAGCAGCGTGGCGCAGTGGAAAGAGCATGGGCTTTGGAGTCAGGGCTCATGAGTTCGAATCCCAGCTCTGCCACTTGTCAGCTGTGTGACTGTGGGCAAGTCACTTAACTTCTCTGTGCCTCAGTTCCCTCATCTGTAAAATGGGGATTAAGTGTGAGCCCCACGTGGGACAACCTGATTCCCCTGTGTTTACCCCAGCGCTTAGAACAGTGCTCGGCACATAGTAAGCGCTTAACAAATACCAACATTATTATTATTATTATTACTTATCTGCTGTGTAGCCTTGGGCACGTCACTTCACTTCTCTGCCTCCTTTACCTTATCTGTAAAATGGGATTAAGACTGTGAGCCCTATGTGTGATAGGAGCTATATCCAACCGATTTGTTTGTATCTACCCCAGTGCTTAGTACATTGCCTGGTACATAGTAAGCACTTAACAAATACCACAATTATTATTATTATTATTTTAGAAGTGGTAGTTGAGGCCATGTGAGCGAATGAGTCCTCCAAGGGAGTGGGTGTAGGTGGAGAATAGAAGGGAAACTAGAACTGAACCTTAAGGAACTCCCACAGCTAGGGGATGGGAGGCAGAGAAGGAGCCATGAAAAGAGACTGAGAATAGTGACCAAAGAGACAAGAGGAGAATCAGGAGAGGACAGTGTTAGTGAAGCCAAGGTTGGATAATGTTTCCAGGAGAAGGGGGTGGTAGACGGTGTCAAAAGCAGGCGAGAGGTCGAGGAGGATTAGGATGGAATAGAAGTCATTGGATTTGGCAAGAAGAAGACCACTGGTGACTTTGGAGAGGACAGTTTCTGTGGAGTGAAGGAGATGAAAACCAGATTGGAGAGGGTCAAGGAGAGAATTGGAGGAGAGGAATTTGAGACAGTGGGTATGGACAACTCCCTCAAGGAATTTAGAGAGGAATGGTAGGGGAGAGATGGAGTGATAACTGGAGGGAGCCATGGGGTCAAGGGAGGGTTCTTTTAGGATAGGGGAGACATGGGCATGATTGAAAGCAATGGGTAAGAAGCCATTTGAAAGTGAACAGTTGAAGATGGCTGTTAAGGAGGGAAAAAGGGAGGGAGCAAGTGTTTTGATAAGGTG
The DNA here is from genome assembly GCF_004115215.2 of Ornithorhynchus anatinus. NCBI lineage: Eukaryota > Metazoa > Chordata > Mammalia > Monotremata > Ornithorhynchidae > Ornithorhynchus > Ornithorhynchus anatinus. The sequence continues at coordinate 63,252,975 of NC_041738.1, forward strand.
TGAAGGAATGGGGTCGGATGCACAGGTGGAGGGGGTGGATTTTGAGGGAAGGTTGGTGATCTCCTCTAGAGATATTGCTGGGAAAGATGGGAGAGTTGAAGAAGGGGCAGGAGGGGGAAGGGACTAGGGAAGGGCAGGGGAGATTTTAGGGAGATCACTTCTAATAGTGTCAATTTTCTTAATAAAGTAGGTGGCCAGATCACTGGGGGCAAGGGATGGGGGGAGAGGATGGGGGGGATAAAGGGTTTGAAGAGAGAGTTAACTGTCTGAAACAACTGGCAATGGCGATGGACATGGGGGTCAATAAGGGTGGAGAAATAATTTTGCCTGGCAGAGGAGAGGGCAGAATTAAAGCACGCAAAGATAAACTTGAAGTGGATGAAGTCAGCCTGATATTTAGATTTCTGCCAGCAGTGCTCTGCGGCTCATGCACAAGAGTGAAGAGGGCAGACTGTACAGGTGATCCAGGGCTGCGAATTAGTGGTACGAGATCAATGAAGGGATGGGGGAGCTAGTGATTTGAGGTTAATAGAGAGGGTGGGGTTGATAGCCCCCATCCCAGCTGCTGCTGCGGATGGGGTCTCTTGGATATCTCATTGCCAGGACTGTCAACCTCAGAAGCCCAGATGGCAAGCTCTTGATCTCTCCCTGTCATTCGCAGTCTCTACACTCTCTGTCTCTCTGTCTCACACTCTGCCTCTGGTGCTCCAGGTAGGAGGGAAGGAGAATGGGGCTGGAGTCTCTGGAGTGGAATCATTAGGAAAGACAAAGACTGAGGCATATTGAGGTACTTCCTCTAAATTCTTGAAGGGCTTTCAGAAGGAGGATTTTGTCAATCAATCAATCAGTGTATTCAATGAACATTTACTGTGTGCAGAGCCCTGTAGATAGCCCTTGGGAGAGGACAATAGAAGACCTGATCCCTGCCTTCAAAGCATGTACCATTTCCAGTGGGCAGGACCCAGAGATTCTCTCCCAGGAAATTGTCTCCTCCTCCCCATCTCTCTTCAATGACCTCCTTACCTCCCTTTCCCTGACCCACTTCCAGCTTGTGACTGTGGCTCACCCAGGAGCTGGGAGATTGATTAACTGGTACAAAATCAAACCTCCTTAAATGCTGTCAGTGAAAGTGAAAAATTAAACATTGGTAGGATTGGCAAGATAATTGAGGATATTATTATTTTTCCCTTTCCCATGGGGACCCCTTTCCGACTGTGCCAGGAGTTGCAGATTGACGCTGCAAACGCTAGTTGTCTGAATTCAAAATTCTCTGAAACCTGTAATCTTCTGGGCCTCGGCTCTTGAACAGGCAGGCAGATTTATTGTCCATTTTCGGTGCTTAAAATGTGTTCTTGGTCAGCTTCAAATGGGGTTCTGATTGATTGGCTGGCCCCGGTTCAGCCAGCAACTGCCGCCCAGGTTCCCCCGGCTGCTCTGCGCATTTACAAGGATCTGGTCCTGGAAACTTGACCCCTCCTGCCCCCTGCAGGGCTCACCCTTCACTGGTTCCTTACTCCATTGCCACCTCTCCAACCCCCAACCCGTCCACCTCCTCAGGTTCCTGCCTGAGCTCTGCTTGGATCATTCTCTAAAATATATTCAGTCTATGTCTCCCCACTCCTTAAAACCCTCCAGTGGTTGCCCATTCACCTCCACATCAAAAAGAAACTCCTTAACATCCACTTTAATGCATTCATTCAGCTCACCTTCTCCTACCTTAGAGAAGCAGGGTGGTCTAATGGATACAGCATGGGCCTGGGAGTCAGAAGGACCTGAGTTCTAATCCCAGCTCTGCCACTTGCTTACTGTGTGACCTTGGGCGAGTTACTTCACTTCTCTGTGCCTCAGTTACCTCATCTGGAAAATGGGAATTAAGACTGCAAGCCCTATGAGGGACAGGGGCTGTATCCAACCCAATTACCTTGTATTCACCCCAGAGCTTAGTACAGTGCCTGGCATATAGTAAGCACTTTAGAAATAGTACAATTATTATTATTATTACCTTACCTTGCTGATGTCAATGAATGAATCAAAGGCATTTATCAAAAGCTTACTGTGTGCAGTGCACAGTACTAAATGGTTGGGAGAGTACAATACCAGAGTTGGTTGACATATTCCCTGCTCAGTTCATTCATTCAATCGAATTTATTGAGCGCTTTCTGTGTGCAGAGCACTGTACTAAGCGCTTGGAATGTACAATTCAGCAACAGATAGAGACAATCCCTGCCCAGTTGAGATGGGGAGGCAGATGTTAAAATAAATTATGGATAAGTACATAAATCCTGTAGAGCTGAGGGTGGAGTGAATATCAAGTATTTAAAGGGTAAAGATCCAGCTGCATAGCCAACACAGAAGGGAGAGGGAGTGGGGAAATGAGGGCTTACTGGAGGAAGACCTCTGGAGAGGGGTGTTATTTTAGGAGGGTTTTGAAGGTAAGGAGAGTGGTGGTCTGTTGAATATTAAGGGGGTCAGAGTTTCAGGCCAGAGGGAGGACTTGAGCAAGGGGTTGGTGGCAAAATAGATGAATTGAAGTACAGTGAGTACCAATTAGAGGATTGAAGTGTGCGGGCTGGGCTGCAGTAAGAAATCAGAAAAGTAAGGTTGGCAGGACAGAGCTGATTGAAAGTTTAAAAGCGAATGGTAAGGAGTTTGGGCTTGATGCAGAGGTGGATGGGAACCACTGGAGGTTCTTGATGAGTGGAGTAACATGTTGTGAACATTTTTGTAGAAAAATGATCTAAGGCAGGAATAGTGTCTACTAGAGCTACTTAAGCCCGTTGATTAGACTGTAAGCCCATCAAAGGGCAGGGACTGTCTCTATCTGTTGCCGACTTGTTCATTCCAAGCGCTTAGTACAGTGCTCTGCACATAGTAAGTGCTCGATAAATACTATTGAATGAATACAGTGCCTGGCACATATAAAGCACATAAAAAATGTCATCATCATCATCATCATCATCATCATCATTAGGGAGTCACTGGGACCTGGCTTGGGCTCTAAACTGAGCCCTGAGAACTGGCAGGGGCTCTAAACTGGGGGCCAAAGGGCTAAGATGGTCAATAGGGCCTAGTAAGGGCTCTAATATGGGGACTATGGGACTTTAGGCCTCACTAGGGTCAGGCTGGAGCTCTATACTGGGGGCCCAGGGGGCAGAGGGGAGGGTCACTGTGGCACTGTAGAGAAACAGCGGAGCTTAGTGGAAAGAGCTTGGGCAATCCCAGCTCCACCACTTGTCAGCTATGTGACTTTGGACAAGTCACTTCACTTCTCTGTGTCTCAGTTCCCACATCAGTAAAATGGGGATGATGACTGTGAGCCCCACGTGGGACAACCTGATTAGCTTATATCTACCCCAGCGCTTAGAACAGTGCTTGGTACATAGTAAGTGCTTAACAAATACCATCATCATCATCACCTGGGGCCCAACCAGGGCTGCTGGCCCCCGGGTTTCTAAATCCTGAAATAAGTGGGGAACTCTGCACTTCAGGGCCCAGCCTCGAGGGAGGGAAAAGAGCTTGGGGGGGCAGCCCTCAGGCCAGGTGACCACTGACTGCCCTCACAGACTCTGGACACCTGTGATGTCACATATTGATGACACATTGGGCATTTTGTGGAAGTCCATCCAGTGTGTGTGTGTGTGTGAGTGTGTTCGGGAGTGGCCCGACCCCCTTCCTCAATTGCTCCAGAACCACTGACAGAGTGGTTGGAATGGGGGCTGTCCGGTGGAGCAGTGATGCATGGCCGCACGGTCACTCAGGGCTCCTGTCCTCGCTCTGCTTTCATTCAGCACGGGGAAGGAGCGCCCCCTTGTGGGCATAGGCTCGAAGGGCAGGGGAGCGCTCTCTGATCTCATTCATTCATTCATTCACTCATTCATTCATTCAATTGTATTTATTGAGCGCTTACTGTGTGCAGAGCACTGTACTAAGCGCTTGAAAAGTACAGTTCGGCAAAAGATAGAGAAAATCCCTACCCAACAACGGGCTCATAGTCTAGAATGGGGAGACAGATAACAAAACAAAAAAGTAGACAGGCATCAATAGCATCAAAATAGATACATAGAATGATAGATACATACTCATCATTAATAAAATAAATATAATAATTCATATGTATAAATATACACAAGTGCTGTGGGGTGGGGAAGAGGGTAGGGCAGAGGGAGGGAGTAGGGGCAATGGGGAGGGAAGGAGTAGAGGAAAAGGGCTCAGTCTGGGAAGACCTCCTGGAGGCCTTTGAAGGGGGAAAGAGAGCTAGATTGGCGTATGTGAGGAGGGAGGGTGTTCCATGCCAGAGGTAAGACTTGGGCCAGGGTTCGACGGAAGAACAGGTGGGAATGAGGTACCATGAAGAGGTTAGCGGCAGAGGAGCAGAGTGTGTGGACTGGGCCGTAGAAGGAGAGAAGAGAGGTGAAGGAGTGGGCAAGGTGATGGAGAGCTTTGAAGCCAACAGTGAGGAGTTTTTGCTTCATATGAAGGTTGATAGGCAACCACTGGAGATTTTTGAGGAGGGGGATGACATGCCCTGAGCATTTCTGTAGATAGATAATCCGGGCAGCAGAGTGAAGTATAGACTGAAGTGGGGAGAGACAGGAGGATGGGAGATCAGAAAGGATGCTGATGCAGTAATCCAGTGGGGATATGATGAGAGACTGTACCAACAAGGTAGTATTTTGGATGGAGAGGAAAGGGCGGATCTTGGCGATGTTGTGAAGGTGAGACCGGAAGGTTTTGGTGAAGAATTGGATGTATGGGGTGAATGAGAGAGCAAAGTCAAGGATAACATCAAAGTTGAGGGCTTGTGAGATGCGAAGGATGGTAGTGCCGTCCACAGTGATGGGAAAGTCAGGGAAAGGACAGGGTTTGGGAGGGAAGATAAGGAGCTCAGTCTTAGACATGTTGAGTTTTAGGTGGTGGGCGGACGTCCAGGTGGAGATGTACTGAATGCAGGAGGAGATACGAGACTGGAGGGAGGGAGAGAGAACAGAGGAGGAGATGTAGATTTGGGTGTCATCTGCATAAAGAAGATAGTTGAAGCTGTGGGAGTGAATGAGTTCATCAAGGGAGTGGGTATAGATGGCGAACAGAAGGGTACCAAGAACTGACCCTTGAGGAACTCCTAGAGTAAGGGGATGGGAGGGGGAGAAGGAACCTGCGAAGGAAACTGAGAATGAATGGCCAGAGAGATGAGGAGAACCAGGAGAGGACAGAGTCTGTAAAGCCAAGGTTAGATAACATGTTGAGGAGAAGGGGATGGACGACATTGTCAAAGGCAGCTGAGAAGTTGCGAAGGATTAGGATAGAGTAGGAGCCATTGGATATCAGACTGCCGGAACCTGCCCAGCTGCCTCCAGTGCCCAATGCCCCCGGGGGCCAATGACAGAGAGTGAGGATAAAAATCTGAATGTCATTTTCCATCCATCCATCTGTAGCATTTCTTCCCAAACCCCCAAATCCTCCAGGCCTCTTGGAGGCGAGGCTTGACCTTTGCCCAGAGATTAGACTGGAAGCTTCTTGAGGGTAGGTATCATTTCTATGGACTCTAATGATTCTCTTAAGTGGTTATCACAGTTCTCTGCACACAGTAGGTGCTAAGTTAACACTACAGATTGATTGGCCTTTGGCTTGTTTGGCTGGTGAGGGGGAATCTAGATGACTCAGTTCTTTCTCACAGAATCATAAGAAACTGCAGTCTCACCTCAAGGAGGCAGGAGAGGTGGTAAGAGAGGAGGAGGAGGAGGGAGGCCTGAGTTTTATGAGTTGGTTTCTGATGCTTCAGGTCTGGGACTCACCCTTCAAACCCTGTCAGGAAACTCCACCACCACGATTACATTCTGTAGCAAAGAAAGGAAGGAAACTTTGCTCTCAAAAGGCCCATGTTTGAAGGTCCAGGAAACTCTCTCCCCTTTCTCCAAATTTCCCAAATCCGTCCCCCTCAACTCCCCACCCAGACCAAGGGTGGACTCAGAATGGCCAGGCAGAGGGAGAGAGCACACCTCTTGTAGGACACGGGAGTAGGATGTGCCATGGATACTTACTGAGGTAAAATATAGGTAAGTGCCAAGGGTGGCTTATGGGATGGATGGGGAGGAGGTGGGCATTCAGGAAGTCTTTGAAGATGGGGAAAGCTGAAGTCAGGAAGAGGTGACCAGCTCTTCTTGCCCCAAGCCGTAGATCACCACAGATATACTTGGACTTCTATGTCCAGTCGGCAACCTGCTCAGTGTAAGCCACATAGCATTCTAGGACTTGAAGCCAGAGTGTGGCCGAGAGTGTTCCCATGGACCAGTGTCCCCATTCTCCATTTCAGCAATTGTGTCCTGGGCAACTCAACCCAGCCTCTTCACTGCATTAGGAGCTCAGATCTCTGCATGTGCAGATGGCCCATCTAGTCCATCCCTGTCTCCAGGGGAGGAGACTCCTTAGCCTTCCTTAGAAACTCACCCCAGATATCCCAGATCAACCCACCCCAGCATGGGGCCCTCCAATTGTGTTGTTAGGGGACAATGGCAGAGAGAGGACTCTGATCCGTCAGTCAGTGATAATACCTGTTATCACTGTTACCTGTTAATCAATCGTATTCAATCAGCACTTACTGTGTGCAGAGCACTGCACTAAGCACTTGGGAGAGTACAATACAACAGAGTTGTAGACACATTCCCTGACCACAAGAAACTCACAATCCAGTGGGGAAACAGACATTAAAATACATTACAGAAATGTACCTACGTGCTGAGGGGCTGAGGGTGGGGTGAGTAAAAGGTATATGCATGCAAGTGCAAGGGCAACACAGATGGAAAAGGGAATAGGGGGAATGAGAGCTTAGTTAGGGAAGGCCTCTTAGAAGAGATATGATTTCAATAAGGCTTTGAAGGAGGGGATAGTGATTGTCAGATATGAAGGCAGAGGGAGTTCCAGGCCAGAGGCAAGATGTGGGTAAGTGGTTAAGTGCTTACTATACCCCAGCATATATTAATTGCTGGGGTAGATACAAGATAATTAGTTTGGACATAGTCCTGGTCCCACATGGGGCTCACAGTCTAAGTAAGAGGGAGTAATAATAATGTTGGTATTTGTTAAGTGCTTACTATGTGCAGAGCACTGTTCTAAGCGCTGGGGTAGATACAGGGTAATCAGGTTGTCCCACGTGAGACTCACAGTTAATCCCCATTTTACAGATGAGGTAACTGAGGCACAGAGAAGTTAAGTGACTTGCCCACCGTCACACAACTGCCAAGTGGCAGAGCCGGGATTCGAAGCCATGACCTCTGGCTCCCAAGCCCGGGCTCTTTCCACTGAGCCACAATTTAATCTCTATTTTACAGATGAGGAAACTGAGGTGCAGAGAAGGTCACACAGCAGACAAGTGGCAGAGTTGGATTAGAACCCAGGTCCTCTGACTCCCAGGCCCACGATCTTTCCACTAAGCCACACTGCTTCCCACTTACTGAGTGCCTACTATGCGCAGGACACCATCCTGCATAGTTGGGAGAGCGTGGGAGAGTAAGCAGACTGAATTCCCTTCTGCAAGATTTCCATTCTAGATAGAATGTGATGCCATGGGGAGGGAATGGTCAAGCACCTGGGCTGGACTCATAGGGAGTCAGTCAGTCAGTCAATCATATTAATTGAGCACTTACTGTGTGCAGATCACTGTACTAAGCACTTGGGGTAAGGATTGCAATGTGGATTTTCCACAGCTGTGGCTTCTGTAAGACACAATGCCTGCTTCCAGGAGAACTGGTGTATATTGTAATGGACAAATGCTGTATGGCAGTGATGATGACACTGACTCAGACCTGCCTGTGTGCTCAAGTGCTGGAAAAGACCATCAGAGTGGACACTGTCCCTGTCCCACAGAGGCTCCCAGTCTGAGAGGGAGAGTGAGCAGTTTCCTTAGCTCCATTTTACAGATGAGGTAACAGACTCAGAGAGGTCTAGCAACTTGCTTAAGGTCACATAGTTGGCCAGAGGCAGACTTGGGCCTGGGACCAGGGTCTTCTGACCCCCAGCCCTGAGCTTCTTCCTCAGGGTCATACTGACAAGAAGAAATTCCAAGACAATATTCTTCCTCCTAGGAGCCTGGATGAGGCAGCAGTGGTAGGGATTGGTCTGTATTTTGTGCTGGTTGGAGGGGTGGGTGGGTTTGGGGGCAGTGGGGGCTGTGCTAGGGGACTGGCAGAGGTAGAGAGGTCTGGGTTGAAGAGCTGGGAGGACCAGGCTGGGGTGCTGGTGGTGATGGCCGCCAGGCTGCGGTGCTGGCAGGGGTAGGGAGGGCCTGGCCAAGGGACTGGTGTAGTGGGAAGAGCTGATTTGAGGGGCTGGTGAAGGAGGAGAGGGGGGCTGAGTGGCTGACAGGGTGGGGACTGTCAGATTTAGGAGCTGGTGGGGTGGAGAGGTCCAGGCTAAAGGGCTGGCAGGAGTGGGAGGGGATGGCTGAGAGGCTGGTGGGGGTGGTGGGGAGGGCCAGACTGAAGGGCTGGCAGTGGTGGGGAGGGCCAGACTGAGGGGTTGGCAGTGGGGGGAAGAGCCAGGCTGGTGACCTAGCAGGGTTGGAGAGGGCCGACTTGGGGGCTTGCAGGGATGGGGAAGGCCAGCTAGGGGCTAGCAGAGGTAGGTAGGGCTGGGCTGGGGGCTGGCGGGGTGGGGAGGGCCAGGCTGAGGGTCTGACAGGGGTGGGGAGGGTCGGACTTGGGGGCTAGTAGAAGTGGGGAGAGCTGAGCTATGGGGTTGGGAGGTCTGGGCTGGTGGGTTGGGAGGGGTAGGGGAGGCCAAGCTGGGGAACTGGAAGGGGTGGGGACGGAAGAACTGGGGAGCTGGCAGGGGTGAGGAGAACAGGGCTGTGGGGCTTCAAGGGCCAGGCTGTGGAGCTGGCAGGGTTAGAGAAGGCCAGGCTGTGGGGCTGGCAGGGGTGGGGAGGACTGGACTTGGGGCTGGAAGGACCAGGCTGCGGAGGCTGGCAGGGCTGGGGAGAGCCAGGCTGTGGGGTCTGCAGGAGAGCAGCTGTTCCAGGTGGCCTCATTTGGAGACTAGCAGCCTATGTACCCCCAACCCCTCTCTTGTCGGGGGAGGCAGAGAAAGGACAGGGAGAGAGTGGGAGGAAACAGAATAGGGAGCTCAAGCAAAGGGAATGGGGCTAAGAGGATAGGAGGAAGGAAAGAGAGAGAGAAAGAGAGAAGGAGAGAGAGAAAGAGAGAAAGAGAGAGAGAGGGAGGGAGAGGGAGACAGAGAGAGAGGGAGTGAGAGAGAGGGAGGGAGAGAGGGAGGGAGAGAGAGAGAAAGAAAAAAGGATGGCTGAGGGGACCTTGGAGTTGGATGACTGCCATGAGGATACAGTCTCCCCTCTTTCCCCAGGGCCTGGAAGGGCTGCACAGGCAGATCATTCATTCATTCATCCATTCAATAGTATTTATTGAGCGCTTACTATGTGCAGAGCACTGTACTAAGCGCTTGGAATGGACAATTCGGCAACAGAGACAATCCCTGCCCAATGACGGGTTCACAGTCATGACCACATGGGGGCGCTGCAGACCCCACTCCCAGCCGAGTGCTGCCTTTAAGATGCTTCTCAGGGCCCTCCATCAGTGCTCTAGCCCCTGGTCCTCCCTGGCTTGGCTGCTCCGCAGACGAGTCGAAGTAGGGCGGATGGAGGACGGGGGTCTCCATCCCCACTACATTTCCTCTGAAGGCTGGGCTCCGGTCTCCTTTCCCTCCCAGACTGCCAAGGGACCCAGGCTAGAGAGGGAAAGAAACTGAATCTGGAGCCACCTGGAGGATATTGTCTCGAGCTCTTGCTATTCTACTGACCTGGGCAAGGGATCCCGAGGCCTAAACCTGGGGACACCCCAAGGCTCAGATAGGCCAACCCAAAAGGGGCACTGAGAACCCCCTGGGGGATCTCTCTCACCTGGACCTTCAAAGAGGATTTCTCCTCTTTTCCCTGCAAACTAGTATGCTCAGCCCTACTGAGGATTTAAATAGAGGGAGAGCCTGTCTGCTTTCTGTGTCTGTGCCAGGGTGTGCCCAGGTAATAATAATAATAATTGGGGCATTCGTTAAGCTCTTACTATGTGTCAAGAACTATGAACCCCTTCTTGCCGAATTTCAACCACCTCTACTCCATCCTAATCACCGTGGCCTAGTGGAAAGAGTATGGGCCTGGGAGCCAAAGGACTTAGTTTCTAATCCCAGCTCTGCCATTTGCTTGCTGTGTGACCTTGGGCAAGTAACTTCTCTGGGCCTCAGTTTCCTCAACTGTAAAATGAAGATTAAATACCTGTTCTCCCTCCTATTTAGATTGTGACACCCGTGAGGGCCAGGGACTTTGTCCAACTTAACTTGTATCTACCCCAGTGCTTAGAACAATGTTTGACACAGTAAGCGCTCAACAAATACTCTTTTTTGTTGTTGGTGGTTTTTTTTTAAAAAAAAACCTCTTCGACCTCTTAGCTGCCTTCGACATGGTGGACTGCCCCCTTCTCCTGGAAATATTATCTAACCTTGGTTTCATTGACTCTGCCCTCTCCTGGTCCTCCTCCTCACTCTCCGACTGCTCATTCTCAGCCTCCTTCATAGGCTCCTCCTCTGCTTCCCACTCCCTAACTGTGGCAGTCCCTCAAGGCTCAGTTCCGGGTCCCCTGCTATTCTCTGTCTACACCCACTCCCCTCAGGGAACTCATTTGCTCCTGCAATTTCAACTACCATCTCTACGTGGATGATTCCCAAATCTACATCTCCAGTCCTGATCTCTCTCCTTCTCTGCAGTCTCACATTTCCTCCTGCCTTCAGGACATCTACTAAACATATCTAAAACAGACCTCCTCATCTTCCTGCAACGTTTTTTTAATGGTACTCGTGAAGCGCTTACTAAGCACTGAGGTAGATACACGATAATTAGGTTGGACACAGTCCCTGTTCCTTCTGGTGCTCACAGTCTAAATAGGAAAAAGGAGGATTTAGCCCCCATTTTACAGATGAGGTAACTGAGGCACAAAGAAGTTAAGTGACTTGCTCAAGATCCCACAGCAGACAAGAGGTACAGCCAGAATTAGAATTCTAACTTCCAGGCCCATGATCTTCCCACTAGACCACACCGTCTTTCCCATCACTATAGGCAATACCGTTATCCTCCCTATGTAACACGCCTGTAAACTTGGTGTTGTCCTCGATTCATCTCTCTCATTGAACCCACATATTCAATCTGTCGCCAAATCCTGTCAATCCTACAGTCACAACAGCTCTAGAAGCCACCCTTTCCTGTCCACCCTGTTTCCATGCTCCTCCTCCTCGTACTAAGACACCCTTCTCCCCTCTCGAGGCTGCCCGCATTTGGAACGTGGCCCGGGGTAAGGGAAGGGTGAGGTTTGCGGAGGGAGGAGGAGGAGGAGGAGAATGAGAGAAGGGAGGAGGAAAACAGGAGGAGGGGAATGAGAGAAGGGAGGAGGAGAAGGGAGGAGGAGGAGAAGGAGGAGGACGAGGAGGGGAATGAGAGAAGGGAGAACGAGGAGGAGGAGGAGGAGGGGAATGAGAGAAGGGAAGAGAAGAACGAGGAGGAGGAGGGAAGTGGGAAGGGGGAAATGGGAGGAGGGCCCGGCGCCCCGCTGGCGACGGCCCAATGTGGCCTGAAGTCGGGGTGCCGCCTGGCCGCCGGTCTGCGTGCGTGCGCGCTGCGTGCGCCGGGGCAAGCCCGGGAGAGAGTGTGCGGGCCAGTGTGTGTGCGTGCTTGTCGGGGGGTGTGTGCGTGAGGGGGCGGGCTCGTCCCCCATTGGCTGAGCGCCCCCTCCCCGCCCGCATCCCTCGCACATCACCTTGGTGTCCCCCCGGTCCGGCGGCCTGGCGCCCCCACCGCCGCCGAGTCGGGATGGGTTCTCGGTAGACGGTGGCCCCGGCCGGGCCCCCGCCCCCGCGCCCGGGCCACCTCGCGGAGGCTGCTCGCTCGCCCCCATCGCCTGCTCCCCCCGCTCTCCCCGCCCCCTCCTCTCTCTTTGGCTCCTCCCACCCCGGCCCCCACTCTCCCGCACCCCGGTGCCCCCTCTCCCGGCTGCTCCCCGCCCCCTCCTCGCTCTCTCTCTCTCCCCCCGCCCCCGCCCGGTCCCCCCACCCCCTCCGCCTCCTCGACCCTCCCTCCCCCCCCAGCCCCCGTCAGCAGCCCCCCCTTCCCTTCCCATCCCATCCCATCCCTTCCCATCCCATCCCATCCCACCCCATCCCATCCCACCCCCCACCCCACCCCCCATCCGTGTCCTGCCCTCGCCGAGCGGGCTCCGAGCCGGTCCGGGGGACCGAGTCCCTTGTCCCGCCGGAGCCCAGGGGGCCACCCCCCCGGGGGGCGGCGGGGGAAGGGAAGGGGTCCCGATGGATCCCCAGGACAGCGGCAGCGAGGGCAGCGCGGGCAGCGGGGGCAGCCTGCGTCCGTCCAGCGCCCAGATGTTCGCCACCACGTCGACGCTGCACGGCCTCCGCCACATCTGCGCGTCCGGGCCGCTGACCGTGCGCCGCCTGCTGTGGACGGTCGCCTTCGCGGGCTCGCTGGGCTTGCTGCTGCTGGAGAGCTCGGAGCGCGTCTCCTTCTACTTCTCCTACCAGCACGTCACCAAGGTGGACGAGGTGGCCGTCCGCAGCCTCGTCTTCCCGGCCGTGACGGTGTGCAACCTCAACGGCGTCCGCTTCTCGCGGCTGTCCGCCAACGACCTGTACCACGCGGGCGAGCTGCTGGCCCTGCTGGACGTGCACCTGCAGGTGCGGGAGCCGCACCTGGCCGACCCGGCCGCCCTCGAGGCCCTGCGGGGCAAGGCCCGCTTCCAGCGCTACAAGCCCAAGGCCTTCAGCATGCGCGAGTTCGTGGAGCGCGTGGGCCACGAGCTGCGGGACATGATGCTCTACTGCAGGTTCCGCGGCCAGGAGTGCGGACACCGCGACTTCACAACCGTGAGTGCGCCCGGACCGCCCCGCGCGCCCCCGCCCCCCGACGCGCGCCCCCGCCGCCGCGTCGCCGCGCCGCGCCCCTCGGCCCTCCGCCCCGCTCGCTCTCTCTCGCCTGGCTCTCTCTGCCCGGCTCGCTCTCTCCCTCCCTTCCCTCCCTCCCTCCCTCCCTCCTGTCGGTGTCCCCGATCAGATCGTTCCTTCTGCTTCTCCGCCCGCCTGTGTCTGTCTGTCTCTCGTCCCTCTGTCTGTCTCTCTGCCTGGGTCTGTCTCTCCCTCGTCCTCACTGTCTCTCGGTCTGGGTCTGTCTCTCCTCGTCCCCACTGTCTCCCCGGACGGGTCTGTCTCCTCTCCCCTTCGGCCCCGCTGTCTCCCTGCCTGCGCCTCCCTCTCCCTCGTCCCCACTCTCTCCCTGGCCGGGTCTGTCTCTCCCTCGTCCCCGCTGTCTCCCTGCCTGCGCCTGTCTCTCCCTCGTCCCCACTGTCTCTTTGCCTGGGTCTGTCTCTCCTCGTCCCCGCTGTCTCCCTGGCCGGGTCTGTCTCTCCCTCGTCCCCGCTGTCTCCCTGCCTGCGCCTGTCTCTCCCTCGTCCCCACTGTCTCTTTGCCTGGGTCTGTCTCTCCTCGTCCCCGCTGTCTCCCTGGCCGGGTCTGTCTCTCCCTCGTCCCCGCTGTCTCCCTGCCTGCGCCTGTCTCTCCCTCGTCCCCACTGTCTCTTTGCCTGGGTCTGTCTCTCCTCGTCCCCGCTGTCTCCCTGGCCGGGTCTGTCTCTCCCTCGTCCCCGCTGTCTCCCTGCCTGCGCCTGTCTCTCCCTCGTCCCCACTGTCTCCCTGGCCGGGCCTGTCTCTCCTTCGTCCCTATTGTCTCCCTGCCTGTGCCTGTCTATCCCTCGTCTCCACTGTCTCCCTGATCGGGTCTGTCTCTCCTTCGTCCCTACTGTCTCCCTGGCCGGGCCTGTCTCTCCTTCGTCCCTATTGTCTCCCCACCTGTACCTGTCTATCCCTCGTCCCCAGTCTCCCTGGGATCGGGTCTGTCTCTCCCTCGTCCCCACTGTCTCCCTGGCCGGGCCCGTCTCTCCCTCGACCCTCTGTCTCCATGCTTGGGTCTCTCTCTCCTTCGACCCTCTGTCTCCCTGGCTGGGTCTGTTTGCCTCTCCCTCGTCCCCACTGTCTACCTGCTTGGGTCTGTACCTCCCCTTTATCTCACTGCCGTCTCCCTGCTTGGGTCTGTCTTTCTCTGTCTCTTTGCTGTCCCTCTGCCTGGGTCAGCCTCTCTTGTCCCCGCTGTCTCTCTCCCAGGCCCGTCTCTCTCTTTCCCTCTGCCTTTCTGCATATACCTGTCTCTCCCTCTTCCTTTCTGTCGCTCCATCTGTGTCTGCTTTCCTTCCCTCTGTCTCTGTTATCTCTCCGTCTATGTCTACCTTCTCTCTTTCTCTCTGGCTGTGTCTCTCTCTCTCGTTCCTTCTGTCTCTCTGCCGGCTGTCTCTGCTTATGTGTCTCTCTTGTCCGCTTTGTCTCTCTGATGTCTCCCTGCCTATGTCTCTCAGCCTCCATCTGTCCCTCTCTCTCTCTATCCCAATCTTTCTGCCTATGTCTGCCTCTGCTATCTCTCTGCCTATGTCTGTCCTCTCATTCCCTCTGTCTCTTTGCCTCTCTGTCTCTCTCAATTCCTCTATTTCTGCTGTCTTTCTGCCTTTGTCTTTCTCCCTCTCGTTCCCTCTGCCTCTCTGTTGTCTTTGCTTATTTCCTGTGGACCCTCTCCGTGTCTCTGTCCTTTGTTACTCTCTGCCTCCCTGTCACTATCTGTCTCTACCCATCTGTTTTTTCTCTCTTCTTCACTTTCTGCCTCTACCTGCTTCTTTGTCTCTCTCTGCCATTGTCTCTGACTTTCTCTGACAGTCAATCGTATTTATTGAGTGCTTATTGTGGGCAGAGCACTGCACTAAGCCTTTGGGAGAGTGCAATATAACAATAAACAGACACATTTCCTGCCCACAACGAGCTTACTTTCTGCCTGTCTTTCTGTGTCTCCATCTCTTAATCTGTTACTGTCTGCCTCTGTCTCTGTTTCTCTTTCTGACTCATTGTCTCTGTCTCTACCTCTGCCCCCCCCCCCCCCCCCCGGTTTTTGGGTTCCTCTTTACTTCTCTGTCTCTCTGTTTATCACCATCTTTCTCTCTGTTTCAATGTCTCTGCCTTTTTGCCTCTGTCTGTCCTTGTAGCTCTCTGTTTTAGTTGTGTTTGGCTACCCCGGGAGCTGGGATGACTGTGATTCGGGCTCGGATCTGTTCAGCAGCTGGAGCGAGTCTAGAGAGAGTTTATGGGGGGTGGTGACAAGAATCTGTTTGGGGTTGGCGAGATAAGTGTGTTGGGGGAGGGCAAGGGGAAGAGTGTATATGGGGTTGGGGAGAGGGGCCTGTGATGGGGATGGGGAGAAGTGCCTGTGTAGGGAGCAAGGAGAGAGGAGCCTGGGCCATGGGGGGGCAAGGAAGAGCCTGAGTGTGGGGTGCGAGGGATGTGGAAAGGAGCCTTTGGGGGGGAGCACGAGGAGAGGAGCCCGAGTGGGGAAGATGGGAAGAGGAGTCTATGTAGAGAGCACTGGGAGAGGAGCCCAAGTGGGGGCGGAATGGAGGTGGAAGAGGGAGAGGAGCCTGAAGGGGGAGAGGAGCCTCAGTTGGCTGGGGAGGGACCGGGAGAGTAGCCTGAGTAGGTGGGATGGGGAAAGGAGCCTGATGTGCAGGTTGGAGGGAGAGGAGCCTGTGTGGTGAGAATGGGGAAAGAAGTAAGGAGGGAGCCTGTGTAGAGAGCACTGGGAGAGGAGCTTGAGTAGGGGGGATGGGGAGGAGAGCCTGGGGCTGGTGGGGGGAGGGCGGGGGGTATGGGGAGAGGATCCTGAACTCTGGGGATGGGAAGAAGAGCCTGTGTGAGGAGGATAGGGAGAGGGGCGGAGTTGCAGCGGGGGTGGGGTTGGGGGATAGGGAGAGGAACCTGAGTGTTGGGGGAGGACAGATGTACATATCTGTAACTTATTTATATTAATGTTTATCTCCCCCTCTAGGCTGTAAGCTCAATGTGGGTAGGGAATGTATCTGTTATACTGTTGTACTCTCCCAAGCGCTTAGTATAGTGCTCTGCATACAGTAAGCTCTTAATACAATTGACTGACTGACTGACTGACTGGTCTAATTTTGGGGAAGGGATGTAGGGGCTGATTTATTGGACCACTATGTGGGGTCTAATGGCAAGGAGGGGGAGTGAGTTTACAAGGACAAAGCTGTGGCTATCAATCAATGGTATTCATTAAGCGCTTATTACATACAGAGCCCAGTACTAAGCACTTGAGAGTATAACACAACAGAGTCAGCGGAAACGTTCCTATTTGACTGTTGCCGGTGTCCCTCTTAGGACTTGGTCAGAGCCAGTCAGAGTGTTGTTCCTGAGGAAGGAGATGGGGTGAGTTACCCCTCCAGGAGAAGAGGGAAGGGGGATGGGCAAGCCCTTCAGGGGCCGGTCACCCCTGCAGGAATTCACCCAAGAGGTGAAGCAGGCCAGGGGTCTAGCCAGTTTGTGCCCTTGGGTCTGTGACTGCAGAGAAGTGCTCATTCAAGAACCCCAGGCTGGGTGGTGGGGGTGAGGGTCAGACATCACAGCAATGGGCAGCAGGTAAGTGTCCAGGCTTTCTCAGCCCCCAGTGCCACCTTGGCTCTGGCCTGGCCGAGGGACCCTACTGGGCCAGTGGCTTGGCTCAGGCTATAATAACAATAATAATAATGTTAATAATGTTGGTATTTGTTAAGCACTTACTATGTGCAGAGCACTAAGCTCTGGGGTAGATACAGGGTCATCAGGTTGTCCCACGTGAGGCTCACAGTTAATCCCCATTTTACAGATGAGGTAACTGAGGCACAGAGAAGTTAAGTGACTTTCCCACAGTCACACAGCTGGCAAGTGGCAGAGCCGGGAGTCGAACCCAAGACTTCTGACTCCGAAGCCCAGGCTCTTTCCACTGAGCCACGCTGCTTCCCCAATGTAGCCTATGTAGCCTCGGGCCGTTCTCTCAGGGATGGTTGTTGGCCAGGAGCCAGCTGTGTGCGCCTTTTGAGCGTTGGTCCAGCTGTGGATACTTTTTGCCTTCTCCCCCTGGAAGCCCAGTGTGGGTCAAAAGGGGCAGCCCTGTAGGGTGGGCTGCTTGCCTCTGCTCTCTCCAGCACCCAGATATCTCTAGTGACCCCCAGCCCTCCACCCCAGGGGGAATGCTTCTCCTTGCCCTTATCCCTACCCCTCCCTGACTGCACTCCCGGGATGGTTCCCAATCTTGGGTCTCAAAGACAGGCCAAGTAACTTGCCCAGCAGCTGCCTACACCTCCGCTGGTGGCACAAAAAATATAACTGCAGTGCCCCACCTCTATCTCCTCACTGCCCCCCTCACCTCTGCTCCAGGTCAGGGGAGCAGGGTGGGCTCCTCCATGCCCTCCATGCCCTCCTCAGGCTGATGGTTGTAAGCCTCCCTCAGGGCTGGGAGGAGAGGCCTTGCCCACCAGCTGCAGGGAAAGCCTGAGCACTGCTGCCTCCCTGTCCTGTTCCCCTTGCTCCTGCTCCTTTCATCAGGGAAGTTTGTAGACTGGGGTTCTGCCTGGGTTTTTCTTGTGCCTGTGACTCCTTGCTTACAGAGGCCCTGATTAGGGAAGGTGGGCATGGTGGCACCTCCGGGACAGAGCTTGAATTCTTTCCCTGGGATGATGGGATACCTGGGCTGCAGCTCCAGGCCTGCTGATTTCACAGCACCACTCTCACTGCCAGCAACCCCCGCCTCCCCCCACCCCCCCAGCGCCTAGCTCCCCATCAACCCACCCACCTGTCTGCCTGGGTTCATGGACAGCCCAGTGCTAATGTTTAAGTATCCCTCCAGCTCTTTTAAAAAAAATGGTATTTGTTAAGTGCTTACTATGTGCCAGACACTGTACTAAGTGCTGGGGTAGATACAGACTAGTCAGGTTGGACACAGCCCCATCCCACATGGAGCTCACAGTTTTAATCCCCATTTTTCAGATGAGGTACCTGAAGCAAAGAAAAGTGAAGTGCTTTGCCCAAGGTCACTCAGCAGATTGGAACCCAGGTCCTCTGACTCCCAAGGCCGTGCTCTCTTTACTAGGAACAGCAAGGTCATGTGGAAACTCCTGTGAGTGAATGGTCAGCTTGGGTCTTTCCTGGCTAAACATCTTGGGGCAGGAATTGAGGGGAGCAGAACTCCACCGATAAGCAGTTGGGTTCTTCTCCAGCCCCTGGCCTTTCCACACTCCTCCCCACACTAGCAAACATATACATTCATCCAAAACTCTCATATACACTAGACCTACACACCTATTAACACAAGCTCATATACCCACATCCACAAACATCCTCTGAATCAACCCCTGTAGAACCCCAGCAGATCGCCCTTGGACAAGCCAGCTTTGATCATATTCTCTCTCTCTTTCTCTCTTCTCCCCTCCTGCCGCCCACCACAGGCTCTGGGGGGGATGAGATAACTGGGGAATTGCAGGTCGGCATCCCAGCTGCCTCGCCTTGCAAATGGAAGGTTCAGGGGGCAGCTGGCTCTTGCCCTGGCAACAGCACCCTAGCAACAGTACCCTGGCAACAACATCTTGGCAACAGCAGTTTCTCCCAGCTAGGTTCTTATGGCTGCTGTAGGGCTGGAGTGGGAGGCAAAACAGGGCCCTGTCTTATGTGTAAGTGTGTTGGGCAGGGGAGTTGTCCCTCTCCACAACATCTTGGGTCAGTGTGGGATAATAATAATAATAATAATGATAGTGATATTTGTAAAGCAGTTACTTTGTGCCAAGCACTCTAAACTCTGGATACAGTTTAAGCAGATCAAACGCAGTCCCTCTTCCAGATGGGGCTCACATAGAACAGGTATTTCATCCTTATTTTACAAATGAGGAAACTGAGGCCCAGAGAAATTAAGTGACTTGCATGAGGTCACATAGCAAATGAGTGGCAGAGCCAGGATTAGAGCCAGGCTCCCCATGACTCCCAGGCTTGTGCTTTTAAAAAAACTATACTGCGTTCTGAGGGGTAGATACAAGATAATCATGTGGGACACAGTGCCTATCCCACAAGTCATAGTAAGCACTTAACAAGGCTCACAGTCTTAATCCCCATTTTACAGATGAGGTAACAGGCACAAAAAAGTGAAGTGACTTGTCCAAGGTCACAGCAGACAAGTGGCAGAGCTGGGATTAGAACCTAGGTCCTTCTGACTCCCAGGCCCATGCTTTACCCACTAGGCTACACTGCATCTCATTAGTCTCTTCTCATTAGATTGTGCCAGACAGTTCAGTGTTGGCTGGTCCAATGTGGGGCCGTCCAGTGTGGGGCGGTCCAGGGTGGGACTGGTCAAGAGTGGAACAGGTCCAGTGCAGGGTGATCTCGTGCAGGATGGTCCACTTGGTTTTGTTGAAGAGTGGCTCAGTGTTCCACCCTGGCCCCCCCTACTCCCTTCCCCCCAACTCCCCGCCCTCCCCAGCCCGGTCAGCGACACCAGGTCTGGATCAAACGCTATAGCCTGTGGCCACTCTGACATTGGCTGCTGGGGCCATGTAAGGTCCCGGTCTCTCTAGATCATGCATGATCAGCTCTCTTCTCTGGCTCCAGGCAGAGTACAGGAGACATGAACAGCCCTTTCCCTCTTGCCTCAGGACAGAAGGCCATGAGGGCCCTGATGAGGGGCTCAGGGACCTGAGGGTCACAAGACCAATGAAAGCAGTGGCCAGCAGTAAAGGAGCAGAGTTGAGTGCTGGGCTGCGCTGGACTTGTGTCTGCCAAGGGAGAAACTGTGGGGATGTAGTGGCCAAGGGAGGCAGTGTAGAACTGGTCCTGGGGACACCTGGCACGGGATGGCCAGTGTGGGACCCCCGGCGAGGGACACGTGACATGGGCTGGACATTTGGGGGCCGGGAAGGCAGGGGAAGTGCTGGGTCTCTGGGAAGTGCTTGGCATAAGATGGATAGTATGGTATGCCTGATGTGGAACACCTGGCATGAGCTGGCCTATGAAAGGGCCAGGGAGGTGGGGGCAGAGCTGGGTCTCCAGGGATGCCTGGTGTGGGACAGCCAGTGGCATTGAACACTTGGCATGGGCTAGCCTATGTTGTGACTGGGGAGGTGGAGATAGAGCTAGGTCTCTAGGAATGCCTAGTATGGAATGGCCAATAGCATTGGACATCTGGCATGGCTTGGCCCATGTTGGGGCCAAGGAGGTGGGGGTAGAGCCAGATCTCCAAGATCACCCAATTTTTCCCTCTTCATCTATAACTTTGTAGCCCTCCATGGGGTGAAGGGCTCTGGCTGATAGCCACCACCCAGAAGAGGCAAGAGGGACACACCCTCCTCTGGCAATGGGCTCTGGCGATTCAGCGAGGCCAAATCAGCAGAAGCTTCCTGCCCTGGCCCAGACCTGCCGCCCCCTTGAACAGAAGGAGAGATCTCTGGGAACGTTTATGCCCAGGAAGGGGAGCTGACTGCTCACCAAGCTCCTGGGAGACTAATGGAATTGAACTGACTGTTTAAAACCCATCTGTTGTCAGCCCTTGCCCCTCCCTACCCCTTTCTATCTGCCCATGACTACTGAGAAAAACTGGAGTGAGCTGAGGAGAAGAGGCTGGCAAGGCTGGCTGTGGGGGGCCTAGTGGAGAGAGCCCTGGGCAGGAGGGCTGGGATCCTGGTCCAGATTTTGCCACTCCTATATCATGGGCCAGAGTGTCAGACCCTGCCCTCTTCATCTCCTTATGGGCCCCCCCGCCCCCCACAAGCCACGCTGAGAATCAGTGTGGCTCCGTGGAAAGAGCACAGGCTTTGGAGTCAGTGGTCATGAGTTCGAATCCCAGCTCTGCCACTGTCAGCTCTGTGACTGTGGGCAAGTCACTTAACTTCTCTGTGCCTCAGTTCCCTCATATGTAAAATGGGGATGAAGACTGTGAGCCCCACGTGGGACAACCTGATTCCCCTGTGTCTATCCCAGCGCTTAGAATAGTGCTCTGCACATAGTAAGTGCTTAACAAATACCAACATTATTATTATTATTATTATTAAGTCTGGCGAGACCAGGACAAAGGCTCCAGGCAGATCCTCTGGACGCAGGCCAAGCAGATTGGTGATAGAGAGGCAGCGGGGGGCTGGTGACCCCTCCCTGAGGGTCTGCTCAGATGGCTGGGGTGGCAGGTCCTGGGACAGGGCCCCCCAGTAGTGCTTATTTCTGGGAGATGAGGCTCAAACTGGGGAGCGCGAAGCCCTGGGGCCCCCAGTCTGCCTCGGGTTGGGCTGCGAAGTGTGCAGGGGTGGGGAGGCTGGGGTCTCCAGAATTCCATCCACTCCAGTGGTGGTGCCAGCATGTCTGGGAAGGTGACAGTGTTTGGGATTCAGGTCTGAAGACACTTCTGCCTTTCTGGGTGCTGCGTGGGGCCACTCCACATTTCCAGGTGGCCTGGTGACCGTTCTGGTGATTGCATTCCTGAGAAATTTATCAGCCGGCCCCTCAGTTGAAATGGATTTCTCTTCCTCTGGACTGGTTTGGAATTCAGTGTTTGCTCTAAAGAGAGGATAGCGAGATGGCCCCCTCTCCACCTCCCTGGAGGGGCCCCCACCCCCACTCCCCTGAGGGCTGGTGTCCTGGAAGAGAGATGGAGAGCCACTCTAGGGGGTGGATGTGTATTCAGGCAGGGAATGTATACTCTAGGGGATGAATGTGTATATGCTCTAGGGAAATGCATCCTCTAGTGGTAGGGCTTGTACTCTGGGGTGATATGTACTCCAGGGGGTATATATTCTGGGGAAGATGTGTAATTTAGGGGTGAAGTGTGTAGTCTGGGGGAATATGTACTCTATAGGTGGATGTATACTCCAGGGGTGGTTAGTGTACTTTAAGGGTGGGGGGTATGCTACCAAGGGAGTGTACTCGAGAGGTGAGGTGTGTATTATAGAAGTTGTGCTACAGCAGGGGTTGTGGCATAGGCTACCAGGGGAATGTAATTTATGGGTGGGGCGTGTACTCTGCAGAGGTAATGTACTCAAGGGGGTGTGAATACCCTAGTGGGAGAGTGTACTCTGCAGGGGTGGGTGTACTTGGAGGGATGGGGGTGTGTGCTCTAAGGGTGTGTGTGTGTGTGTGCGCGCGCGCATATATTCTAGGGATGTGTGTGTGTGTACTCTGAGGGCATGTATTCTAGGGGTGTGTTTGTGCTCTGGGGGAGTGTACTCTAGGGGTGTGAATGTACTCTAGTGGGTGTACTGTAGATGGTGTGTGTGTGTGTGTGTGCGCGCTCTGGGGGTTTGTATGCTAGGGGTATGGGTGTACTGGGATGTACTCTAGGGTTTTGTCTGTAATCAAGAGGGTGCATATGCTAGAGGAGGTGTGTACCCTATGGGGGAGTGGGGTGTACTGTCAAGTGGTGTGGTGTGCCCTCCAAGGGTGGAGGGGACTCTTGGGGTGTGTGAGAATTCAGGATCCTTTGGACCTTGACTGCCCTGGGCCCTCCTGGGGCTTACTATGGCCTCAGCTTTCTGTCTGGGGATTCCTGGGCCTCTCAGGAGGCAGCACGAGGTAGCTACCCCCTGCTGGACTTCCTGCCTCAGCTTCACAGGCCCAACCCATGGGCCTGATTGGGAGCCCACAGACCATCTTTAAGGGGAAAGTGAGGCTGGGAGCCCAACAGCTGTTTTGGTGGTAGCAGGGTCCTTATTTCTTTACTTGGTGGTATGGGTTACAGGCAGGAGGTGGGTACATGCCTCAGTAACTCCCCTGACCCCCAGCCCCAGCAGTGGGCCCTGAATGCCAATCCAGTGTAATATGGAGTTGTCCTTCCCTAAGACCTCTTTTCTCCTCTTTCCACTCCCTTCTGCATAGCTCTGACTTGCTCCCTTTATTCATATTTATTTATATTAACATCTGTCTCCCCCTCTTGACTGGAAGCTCATTTTGGGCAGGGAATATGTCTCTTTATATTGTACTCTCCCCCGCGCTTAGCACAGTGCTCTGCACACAGTAAGTGCTCAATAAATATGATTCAATGAATGAATGATTGAATGAATGAATGAAAGGTGGTCCAGGGTTTCTCAGCCTTAATATTAATAATAATAGTGGTATTTGTTAAATGCTTACTATGTGCCAAGCATTATTCTAAGTGCTGGGGTAGATACAAGGTAATCAAGTTGTCCCACATGGGGCTCACAGTCTTCATCCCCATTTTACACATGAGGGAACTGAGGCCCAGAGAAGTTAAGTGATTTGCCCAAAGTCACACAGTGGAACTGGGATTAGAACCCACAGCCTCTGAGTCCCAAGTCCGTGCTCTTTCCATTAAGCCATGCTGCTTTTTGAGATGCCTTGAGATGCACCTCCCTCCCTCCCTTCTTCCCTCTCTCCCTTCTTGCTTCCTCCCTACTCCCTTCCCTGAGGGTTGGTCAGCTGACTCTCAGCCCAGGATTCCTTTACTAGGCCTGGTTTCTTGCTGAAGGTGGCCCCATATAGGATGGGGGTGGGAGGTGTGGTGTTCAGAAACCCCAAACCATGAGATGAATCGGCCCTGGAGAAACTGGCAGGAGATGGGAGAGGTGAAGCAAGCCACGTCATTGAGAGGCTGTGCTGGGCAGCTGCTACCTCGCCTGAGATCCTCCCTTAACTGCTGTCCAGTTCTTGTCACCAACAGCAGCCACCCTTCTGCCCAGTGCTCATGCTAAGCAGTCAATCAGTGGTATTTATTGAGCTCTAACTGTGCAGGGCACTGTGCTAAGCACTCGGGAGTGTACAACAGAACAATATAACAAACACACTTCCTCCCACAATGAGCTTACAGTCGAGAGGGGGCTAGCAACTTGTCCAGCCAATGGAAGGGAATGGAAGGAGGGAGGAGAGGACGAGGAGGAGAAGGAGATGCCAGGGTAGGTGCTGGACCATTCAGTCCACTCATCAATTGACAGTTCGAATAGTCAATTAGTCCATACATCAATCCATCAGTCCATCGGTCCATTGATCAGGGAGATGTTGTATGGTAAGCAGGAAGCAAGGGATGCAGGGGTGCAGAAGATAGGGTGACTGGGTCCAGAAATCCAAGCAGGGTAAGAATCCAGGATTGAGGAGAGGATATACCGCAGTCAGAAGGGGAATTAGACAAGGAGGGATCAGCCTGATCCCTGTCACCTGGTTAAGGTGACCATGTATCCTACTGTATGTAGGATGGAATGGTATTGCTTCTGTGTTGGGGGTAACACAACTCCTTGATTGCCATGTGATGGTTGCTGTAGTGGGGGACTCCTGCTTAGGGGCTCTGGGTTCTGGTGGCAGCATCAGAATAACAATAATAATAATAATGGCATTTGTTAAGTACACACTATGTGCCAAGCATACTAAGCACAAGATAATCAGGTCCCTTAAGGGGGTTCACAGTCTAAGTAGAAGGGAAAACAGGTATTGAATCTTCACTTAGTAGATGAGGTAACCGAGGCACAGAGAATTGAACTGACTTGTCCAAGATCACATGGCAGGTAAGTGACAGAGCTGGGATTAAAACCAAGGTTCTTTGACTCCCTGTCCTGGGCTCTTTCCTAGGCTATGTAGCTCCACAGTAATACTAACAGTAATAATAATTGTGCTTTTTGTTAAGTCCTTACCATGTGCCAAGCACTGTGCTAAACACTCAGGTAGAAACAATGAGATCATGTCGGGCAGCCAGGCAGCTGTGTCCAGAATTTTCCAGACAAGTTTGGGGCCCCTCCAGGCTCACATATGATTTGGTTTCTTGAGCAGCGGGAGGCCCATGTTCTCCTTCCTTGCTGACACAGGCTCTGAGTCCTATCTCCCCCTGCTCTATGGGAGGAGAGAGGGATAGAGTCAAAAAGGGACAAATTCAGCATTGATTTTACCCCTGCAATATGCCTTCTCCTGTCTCCCTGCCTCCCTCTCAATCATTTAATCAATCAATGGTATTTTTGGAACACTTACTATTTGCAGAGCACTGTACAAAGCATTTGGGAGAGTACAGTACAACAGAGTTGGTAGACATGATCCCTGCCCACAGCAAGCTTACAGTCTAGAGAGGGAGACATATGTAAAGATAAATAGATATATTATGGATATGTGTGAATGCTGTGGGGCCGAGGGTAAGGTGAATACCAAAGCGTACTCTCCCTCTCCCTCAGTTCCTGCTTCCCTCTCCCCCAGCCTCCGCTTCTCTCCTCCCTCTCCCTCAGGCCCCAAATCCCTCTCCCCCAGGCCCTGGCTCTCACTGCCAACTAGAATCTCAGCAAATAGTTCATCTCTATCATTTGGTTCATCTCCTTATCCATCCACCTACCTGCCTGTTTGTAAGCTTGCCACCTCATTTGCAATCTTCTGGCTTCCTCCAACTTTAGCCTTATCTTCAGTCCCAGCTCAAAGGCATGCTGTCCCAAAGGCATGTACTGGACTTGAGACTGGGCACCCTTCCCAGTGGGTTGACTTTGGGGCAGGCCTGGGGTAGGACCTGGACCAGCTGCCAGGCCCCCAGCTCCTGTTGGCAAAGGTCAGCAGCCACAGAGCTGAAGAAATCCTGCAGAGAAATATTCTCGCTGTCTGGTGGGCCCTGCTCCCAGCTCAGTAAGTGCTAGAGGGAACCAGGTAGCTGGGAGGTCTGACCCACAAGAACGCTTGGCCCACTGTGCCAGCTGCAGGGACACATGAAATTGGAAGCAGTTCCCATCAGTCCTGGGCCCACTGCCCTCGCTGATACCAACTGCCATATGGCACTGACCCAGCCAGCTGGGGGATAGGGCTTTCCCCTCCTCCCAAGCCACTCAAGCCAGACAACGCTCCTGCCTTCTTCCATCTCTCCCTCCACCCTCCTTCCCCACTACCTGCAGAGTTGACTTTAGCAGGCGATGAGAGCTGTGTCAGCTTCTCATCAGCTTGGCCCTTCCCCAGGAAGCATGGAAATCAGGAGGGATGGTCAGGGCCGCCCCCTTGATCTCTCTCCAAATTGACGTTTGGGATCTATAGTCAGTATTGGATACCACCTTTCAATTTGTCTCTGGAAGCAGGCGGTGACTGGAAATGTTACAGAAATGTCAGGTTGGGATTCATGGAGGAAGGGTGAGCCCTCAGGACAAAGCTTATCCCATGCTGTCCTGAGGAAAGGGTTGGGTCAGTGGGGTTGTCTGAGGGGGCGTGTGTTCAGGGGTAGGGGCTGATCGCCAGAACACTGAATGGGGAGGGGGCTTCCAGGGAATGTTTGGGAGCCATTGCTTTGGGTTGACGCAAGGCCAAGCTTCAGAGCCCACTCCTTCCTGATGCCTTCTAGAGTTAGGAGATCTAAGAGTCAATGGGACTGTGGAGGCCAGTCCACCTGGGTCAGCCCACCTAGTTCAGCTCACCTAGGCAGGTCTGCCTAGACCCATCCATCAGACCCAGTCCACTGCCCTGGGGCAGCTGTATAGCCTTCTCCATGGAATACTGAAACCAGGACCCACTCACTGTGGCCCCTGAGGGAAGTCACTTAACTTCTCTCTTCCCACCTCTAAAGCCTGGGGAGACAATCCTGACCTACTTCCCTCCCCTGCCAGACAACATTCATAGAAAACCCGTGTGTTACTATGGGAGAAGCTCTATGCGAGAAAGTCACCATGGAAACTGAGGATGCTCTCGTCAGAATGAATGGAGCTGCCTAGAACTCTGCAGTGGGGCCTGCAGAGAGGGCTCTGGGCTGTTGCTGACCCAGTACTAGCATGGGCTTTCCTGGGACACTGCACATGGAGGAGGCTATGATTCCAGCTAGTACTTAATCAGGCAGAAACACGCATGCATGTACACACACGTTTGTACCCCCTCCACACACAAATGCACACACACATGCACTACAAACTAACCAGTGGTCAGAGAGCAGAGAGAAGCTAAAGAGGAGCAGGGCTGGACAGAAAGCCTAGCCAAGAGGTGACGGAAAAGGGAAGCAGATGGGGAAGAGGAGAGCTTTCACTTCCCTCAAACAATAGTGAATCGCCAGGCAAGAGAGCAGAGGTAGTTGGGGCAGGGGGCTCAGGAGTAGGGGGCATGGAGCAAGGGGTGGGGCATGTGCAGTGGGGAGGGAAGTCAGAGTTGGGATGAATGGAGGGCAAGTGGGAGAGGGGGCAGGAGAAAGAAGCAACAGGAAAGGGGGGTTGGGGGAAAGAATGATGAGGAAGGACAGGGAAACAGATGTGGGAGGAGGGAGAGAGAAGGGAATATGTGGCAGAAATAAATGGACTCTGAACACCTGTCATCACCACTACCATCTTTGCCAACTCCACCACCACCGCCCTCTTTACCTTTGCCTCCAGCAGCATTGGTGGTTGAGCTCTTGGTGTGTTGAGTCCAATACCCAACCCCTGGACATGACCCTGGACATGCCAGGCCATGTTCCTGACCTTGGGGGATTTCTCACTGTGGGGAGGGATGGGGAGTGAGGACCGGGGTAAGCAGAAATCACCCCCCCCCCCACGCACACACAGTAGGCGGAAGAGGGAGAGGATAGAGGAGACGAATGATCAAAAAACCAGTAAGCTCTTAGCTAAATAACAGGCAAAAGTCCTACGTGAGTCTGAAGAGGGGGCCTGGACAATAAAGTGGGCTGATCAGAGAGGACCTCCTGGAGGAGATGACATGTTGGAGCGCTTGGAAGGACTTCCCACTTCATCTTTCCTTGGTTGCTTCTCCCTCCTATGCCCCTTCCTCCCCACCCCCATTCTTCTCTTTCTAATTCCTTGGCTATTTCTCTCCTTTCTCCCCTGGTTCCCTACTTCTCCCTCTCCTTCCCCCATCCCCTCCACCTCTTGAATCTACCCCAAAATGTCCCCAGAATGCTGACCCCCTGTGGGGCTCTGGGCAGAGGGCAGGGCAGGGACCCAGGTCCTCGGGGCCACACCACAGGGCCCCCTGCCCTACCTAGACCCTGACCAGCTGGACTGGGCCATCCAGCCTCCTCCGAGCACATTTGAGCTGCCACTGCCACCACTGGTAAAGGTGGCTGCAGATGCAATGACCTCTTTCTCCCATTTAGAAACCCCAGCGGCCCAGGTCTCTCAGCACCACACACAGGCGACCTTCCACAGGCGACCCCGGCAGGTGATCCCCCGCGACCCCGCAGTTGATGTCCTGCCAAAAGATGCCCGGCTCTAAGCCCCTGCCTGCCCCAGGACCACTGGCCACCCTGGGACGGCCTGGTCTCCACTCACTCTCTCCAGGGCTGAAGCTTCTACCACCAGAGTCCCGGAAGAGAGAAGCTGCTGAATCTGCTGGTCTCCTGCTGACTTGAACTGGCCTGTTGGGCCCCCATCCAGACATCTCCGTGAGCCCTCCATTGGCTTAAGGACCCCAGGGATCCCCCAGGGCTTCAGAGCCACTGCTGTCTTCACCACGTCCTTCAGGAGCCGGGGAGAAGCTAAGTGTGGAGGTGGTCAGAGCTCCCTCCTGATGTCCATCTCTGGATAGAGCCCAACCTGGGCCCACCTGGGCAGATGAGTCATCTGCCTCTCTTGCAGTCCCAACCCTGCCCCATTTTCTTGGCCCAAAGCCCCTCCCTCCCTTTCCCCTCTCCCCCAGCAGCAAGGTGGTAAGTAGGTATTTGGTATGGGATTGGGGTGGAACAGATGGTTGGGTGGTGGGCCTGTGGCAGATCCAGGGCCTGCTTGGAGAGAGGGCTCAGATGACAGTGCAGTGTGGGTTCAGCTTGCTTGCATCCCAGCCGAGGCAGGAGAGTTCGGGAAACTCCCTGCCCTTGACACCTTCTGGGGGTGTTGGTCCTGCCAACAGCCCCTTCTCAGAGAATTGCTGAGAAAGTCTGGCTGCGGCTAAAAAATTTTCCAGGATCCCAAGGCTACTCCACAATGCTTTGGATGGACCAGGTAGGCCCGACTGACACTTTCCTCATCACCCAGGGATGTCTAGTCAGTAGACCCTTCCCCAGCCCTGATTCCTCCCTCCCCTACATGCCCCTTATCTACACACACACACACACACACACACACACACACACACTTGAGGGTGGGCTGAGGTTGTAGAAGCTGGAATCAGAGACCACTGTTCTGATCCACCATGAAACTCTCTTAACTTAGGCCCCAAGCACTGTCCAAAGCCTTTGCAACTTCTGCCAAAGGCCCACTGGGGGCCAGCGGCCAACCCTTGGGGCACATAAGCCCAGGGGACTGGCCAGTGACCACAGGTCTCTCTGCCATCTGGTGCAGTCCATGGACTTTTAGCTGACAATAAGCCCAGAAAACTGAGGTCTCATAGCAGCCTACACCTTGGAAGCCTATCTGCACAATCTGGGTCTCCTATTGGCCATGTAGACTTTAGTGTGGCCTCTGAATCTGGCTCTGGACCCAGTAGTGCTAGTGATGGGATCCCTGAGCCCTGCTGAGAGCCCTTCTCTGACCTAGGTGCCTATGGGGAACGGTGGAAGGCTGAGCCATGCTCCCTGCCTACAAGAAACATCCACACCAATGGAACCATGCACGCCCAGTGATGCACAGTTAGACAAAGAAAAGAGAGAATCAGACTGGCACATAATCAGGGTGTTTGATAGGCAGATTGACATACACAGAGCATCAAGCTCTATACTCACCTGAACGTCTATGAGGTCTGGTGGCATCCAACCTCCTGTACAGCTGTGAGACTTGGACCTGTTCCAGACAGGACCCCCAGGCCCTGGAACAGTTCCATCAGCTCCACCTATGCACCACTCACAACAACAAGTGGGAGGACCAGATGACCAACAACGAGGTCTTGGAGCCCAGTCAACTCACCAGCATCGAAGCAGTGCGCCCACAATCAGCTCTGCTGGGTGGGACACGGGAGGAGAAGGGATGACAGCAGGATTCCCAAGCAGTTGCTATACGTGCTGCTGTTAAAATGGAAGGGGCACATATGAGCCAGGAGGATGGAATAAATGTTTTAAAGATAGTGAAGCCCAGTTGCAAGTGATGCAGTGGACATTGGGAGTCCAATGCAGCAGACAGACTGTACTGGTGGTGGCCTGCTGGAAGATCAGTGCAGAAGACAGACAAGCCTGGTGGTGGATACTGGGAGACCAGTGCAGCAGTCATTTCACTTGCCACACTGCCACTGTTGGCTGCTTAGTCAGAGAATGGCCAAAGCCAAAGGGATGTCAGAAGGCCAGGTCAGGGGTGGACCAAGGATTACAGGACCAGCGGGAATTGGGAGACAGAGCAACCACAGGTATTTGGGGAAGCAGACAGTTCAGCGGCCAATAGAGGCTGCCTCCACTGCAGCTACTGCCAGCAATTTAGTAAGAAACTAAACTTTGCTTGGGGCTTGGGCACTCTGAATCAAGTTGTTTGAAATCAAGCTGGGGTGCAGATGGACCAAGGCTATCCTGCCCATTCTCCCAAACTCAGAGTTCAGTATTAGCCCCATGATCAAGACCATCATCATGGCCACAACAATTGCCATGACCACAGCCTCCACCATTCATCACTATGCCCATGACCACAACCCCCGCCCCCCCCGCCACTGTCTTTCACCATGACTGTGATTGTCACCATAATCACGACCATCACCATGACCCTCCCCATGACCGTCACTGTGTCTACAATCACAACTCTTCATTACCATGACCACAGACATCACCATGACGGGGGCTGGGCTGGGCAGGGTGGAGCCAGGAGGGATCATGCTTTCAGGTGCTTGAGCAACTTCAGAAAATCAGGTTATGGGGCATCTTGGGGCTCTGACAGTGGAGACAGACACCAGCAGATCAGGGCTCCGGCAGTGGAGATAGACACCGGTAGATAAGGGCTCCATCAATTGAGACAGACACTGGCAGATTGGGACTTTGGCAGGGACAAAGACACTAGCAGATTGGGGTTCCGGCAGTGGATACAGATGCCAGCAGCCTTTTAGGAAATGTCAGGGAGGTCAGTCAGCCTTGGCAGCAGGAAGGTGAGCTGGAGAGGCAGTGAAAGGGAGACAAATTGGAAATTCTGCTTTAATTTAACTTCCTTAAATTATTAATCAGTGATTAATAGGGATTGCTCTATCCCTAATCCATTCTCCTGAGTGGTGTAATAACAACCTGTCAGAGATGGGGTTAAGTGGTTTTCTGGACCAGACTCTTTGGTGCTTGGTAACAGATGCTAATATCTGGAGGTAGGCCCTGGGGCATCAGTTATTAAGCTCTCCACTGCTGGCTTGAGGTGTCTCCACATAATTCTAATAAGCCATTTCCATTATTCACTCATTCATTATTAACACATTTTTCACCCATTGTATTACTTCCATGGACAATGGGCTTCTCTGGGAAACAAGGGGTGAGATTTGGGGAAGAGTCCGATTATCTTTTTCTGGTATTCAGTGTCCTATCCTCAAAGGACTCCCCTCCCTCCTCCCCCCACGCCCTCCCACCTTCTGGGTAGGATGGGGGGAGGCAGAGGAGGGAGAGGAGGATGGGGTAGGAGGGGAGGAGGGAGGAGGAAGAGGGAGTTGATGGAGGAGGGAGAGGAAAAGAAGGGGGAGAAGGGAAAGAGGAGGAGGGGGAAAGGAAAAGGGAGGAGAGGAAGAAAGTGGGAGGTGGGGATGGTCAAGGAGGAAGAAGTCGGGGGGGGGGGGGGGAAGGAGGAGGAATCTGAGGCACAGAAGAATGTTTGTGTGTTTTGCCCAAGGGCACACTGCATTCTTTATCCACATAAACATTGGGGAGTGGTCACCAAGGAGGTAGAGGTCTTGCCCCTGTGGAGCTCAGGGTATCATGGGAAGAATGGCAGGCTCAGCCCTGCCCTTGGGCCCCTGCCCAGCATGTCCAGATGGAGATGGGCTCCTGAGTGCAGGACTGGATTTACAGGTGGAATGGGCCTGGTTTCCCAGGATGCTTTGATCCAGCGGTGGAAACTCAGGTAGGCAGCCCAGCTGCAAGTGTGGGTCTCCAGGCAGCCGACAAAGAACTGGTTCCAAGCTGCTAACTGAGTGAAGGGGCCAGTAGCGTCTCCAAGGCTGTGGGCTCCACTCCCTCCCTCCACCTCTTTTCTCAGCACTCCTTTCCTCTCTTCTATCCTCCATCCCTCCCTCCTGCCCCTCTCTGTCAACTCTCTTTCTTTTTCCCTGCCTCCTTCCTCTCTCCCTCGCTCCCTCCCAGCACCCAAGAGCAGGGCCTCTACATCCAGGTTGTCATCTAGCTGCTGTGATGCCACCAGCCACCCACCTGCCTGTCCCTGTCCAGTCTGGCCCGGCTCTGCAGGGGAGGAATCATGTCTCCAGAGGAAGAGATATGAGGGGAGAATCATCTCATATCACACCTGCCTCTAAAGAAGTGCCCGCCTAACTTTTATGTCACTGCTCCAGGTGGGTGGGTGGGTGAGCAGATCCACCAGTCCCACCCTGAGACAGTCCTGGGGACCTCGACTTGGCTACTTTCACTAGTCACTGGCAAAGCAGCTCAATTTCTGCTTAGTGGGAATGTCAGTGAGGCCTTAGTCAGTGGAGGCCTGGGTCAATCAAGAGGCCCAGCAATGCTGCCCCTCTGCATGCTCTTGCGTAGTTCTTCCCAGATCAACCCTTGCAGATCCAGCACCTGCTGGGTTCAGGCCTAGCACAGAGTGACCAAGCTCTCTTGGGGTTCCCATCCAGCTCCAGCCTCTCTGCCTCCTTCTGTACCCTCTCTGGTCCACCCCCAGGGTGCCTGAATATCAGTGTCCATGTAGGAGGAATCAGTACCTGGAGACAGGTCTTGAGGTGATAGATGTTTAGGGTCCAATCCAGAAATCTGAGGTGGAGGCTGTACCTGCAGGGGAGAAAGGCCCACTGTGACTGCAGTGGTGGTGGATGGCTTCGGAAGTGACCAAGCCTAGCTAGTCAGGCAACACAGAGAATCAGTTCTCCTCCTGAAATGTGGTTATCTGGGAGCCGGCAGGCAGCTCTCTCATTCCCAACCCCAGAGGTCGCTTTCCCTGGGTTGTCTACCCATCCCTAGGTTGTCCATCCCCTGACTGTTCACCCATCCCTGGGCTGTCTGTCCCCGGGTTCTCCACCCGTTCCCCAGTTTCCTTTTCAGAAGAATTTTTCACACTTCCTATGTGCCTCCCACGTCTTCAACATTCCTAATGGCAGCTGTGAGGAGGGCATGAGAGAGACACAGATGGAAACTGAGACAGAGGGTTAGTGAGAGAGAGAAGCAGAGAATGAGACAGAAAGAGCAGACGGACAAGGAGAGAGAGAGAAAGACAGGCAGAGTTAAACCAAGAGAGACTCAGATGGGCAGATCCAGAGACACATAAATGTAGAAAAAGAAAGGCTCAGAGACAGGGCAGCAGACATTACTCCCAGAGAGAGGGGAAGATGGAGAAAGAGCAGAGGAAAAGGATGATGGGAGACAGGGAAGGGAAGCAAAGAAAAGTCAAGAGTCAGAGGGACAGAGAAAGGTAGACTTGGGGAGAGAGGGGAGGTCCAGTCCTGGGATGGGGATGGACTAGTACAGGGGGTTCCTGGGCGGGGTTAATTCAGGGTTAGGAGGTTCCAGGGCATGGGAGGCTGTGAAGGGGCCAGCTCTGAAAGCATTGGGAAATGAGGCAAAAGGGAAAGTGGTTTCAGGGCTGCAAACGAAAAATGTGGCTGCACAACAAGGGATAGTCTGTGGGTGTGTAGGGCAGGTATGTGTGGTATAGGCAAGTGGTGCGTGCGCATGATGTGTGCACACAGCATGGACAGGGTTGTATGCCCCTCTCCCTTTCAGACACTTGTTCCCTGGGGAAAAATCTTTCCCTCTCCCACACCTACTTTCACTCTTATGCTCACACAGAGGTGTACACGCATGCGCACACACACACACAAACACACACACACGCCGCTCAGATCCCTGTCACATGCACTCACACTTTGCTCTCGGGCTCTCTAAGTCAAGCCGAGGATGGAGGATGTCCTCGGGGGAGGAGCCTGCCCCCGAGAACATCTTCCCTCCCTCTCCACACTTGATGTCAAACCCAGCCCAGAGTTCCTGTCCCCAGGAATGGTGAAGAACTGAAGGCTCATCCATTCACTGCCCTTTCTCCCTTCATCTTCAGAGGTGATGCTGGGCTGGGCAATATCAGCTGCTTCCACAGGATCCCAGCAGAGACTATTTTCCAACCTGTGGCTGAATCTCTCTCTCTCTTTCTCTCTGCTTTATGTATCTCTCCTGTTTCTCTCTTCCTCACACCTGTCTTCCTCTCATGAGGAAGTTCCCAGGAATTGGTTTGGTTTGAGCAATCTGTCTCAGAAAATACTTTTCTTTGGCAGAGACCTATGCCCAGCAATTAGGAGCTCTCACACTGTGACAATCATTTCCCATCAGGACTCGAAAGCCCATTTTGCATGAGGGTCTGTAACAAAATTAAAGGCAATTCCCAAATCCTCCTGCTTAAGAAGCTTAAATATTCCTGAAGCAAACCACCGATCAGCTGAACGAGAGCGGTACAATCCAGAGTATTTCAAGCAGGGCAGTGTGGAAAAGTAGTAGTTATAGTAGTGGTAGTAGTGGTAGGGAAGTATGGACCAAAGGAGGTCACTGTCAGAGCCAGAGAGGTGCTGGCCCTCTATTCATTCATTCAATCATTCATTCATTCATTAGTATTTATTGAGCACTTACTATGTGCAGAGCACTGTACTAAGCACTTGGAATGTACAAATCGGCAACAGGTAGAGACAGTCCCTGCCCACTGATGGGTTTACAGTCTAATCCAGGTGTTATCCTCCCACCTCCATGGACCTGCCAAGCATCACCCAGTTTGCAGTTCTCAATCAAGTTGGGAGGAAAGCAATAGTGAGGAATGGGCCCCGCAACCGGGGGCTGGACTAGGTGGAGACAATGGGGAGGTTAGAGTAGCAAGCCTGCGGCAGGGTACCCGCA
Source organism: Ornithorhynchus anatinus (assembly GCF_004115215.2). Lineage (NCBI taxonomy): Eukaryota > Metazoa > Chordata > Mammalia > Monotremata > Ornithorhynchidae > Ornithorhynchus > Ornithorhynchus anatinus. The sequence goes on from NC_041738.1 coordinate 63,287,787, forward strand.
AGGGTGTCCATAATGGGCTACCAGGGGAAAACTGAGATGGTCTATCCCTTTTCCTGTCCTTCTGTCCTCCCTTCCTGCCTCCTCTTCTTTCTCCTCACCTCTTTCCCACCAAGCCCTCACCCTCCCTAAGTGGGCTGTGGTGAGGGGCCGCCCTACTTCCTTCCTGAAGGGGATGACAGTACCCCACTCCCTGGACCCAGCCCATCCCTCACCCGTGATCTCCAGCTGGCTCTGGTTCTCAACACTTTTTTGGGAAGGGACCACCTTTGAGGGGCCCGCCTTTCTGGCAGTGACTCCAGGGCCGATCAGACCTGAAGGCCTGAGAAATTCAGAGTGGCTAACTGGCAGGCTGGGCCTCCTCAGGGTAAACTCTGGCTTGGCTTCTTCCAGTTAGGCAGGCCTCTGTCCTGTGACTTTCATCCTTACCCAGTAGGGGCCATTCCCAGGGTGGATGTGAGCAGAGGTGGACTGGCAGGTGCTGGGAGCAGCCAGGCAAGGGCTGTGAACAAGTGTGGCCTAGGGGAAAGAACATGGACCTGGGAGACTGGAGAAGTGATTCTAATCCTGGTTTCCTCCCTTGTCTACTGTGTCACCTTTGACAAGTCATTTTGAAGCAGCGTGGTGTAGTAGATAGAGCATGGGCCTGAGAGTCAGAAAGTCAGGGTTCTCATACCAGCTCCACCACTTGTCTGCTGTGTGACCTTGGATAAGTCATGTCACTTCTCTGTGCCTCAGTTTCCTCATCTGTAAAATGGGGATTGAGACTGTGAGACCCATGTGGGACAGGTATTGTGTCCAATTCGATTTGCTTGTATCTACACCCAGTGCTTAGTACAATGCCTGGCACATAGTAAGCACTTAACAAATACCATTATTATTATTAATAATAACCTCTCCAGGACTCAATGTCCTCACCTGTAAAATGGGAATAAAATTCGTTCTCCCCGCCATAGATTTGGAGCCCCATGTACAGGCAGGGTTGTGTCCAACTTGATTATCTTTTGTCTATCCCAGTGTTTTGTACAGTACGTGCACATAGAAGTGCTTAACAAACATCACAATTATTATTTGTTATTATTAGGGTCAGAAGTGGTCAGACCTTCGTGGGGGGAAACAGGAAATGGGCCCATTCCTCCAGGCCAGACATTTCCACCCCCAACCACATCCTGCCCCCCGCCCCCAGCCATTACCCTGGTTCCATCCCCCTTCCCCTTCCAGGCCCCATTAAGCCCATCCACTGCACCCACATCGATGGGAGGGGGCTTCTCTCTGGCAGGGCTCAGGCTATGTAATTGGTTCACAGGTGGACAGTCTCTTTGGGCACTGACCACAGGGAGAGACTCATGAGAAAGCATGGATGCCCTGTTCCCAAGATCAGGAGCCGGTCACTCAAGTCTCCACCTTCTCCCCCTCATCCCTCCCTGGTCAGGCATTTGGGATGGGTAATGACATGACAACTGGACCTTCCCATCAGCCAGCCCATCTGGCCAACCTCTGCCGGGAGCCGGGACCTGCCACCCCAGAGCCTCTGACTTCTAATAATGATAACTGTGGTATTTGTTAAATGCTCACTAGGTGCCAAGCACCATGCTATGTGCTAGAAACAGGCAGATAGGCAGACAGACAAGCAGGCAATCCCAGGGCCAGCTGTCAGGAAATCTCGAGTTCTTGCCTCAGATTACCTTCCCTTTCCTCCCCTTCCCTTTTCTTTCCTTTCCCTCTGGCTCCCTTTCCTGCCCTTCCCTGTCCTTCTCTTTCCCTCTCCTCCCCTTCCCTCCCCTTCACTTCCCTCCCCTTTACTTGCCTCCCTTCTTCTTCCCTCCCCTCGCTTTTCTTCCCTTCCTTTCCCTCCACCTCCTCTTCCTTCTCTCTTCTGCCCTAGCATTAGTTGGGGATACTGTGCCTGGTTCCTGCTCACATGCAAGGAATACTAATTGTTTGCTCTCTCTCTCTAGAAGCAGCAATTGGCAAAGGAACAATCCACCGAACCAGGGACCTCCCTGCTGCCCTGGAGCAGCCAGAATTTGGGAAGACTCAGAGTTCCCTCTCCTAGACTCAGAAGGCTGGGCAACCTGGGGAATTGGTTTCCCCACTCTGGGCTCCAGGTTTTCTTTATGCCCGGAAAGCACTCTGTTTCCCTCCCTCCCTTCTTCCTCCTCCTTTTCCTTCATCCATTCTGTCCCTCCTCACCACCTCTGTCTCCCTGGAGACACTGGAGAGAGAAATCAGATAATGAAGACTTGCTAATTGGCACTGGCCCTCTGGCCCAGTGGGAGTGTGAGAATTTTATTAGAGGTGGAAATAGTGGCTGAGCCATACTCAGTTGAGGAGGGGACAGCACGAGCTGGGTAAGCACAGGGGCCCCTGACCAGGCTCAAGGTGCTGTCACAGGGAGTGAAGGAAGCCCAAGGACACCCAAAGTTCCAAAAGTGCATGCTTGCAAGGCAGAGAGAGTAAATCATTGCTCCCCCAGCTGAAGGAAGAGACGTGCCAGCTGACACAGATCCCATGCCCGGGGAGCACTCCTGGGAGATTTCCAAGTGAGTGGCCCAGGAAGAGGGCATGAGAGGGTGGCACCCAGGTCACCCTCCCCCAAACTCCTGGTTTGCTTTAGTGTCCTCTGTTGCCCTGCAATGCAGTGCTTGGGTGTGTAATGGTGTATGCACGAGGGTATGTGTTTATGTGTGTATGACTACGCAGGGTTTTGTGTGCATGTGCATGTGCTTGGATAGGTGATGGGGGCATGGGGGGGGGGGGCTCCCTCCTCAGCTCTGGGATGCAGAAGGGAAAGGCCCAGATATCTCCCAGAAGGCACGGTGCTGTCTGTGGCCCCGGGCCTGGTTGGGTGGGGATTTTCACCAGCTTATGGAGTGACAGATTCTCTGACTTAGAGCCACAGAGGCCTTTCTGACCATCTCCCACCCTGGGATACCGCTTCCTCCTCCCCACTCTCTCCTCCTGCTTCCACGTGGTCTCCGTGAGGGACTCTCTGCCTGGGCCTGGGCTGCCGAGTCTGCAGCCTTGCTGTGAAGGTCAGAGCTGTGCCTCATCGCTAAGGATATGTCTAAGTTATTTTTACTCTGTACTGGGCCCAGGGAGAAGGAATGGAGACGATTCTGCTCACTGGAGGAAGACCAGGACAGGAAGGCCTTGATCACGTCAGCCTTGCCAGATCTGTGTCCTTAATTAGTAGATCACATTCTCATATGGGAGATGTATCATTCGTTCTCCTCCCCCTCCTCCTTCTGACCTGCCTTTCCCCCCCGCCCCCACTGGCCACCCAAGGGGGCCTCTTGTTTAAATGCGCCCCCACCCTCCCTTGCTCCCTCTCACTCTCCCTTCCTCCATCCCTCCCTCCCTCTCTCTCTCCACCTTCAGCAGGTCATTTCTCTCCCTATCTTCAAGGCCTTTTGGAAATACCATCTCCTCCAGGATGCCTTCCCTGATTCCTTTCTCATTTCCCTTCCCAATGCACTTGGTTACTGCCCCTGGCCCTCTGGGTACCTCTGACCATATCTTTGCACACTCTTGCTTTCCTCTTCCTGCAGTTTACTTTAGTCTCTGTCTCGCCTCTTAGATTATAAACTCTTTGAGTGCAGGGATTAAGTCTACTAATTATCTTGTCCTCCCCCTAGGGCTTAAGACAGCGCTTTGCACACTGTAGACTGTAACCTCCTCGAGGCAGGGATGGGGTCTACTACCTCTATTGTCCTCTTCCAAGTGCTCAGTCCAGTGCCCTTCACAGTTGCTCTTCAGAAAAAGCGATTGATTAACTGCTGATATGATTAGGACTCTTGCATGGCTGGGCTCCGTAGTCCTCTCCATCTCTTGTTCTCATCTGAGTGGCTGGGGTAGGGGTTGGGGAATAAGGCTGTGTCCGCCTTAGACCAGCCGTCCGAGGTCAGAGGGTAACGGGAATGGTCCAACTTGGACGATCAATCAGTCAGTCAATCATATTTATTAAATGCATTTTGTGTGCAGAACAGTGCTCTAAGTGCGTAGGAGAATATAACATAACTAAGCATAAACAAACCAGATGGGGAGATGAGCCAGGCAGTCAGAGCCCTGTCCCGAGGGAGGTCCTGGAGGCTAGCTGTTTGGTTGGGCTTGCTTGTCCTGTGGGTTCAGAGGGCCAGGACACCCATCTCCCCCAGCTAGCATCCTTCCCGACCCCTCAAAGCCCTGGGGGGCGCGGTTTATCTGGGCTGTTCCCCGCCTGTCCAGGAGCTCCGGATTATGTTTCCGGCTTTTCGGGTCACCTCATAGTTGGGTCACCCCACGTTCACCTATAGGTCAGCCCGGCTGCCTCGGCTCCCACCTGGCTCGGGTCTGAGAAGCTTGAAGAGCGAGGGTTTGGGGGCGTCACCGGCTTTCTGGTTGACCCCAGGAACAGATCGGGGCTGGGCCGGGAAGCCTGTGTCCATCCTTCGCCCACGCCACGGGTCCCCACCCCCACCAGGGCCAGGCACCCGTGGGCAGGGGCAGGGAAAGGATGGAAGGATCCGATCCAGGCGGTGGCCACGGGGCCGTCGCTGCGGTCCAGCCCAGAGAGCGTCCAGCGCCGGCCGCTCCGCCCCGGACCCCGTGGGTTCTCGCGCGGCTCGCGGCCCCCACCTGCTGGGCGAAGGTGGGAAGGCCGCCCCGGGAGCGGCTCAGAGCCCGACCTCGACACCCAGACTGGGCCGTAGAAAGCCCATTAAAGTGGGATAAATCCCCCCCAGCACACAGACACTCAAACGCACACACACACCTCTATATACCCGCACTCCATACACACTTAGACATACACAAACATCCATACACATTGTCCTCCCCTCTAGACTGTAAGCTCACTGTGGGCAGAGAATGAGTCAGTTTATTGTACTCTCTCAAGCTCTTAGTACAGAGCTCCACACTCAGGAAGAGCTCAATAAATATGATTGCTTGATTGATTGAAACATACTTTCGTGCCTATACACGCACACACAGGAGGCAGTGCCCCAAACACTGGAACAAGCCGGCCCAGCCCTGCTCCCGCATCTGCCCTGTCCCTGCCCCCAGAAACCCCGCCCCTCAGAAACACTACTCCCTAGAAACCCTACCCCAGAAACCCCCTCAGAATGCACGTCCCCAGAAACTCTCCCAGAAACCCACCCCCAAAACCTCACCTCCCAGAAACCCCACCCCCAGAAAAACTGTATCCCAGAATTCTCACCTCCAGGAGTTTACACTCTAATTACAGGTAGGGGACATAGCAGGGTATAAGGATGTGTACATAAGTGCTGTGGGGCTGGGAGTAGGGTATAGACCCAAATGCATAGGCAACAAAATATAACTACTTATCTTCCCTCCCAAACTGTGTCCTTCTGACTTTCCCATCCCTGTAGACAGCACCACCATCCTCCCTGTCTCATAAGATGTTATCCTTGGCTCATCTCTCTCATTCAACCCGAATATTTATTCTGTCACCAAATCCTGTCAGTTCAACCTTCAAAATATTACTAAAATCTGTCATTTCCTCTCCATCCAAGCTACTACCACATTTATCCAAGCACTTATCCTATCCTGCCTTGATTACTTATCAGCCTCCTTGCTAACCTTCCTTCCTCCTGTCTCTCCCCTCTCCAGTCCATATTTCACTCTGCTCAGATCATTTTTCTACAAAATGTTCAGTCCATGTTTCCCCACTCTTCTGTGGTTCCCCACTTCCTCCAGTGGTTGCCCATCCACCTCCACATCAAAGAGAAACTTCTTATCATTAGTTTTAAAGGCTCTCAATCACTTTACCCCTCCTACCTACCTTGCTGCTCTCCAACTACAGCCCATTCTGCACATTTTGCTCCTCTAATCCAGCCTACTCACTCCACGATCTCATCTGTCTTGCTGCCTTCCTCTTGCCTACATCCTGTCTTGGTCCTGGAACTCCCTCCCTCTTCATATCCAATAGGCGATCACTGTTGCCACTTTCACAGCCTTATTGAAGGCACATCTCCTTCAAGAGGCCTTCCCCAACTAAGCCCTCATTTCTTCACCCACTCCCTTCTGGTTCAACTTTACACTTGGATTTGCACCAATTATTCACCACTCCCTCAGCCCCACAGCACTTTATTTATTTATATTAATGTCTGTATCCCCCTTCAGAATATAAGCTCACTGTGGGCAAAGAATGTGTCTATCAACTCTATTATATTGTATTCTTCCAAGAGTTTAGTACACTGTTCTGCACCCAGCAAGCACTCAATAAATACCACTGATGAATTGATTGATCAATTGATGCAGATGGAGAATAGGGTAGGGAGATGAGAGTTTAGTCTGGGAAGCCTTCTTGGGGAAAATATTTTAGTAGGCTTGGAAAATGGGGAGAGTGGAGGTCTGTCTAATATGAAGGGTCAGGGAGTTCCAGGCAGGAGGGGCAAGAGGTTGGCAACAAGATGAACAAGATAGAGGTACAATGAGAAGGCTGGTGTTAGAGGAGCAGAGTGTGTATGCTGGGGTGTAGTGGGAGAGGAGTGAGGACAGGTAGGAGAGAGAGATGACTAAGTGCCTTAAAACTGATGGAGAGGAGTTTCTGTTTCATGTGGTGATGGATGGGCAATCATTAGAGATTTTTGAGGAGTGAGGAGATGTAAACAGATGATTTTTTAGAAAAATGATCTGGACAGTAGAATGAAGTATGGACTGGAGAAGGGAGAGGCTGGAGGCAGGAAGGGCAATGAGGAGATTAATGCAATAGAAGGAAGCAGCATGTCTTAGGGAAAAGAGAATGAGCCTGGGAATCTGAGATTGTTGTGGTCAGGGAATGTGTCTGTTTATTGTTATACTGTACTTTCCCAAGTATTTAGTGCAGGGCTTTGCACACAGTATGCACTCAAAAAATATGATTAACTAACTGACTGGGTTCTAATCCTAGCTTTGCCACTTGTCTGCTGCATGACCTTGGGCAAGTTACTTAATTTCTCTGTGCCTCAATTCCCTCATCTGAGAAATGGGGATTAAATCCTACTCCCTCCTACTTAGATCTCTGAGCCCCATGTGGGTCAGGGACTGTGTTCAAAGTAATCATCTTTTATCTGTCCCAGCACTTAATATAGTTCCTGGCACATCGAAGGCACTTTAAAACTACAATAATAATTATTGTTAATACTAGAAGTCAAGGTGGGTTACAATGCTTGGATCAGGAAGGTAGTAGTTTGAATGAAGAGGAAGTGGAAAATTCTAGAGATGTTGTGAAAGTAGAACTGACTGGATTTGGTGACCGACTTAATATGCAGGTTATTAATAATAACAACAATAATATGAAAATAATATTCATTCAAACAGATTTATTGGGCGCTTACTGTATTCAGACCACTGTACTAAGTGCTGGGGTGAATATAAGATAATCAGGTCAGGAACAGAAACCCTTTTCTACATGGGACTCACAGTCTTGAAGGGAGGGAGAACAGGTGTATATCATCCTCATTTTACAGATGAGGAGACTGAGGCCCAGAGAAGTTAAGTGAGCAGACAAACGATGAAAAGGGTATTAGAACACAGGTCCTCTGACACCCAGGCTTGTGCTCTTTCAACTAGGCCACACTGTTTCTTGAAAGAGAAAGATTAGCTGAGGATAATGCCAAGATTGTGGGCTTGTGAGATAGGGAGGATGGTGGTGTTGTCAACAATGATGGGAAAGTCAAGGGGAGGACAGGGTTTGCATTGGAAGATGAGGAGTTCTGTTTTGGATGTGACAAGAGTGACATGTCAGCAGCGGGCCATCCCAGGAGAGATGTTCTGAAGGCAGGAGGAAGGAACTGTGAGACTGCAGAGAAGAACATGACAGGGATGCATACTGTCTAAACTACTCCTGACTCAATTACCATCTCTGAGTGTCTCTATCTGATCTTCCCTCACTCAGTTGAAGGGGTTGATTTATGGCGAGGTTATGAAAATGTCATTTCTCATTGGCTACCCTCGACATGAGTCACATTCTCTGATTGGTCCTTGCCGACAGATTCTGAAACTGTTAAAATTTCATTAGAGACAGAGAGATGTTTCTGAAAAAAATCAAAATTAGGATTTGGGGGTTTCGAGCCCAGGCCTTCCAGCAGACAGGGTCTGAAACTTTATTAAAGTGTTATTGGAGATGGAGAGGATGTTTCTAAAAAAATCAAAATTAGGATTAGAGAGAGGTATGGAACCCAGGCCTTCCAGCAGGCAGGATTTAAAACTATTAAAACATTATTAGAGAAGGAGAGAATGTTTCTGAAAAATCAAAATCATTATCCTTCCCCTCCCCAGCCCTACTACCTCTGCTAAAGGAGGGACTTGCTTGGAACCGGGTCTGCCACTTTTCCAACCTCGCAGCTGCTCCGGATCTTGGGGTGCAGAACCTTGGAGGGATCACAGAGGAGGTGGAGTAGGCCTTGGATCCTTGGGGAAGCAGCATGGCGTAGTGGATAGAGTACAATCCTGAGAGTCAGAAAGTCATGGGTTCTAATCCTGACTCTACTACCTGTCTGCTTTGTGACCTGGAGTAAGTCACTGCACTTCTCTGAGCCTCAGCTACCTCATCTGTAAAATGGTGATTGAGACTGTGAGCCCCTTGTGGGACAGGGACTAAATCCAACACTATTTGGTTGTATCCACACCAGCGCTTAGTATAGTGCCTGGCACATAGTAAGTACTTAAATACCATTATTATTATGATTATTATGATTGTTAGGATGCAGAACCGTGGAGGTAACAGAGAGGACAGGGAGGAGGCCCCAGATGTATGATTGAATGAATGAATTTGTTAAGCGCTTACTTATGTGTGAGGCACTATACTAAATGCTGGGGTGGACACAGCAAACCAAACTTGGACACAGTCCCTGTCCCATATGGGGCTCACAATCTCAATCCCCACTTCATTATTATTATTATTATGGTATTTGTTAAGCGCTTACTATGTGCTGAGTACTGTTCTAAGTGCTGGGGTAGATACAAAATAATCAGGTTGTCTCACTTGGGGCTCACAGTTTTAATCCTCATTTTACGGATGAGGTATCTGGAGCAGAGAAAAGTGAAAGGATTTGCCCAAGGTCACACAGCAGACAAGTGGCAGAGTGGGATTAGAATCCATGAACTTCTGACTCCCAGGCCTGTGCTCTATCCACTACGCCATCCTGCTTCTCCAATCCTTGGGATACAGAGCCATGAAGGGGACAAAGACTCCCCTCCTCCCTCCTTCCCTCCGGTTAGTCGTGCCCGCAGATGGGGGAGCCCCAATGCCGGGAAATGAGAAGCAGCTTGGCTTAGTGGAAAGAGCACGGACTTGGGAGTTAAAGGTTGTGGATTCTAATCCTGACTCCACCACTTGTCAGCTGTGTGACTTTGGCAAGTCACTTAACTTCTCTGTACCTCAATTACCTCATCTATAAAATGAGGATTACGCCTTGTGAGCCCCACGTGGGGGAACCTCCTTAATTTATAGCTACCCCAGCGTTTAGAACAGTGCTTGGAACATAGTAAGTGCTTGACAGATATCATAATAATAATAATAATATTAAATGTGCACCAGCGGCTCCCCGCCTGCCTTCCCTCCCTCCCTCCCCTCCTGTCCCTCCCATCCCGCAGCCCGAGAGTGGCATTAGCGGGGGCGGGGGCAGCAGCTCTCCGCGACTGGCCGGGAGACCCCCGTTTGCGAGACCCCCCGCTACGGCGGCCCGGCCTGGCATTCACCCGGGCTACGGGAAAGGCCCCTCTCCATCTTCCCCGACGCCATCCCAGCTCGCCAGATCGGGCCAAATAGAGATTCAGTATGGAAGGCAGATTGTACTGAGGGTATTCCTTGCATCTACCCCAAAGCTTAGAACAGTGTTTGACACATAGGAAGTGCTTAACAAACACTATTATTATTATTATATGAGGCTGCCCTCTGACATATCAACCTAAATATTAATGTCCATCGCCCCATCTATTGGGAATAAATCAATCGTATTTATTGAGCACTTACTGTTTGCAGAGCACTGTACTAAGCGCTTTGGAGAATATGCCGTAACTATATAACAGACACTTTCCCTGCCCACGAGCTCGTTAATAATAATGTTGGTATTTGTTAAGCGCTTACTATGTGCAGAGCCCTGTTCTAAGCGCTGGGGTAGCTACAGGGTAATCAGGTTGCTCCCCGTGAGGCTCACAGTTAATCCCCATTTTACAGATGAGGTAACTGAGGCACCGAGAATAATAATAATAATGTTGGTATTTGTTAAGCGCTTACTATGTGCAGAGCACTGTTCTAAGCGCTGGGGTAGACACAGGGGAATCAGGTTGTCCCACGTGGGGCTCACAGTCTGCATCCCCATTTTACAGATGAGGTAACTGAGGCACCGAGAAATTAAGTGACTTGCCCAAAGTCACACAGCTGACAAGTGACCGAGCCGGGATTCAAACCCATGACCTCTGACTCCAAAGCCCGTGCTCTTTCCACTAAGCCACGCTGCTTCTCTTCCTCGTCGGGGAACGTGTCTGCCAACTCTGTTGTAGCGTACTCTCCGAAGTGCTTAATACAATGATCTCCACACAGTAAGCACTCAAAATACCACTGATTGACTGATTTTTTACGATAGGGGAGATATGGGTGTGTTTGAAATCTGAGGGGGAGGAGTCATCAGCGAGTGAGCCGCTGAAGGTGGCCGTCAGGGAGGGGCGAAGGAAGGGGCAACTGTTTTAATAAATTGCGAAGGGATGCGGTTTGGAGGTGCAGGTGGTGGGGGTAGATTCCCCTGGGAGGTGGGAGAGCACTTGAGAGACGGGGAAAAAATGAGGGATGGGGGTTGTGGGCCTGGAGTTTATTGTCCTCTCCCAAGCGCTTAGTACAGTGCTCTACGCACGGTCGGCCCTCAGCACTGTGCTCACTTGTATATATTTTTATTACCCTTTTGTTAATGAGGTATACATCCCCTTCATTCTTTTTGTCCGTCTGTCTCCCCCGATTAGACTGTAAACCCATCAATGGGTAGGGATTGTTTCTATCTGTTGTCGAATTGTACATTCCAAGCGCTTAGTACAGTGCTCTGCACATAGTAAGCACTCAATAAATAAATACTATTGAATGAATGAATAATACTATTGATTGACTGACATTGATAGGCTGATCGGAAGGTATGAAAATCCACGCCTCGGGGGCCTTCTGTGTCTTACTGTGGGTGGCCACTAGAGGGCAGAGGCATCCCGGGAAGACGGAGCGGCTGCTTCGGCGACCCTCCGCAGCTTGGGGCAAAAGGAAGCCGTTTATCCGGCGTAATCGGGCTGCGAGAGACGGATGGGGAGAATGCGATGGCCACTTTTCAACTTTTATTTACCCTGCGGTAGCTCCGGCAGCGATCCCTGTTCTACCCTGCCCTGCTGCTGCCATTGGGCTGGGAGTGAGGTAGGGCTGGGGCTGCAACAAGCAGAGTTTGGCCTTGGGATGGAGGCTGGGCTGGAGCTGAGTGTGGACTGGATATGGACTCAATCAATCGTATTTATTGAACATTTACTAAGGGCAGAGATCTGGGTATGTGTTAGGCTGGAGCTGGTTGCAGCCTGGCTTAGTGGTGAAGAAGCCTGGCTTAGTGGAAAGACCATGGGCTTGGAAGTCAGAGGAAGTGGAGTATTTTTTAAGTACTTTCTATGAGCCAGACACTGTATTAAACACTGGGGTTGATGCAGGCTAGTCAGGTTGGACACAGTCTATGTCCCACATAATAATAATTATGGTATTCGTTAAGCACTACTTTATGCCAAGCTCTGTTCTAAGCTCTGGGTTAGATGCAAGGTAATCAAGTTGTCCCATGTGGGATTAAAAATCTTAAACCCCATTTTACAGGTGAGGTGACTGAGGCACAGAGAAGATAAATGACATGTCCAAGGTCACACAGCAGACAAGTGGCAGAGCAGGGATTAAAATCCAGGTTCTACTGATTACCAGGCCTGTGCTCAATCCTTAGACATAGCTGCTTCTCTAATTTTCAATCTCAGTTTTCTCTCACAACCTACCAACTGTCTTTCAGGCAGAAATTATTCTCATTATTTTGTCTGTTGTGGACATTCTGGCTCAGAGAGGTTAAGTAATGAGTCCAAGTTCACACAACTTATCAAAAATGTAATCAGGAATAGAACCCAGATCATCTGCTTCTCCATAGGCTTTCTTTCCCCAATTCCATCTCTCTGTAAGCTCCTCAAGGGAAGAGATGGTGTTGTTTAACTCTACTCTTCTCTTTCAAGTGCTCAGCATACTCTTCTATAGGCAGTTGATTGTAAGATGCCTGAAAGCAGGGATCAGGTCTACTAAATCTGTTGTACTCTCCCAAGTACTCAATACAGTGCTCTCTGCACACAGTAAATGCTCAATAAATATATTTGATTGATTGATATAGGGCAAGTAGCAATCCCAAGTGAAGAACAGAACATAGTTTACACCCCTGATCCCATCTTCGTGCCTCCTTCTCCCATATCCTGCCCTGTATACTGGGGCTGGCAGCCACAGGGAGGCTCTGTGTATCAGGGCTGGCAGCCGCTGGGGATGTTTGTATCTGGGGCTGGCAGCTGCTGGGGGTGACAGAGTTTGGTTAGGGCTGGGCTGGAGTAGAGCCTCTTATGAGCTGGACTGAATTGGGGCAGAGCTGGGTAGGGGCTGTATTGGGCTGGGGCAGAGTTGGGTATGGGCTGGTCTGGGCTGGGCAAAACGAGGGGCTCTCTGTATGAGTGGGCTTGAAGACATGAGAGTCTCGGTATACCGGGACTGGCAGCTGCTGGGGGCAACTATATACTGGGATTGGCAGCTGTTTGGGGTGCTCTTTGTACCAGGGTTGGCAGCCATTGGGGAATGTCTGTATACTGGGGCTGGCAGCCACTAGGGGAGTCTATGTACCAGGGTTGGCAGATGCAGGAAGGCACTGTATGACAGGGCTGGCAGCTGCTGGATGTCAGTATACTGGGGCTGGCAGCCGCTGGGGACGACAGTATACCGGGACTGGCAGCTAACAGGGACATCTGAATACTGGCGCTGGCAGCCACTGGGGCATCTGTTTATTGGGTCTGACAGCCACATGGAGGCCCTGTATACCAGGGCAGGCAGCCGCTGGGGGCAGCTGTTTACTGGGCTGTCAGTCACTGGGTGGCATCTATATCTCGGGGACATCAGCCGCAAGGAGGCTCTGTATAATAATGATGATGATTATTATGTTATTTATTTAGCGCTTACTGGGTGCCAGGCACTGTTCTAAGCACTGGGGTAGATACGAGATAATTGGGTTGGACACAGTTCCTGTCCCAAACAGGGCTCACAGTCTTAATCCCCATTTTACAGATGAGGGAACTGAGGCCCAGAGAAGTGCAGTGACTTTCCCAAGTTCACACAGCACAGAAGTGGAGGAACAGGGAATAGAACCCATGACCTTCTGACTCCCAAGCTCAGGCTCAATTCACTAGGCCATTGCTGCACAGGCACCCCCTGGGGCCTCTGTATACCAGGGCTGTTAGCCACAGGCAAGCTCTATATGCAGGGACTGACAGCCACTGGGGGTGCTCTGTGTACAGGCAGGAAGATTTTGGGGTAATCTGTACTCTGGAGCTAGCAGTTGCTGGGGTGCTCTCTGTACCCATGTTGGCAGCTGGCGTTTCAGGCTCAGAGCCTTCAGAATGGGGCTTTTTACTGGGGGTGAGCAATAATAATAGTAATACTAATTATGGTATTTAAGTATTTAAGATGTGCCAAGCACTGTTCTAAGCACTGGGGTAGATACAACGTAATCAGGTTGTCCCTCGTGAGACTCACACTTTTAATCCCCATTTTACAGATGAGGTAACTGAGGCACAGAGAAGGAAGTGACTTGCCCAAGGTCACAGAGCAGACAAGTGGCAGAGCTGGGATTAGAACCCATGTCCTCTGACTCCCAAGCCCATGCTCTTTCCAGTAAGTCATGCTGCTTGTCTATGCTTCTTTCAAAGTTGGAGGGGCTCGATATAAAGAGGCAGGCAGCCTCTGGGGGTGCTTTGTTTGCCGGTCTCTCTGCTCCAGGTGGACACTGACGTCATGGTCGGGTTGTGGCCAGTCAGTAGCCACAGCTGATCTTCTGCCTTCCCTCCTTCTATCACCAGTGAGTGTTAGTGTAAACTCTCCTCATGCTCTCCTGCTGCCCACTGCCTGGCTTGGGGAGCCTGCTGTGGGGCGGGTCCTGGGGGTAGGATACCTCAAAGGGGTGCCCTGGCAGAGGGCCATCTGGGCAATTCCTTGGCCAATCAATCAATCAGTCCATCCCTCAGTATTATGTATTGAGCACCTACTGATTGAAGAGCTGTGTACTAAGCACTCCGGAGTGGACGATGGAGGTCCAAATGTCCAGCAGCTTGGAAGCCAGGAGTGGCCTAGGGCAGAATTTCCTGTCCCTTTGGGCATCTGCTGTCCACAACCCCATTCCCCGCTCTTCTGCCCCAGACAATCCTCTGTTTCAGACCACTTATCAACCATATTCGTGCCGCACCAGATGCCCTGCAGAGTCACTGGCCTTTCTACCAGTCCCTGGCTACTGGACTGGTTGTGGTCGGGCTCCAGAATTTGAGTTGAGTCTGTCAGCTGCTTTTCAAACTGGCCAGAGTGACAAGCAGGCATTATCAGGCATGTTGTGTCATGGCCGGATGTGGTTGGGCTTGGTGTGAGATGGCTGTGTATGGTGTGGTGAGGCCGGTTATTGTCAGGTGTCGTGTAGCCGGATGTAGTTGGGCATCATGGCATGGTCAGGTGTGGTTGGGTGTGGTATGGTGTGGCTAGATGTGGTGAGACTAAGGTGTGCTGAGGAGCTGCCAAGTCCATGATAGATAGGTGACTGAGCTGGCTGGTGCTCACTGTGCTTGGAGAGCAGGAGGAAGGGAGGGAATAGGCTGGGCCTGGTCACCTCTATCCCCAGCAGGCACCCAAACCAGCACTCTCCAGCATGGATGGTAGATAACTCTTTCTAGCAGGAGAGTGGGGAGGCAAACTTGGCTCCCCTCGCTGAAAGGAGAAGGCCTAATCCATCAGGGCTGAATGCAGCATCGCACCTTCTTAATGGCCCTTGGAGTTACTCTCCAGTTGTCCAGTTGTACACACTTGGGGCCAATACCTTTGTTGCACAAAGACCACATTTTAATTTTTGTAGGGGTGCCTGCATTGAACTCAGTTTGACATAGGAGGAGGGAGGTGGAGTCCCAGGCCAGAACCTAAGACCTGAGAGACTTGGGCACCTCACTCCTCCTGTCTCCCCAGCTTAGGAGTCCCATGTTGGGCAGGAACCGTGTCTGATTTGATTCTCCCATATCTCCTCCTGTGCCTAGCACAGCATTTGGCCCAAGTGCTTAACAAACCCGATAGCCTTTGAGATTCCCCAGCCGGATTTTCTCTGCACCATCCTTCTCGGCATTCCCCAGTTGCAGGATGGGGGGCAGCCCTGTCTTGCTCAGCCTAGGACACAGAAATTCCAGGTGGCTGTAAGGACATGGGTGGAGCAGGTCGGGGTTCTCGTCCCTGCATGGATTGCATTACTGTCATTATCTGTGGGAGCAGCTGGGACACAGAAGGATCTCTGACTTGGGTCCTGGGGTCCTGAGCTCGGTGTCCAGGGAAGGGTGCACCCCAACCAGCTCGCACCTTCACCAAACCCTGGGCCTCCAGACAAAAAGAGAGAATCAAGCCCCAAACTTCTCTCAGTTTTCTGCCACCACCAGATCCACAGAACTCTGGGTGTCCTGGGGCTCAGGGGGACAGGTCTCGGCCCTGTTCCTGGGCAGTGGCTTTAAGGGTTAAGTGTGGCCGGTTGGTTCTCATTGCACTCATCTCCTTGCACCAAGCTGGCTGCCTGCTCAATTCACTGAGTCATTCTAATTACTTATTGATCGCCCCTGCCAGCCAGGCCTTCAACAGAAAAAGGGATGCAGTCTAGTGAGTGTGCTTGAGAAGGGAGGGTGGGACACAAACTTCTGCTCTGGACCCCAGACTTCCAGAACCCACTGCAGCCAAGCAACCCCCTTCTCTGCCAACCAGCATGCCAGGGCCCAATGTAGCTGGGCAGATGCCCCCCTCCCCCAAGGTCATCAGTGTCCGTGGCAATCAATCAATGAATGGCATTTATTGAGCATTTATTGTGCACAGAGCACTGTACTAAGCGCTTGGAAGAGTCCACTACAACAGACTTGGTTCCCTGCCCATAGTGAGCTTTCAGTCTAGAGAGAGAGAGCCAGATAGACCCCTGCAGCATAGCCTCTCTCAGGCACCAGTCACCCTCCTCATCCTTGGCTGGTGATACCTGTCCCTGAGGTTGCCCACTTTTCCATTCCCCCCTACCCCAGTCTTGACCCCTTCTCCCTTCCCAGGAAACCGCTTGCTCTGGAGTCCCAAGGAGCCTCTTTGGGAGCATTCCCTGCCCCAGATTCTCCACCAAAAGCCCCTTCTCTGAGCCCTCTTCCATTCTCTCTAGTCAAATTCACAAGTGCCTCTGGGAGTTGCTGCTTAAATTATAGGTTCCCAGAAAAGAAACCAATTTCTCTCAGTGCTCAGGGCCCTGGCGAAGGTTAAGGCAGTGAATAACAGTGCAATGGCAGGCCTGTAGTCCCCGGCAGGCGCTGGCCCTCCCTCATTCCAGGGAAGACAAGAGTTTCCACTGTCTGCATATTGGATCTTCCCTTTATTTCATTTTTTTCATTCAATAGTATTTATTGAGCGCTTACTATGTGCAGAGCACTGTACTAAGCGCTTGGAATGAACAAGTCGGCAACAGACTTTACCCTGTGAGCCTTGGTGCAGGCCACCGGTTTCCCCACCATAGTCTCACTGTGGATCTTTAGGGAGAGAAATGGGCCTGTTTGGGGAGGGGGCTCATCAGAGGGATAGAAAGCCAAAAAGGGATCTGCCGGTAGAACTGAAAGCAAAAACTGATTTGATCTTGGCTCTCCTTCTCCTGCCTAGAGGTCCTGGAAGATTCCTAAGGCAAATCGGACTTCTACATGGGGTTTGGGCAAGTCAATTCAGTTCTCTGGGCCTCAATTACCTTATCTTTAAAATGAGGATTAAGACTGTAAGCCCCAAGCGGGACAAGGACTGTGTTCAACCCAATTTGCTTGTAAGCACCACAGTGTTTAGTACAGTGCCTGGCACATAGTAAGTGCTTAACAAATACCATTATGATTCCACCAATCACCCTCCTCTATCCTGCTCCTCCCTGCTTCTCCCCCTCTAACTTCCTCACCCCTCCACCACCATATGACTGTCCCACTTCCAAGCCACTGCTCCTTCCCGTCCTTGTGTCCCATGCCTGGAATGCTGCTCTCTGTTTCCCTCCTTCCCCAACCATCTCTCTACCCTCCTTCTGCACAACTTCCTAGCCCTGACTCCTCCCAGAGTGGCAACATGAAGAACTCCACTGAGGAAGCAAATGCCCATGGATTGGTGTCATCAACCTGAGAGTGGTGCAGTGCTCAGAGATGTCGGCAGAAGGTGGCACTCTTGGGGGCAAGAGTGTATGCAAGGACTAGCTCATCATCATCAATGGTATTTACTGAGCACTGACTATGTGCAGCGCACTGAACTAAGTGCTTGTCTCCTCTCTTCTTCCCTCCATGACTGTAATCTTCAACTGTTCACTCTAATGGCTTCTTCCCCACTGCTTTCAAACGTGCTCATGTCTCCCCTAACCTAAAAAACCCCTCTCCCTTGACCCCAAGTCTCCCTCTAGTTATTGCCCCATTTCCCCCCTACCATTCCTCTCCAGACTCCTTGAGAAAGTTGTCTACACTCGCCATCTCAAGTTCCTCTCCTCCAATTCTTTCCCTGACCCGCTTCAATCTGGTTTCTGTCCCCTTCATTCCATAGAAACCACGCCCTCAAAGGTCGCAAATGATCTCCTTCTTGCCAAATCCAACAGCCTCTACACCATCCTAATCCTTCTCAGCCTCTCGGCTGCCTTTGACACTGTTGATTACCCCCTTCTCCTGGAAACAACCAACCCTGACTTCACTGACATTGTCCTCTCCTGGCTCTTCTCCTATCTCTCTAGCTACTCATTCTTAGTCTCTTTCATAGACTCCTCCTCTGCCTCTCACCCATTAACTGTGGGAGTCTCTCAAGGTTAGGTTCTGGGTCCCTTTATATTCTTCATCTACACTCACTTCCTGTAAAACTCATTTGCTCCCATGCGTTCTACTAGCACCTCTATGCAGATGATTCCCAAATCTTCATCTCCAGCCCTGATCTCTCTCCCTCTCCAGGCTTACATTTTCTTCTGCCTTCAAGACATCTCTCCCTGGATATCCCACCAACACCTCCAATTTAACAAGTTCAAAACAGAACTCCTTATCTTCACACCCAAACCTTGTCTTCCCTCTGCTTTTCCCATCACTGTAGACAGCACCACCATCCTTCCTGTCTCACAAGCCCAGAAACTTGGCATTATCCTTGACTAATTTCTTTCATTCAGCCCACTTATTCAATCTGTCACTAAATCCTGCCAGTTCAACCATCACAAGAATGCTAAAATCTACCCTTTCCTCTCCATCCAAACTGCTACCACATTAATCCAAGTACTTATCCTAACCCACCTTGCTGACCACCTGCCTCCTGTCTTTCCCCACTCCAGTCCATACTTCACTTTGTTGCACAGATCATTTTTCTACAAAAATGTTCAGTCCATGTTTCCCCATTACTCAAGAACCTCCAGTGGTTGCCCATACACTACCATCAAATAGAAAGTCCTTACCATCAGCTTTAAAACATTCAATCACCTTGCCCCTTCCTACCTTACCTCACTGCTTTCCTATTACAACCCAGCCTACACATTTTGCCCCCCTAATGCCAACCTACTCACTGTACCTTGATCTCATTTATCTTGCTCCCCACCTCCTGCCTATATCCTCCATCTTCATATCTGACAATCACTCTCCCCACCTTCAAAGCCTTATTGAAGACACATCTCCTCCAAGAGGCCTTCCCTGATTAAGCCTTCATTTTCTCTTTTCCCACTCCCTTCTGTGTCACCCTGATTTGCTCCCTTTATTTACCCCTCCCTCAATTCCACAGCACTTATGTCCATATCTGTAATTTATTTATATTAATGTCTGTCTCCCCCTCTAGACTGTACACTCATTGTGGGCAGGAAACATGTCTACCAACTCTGTTGTATTGTTATATTGTACTCTCCCAAGCACTTAGTATAGTGCCCTGCATACAATAAGAGCTCAATAAATATGATTGATTAATTGCTTGGGGGACTACAATATAACACAGTGGGCTTACAGTCCAGTGAAGACAAGATGCTGCCAGAGATGTCCCTGCTGGCTCACTCGCCACCCCCTGCCACACACACCCATAGAGGTCCCAGACAGCCTGTCCCCTCAGGGAAGTTCCTGCTGGCCCATTCACCCAGGCATTGGCTTTTGTGTGGTGAGTAGAAACCAGTTCTCTGTGTCCCCGAGGATTGAGCATTGCAGAGCAGTGGAGCCCAGGACCAGTAGAGTCCTGGGAGCCAGATTTCCTGTAGGCCCTGTGGACATACTGTCCAGTGAGGGCAGGCAGTTGTCAGCCAGGTCTGGCTTAGGCCATCTGGAATGGACAAGCACTCACATCTTTCCTTTCCTCTCCACCCAAACGGCTACCTTACTGTTACGGGCTCTCGTTATATCCCGGCTAGACTACTGTGTCAGCCTTCTCTCTGACCTCCCTTCCTCCTCTCTCGCCCCGCTCCAGTCTATTCTTCACTCCGCTGCCCGGCTCATCTTCCTGCAGAAACGATCTGGGCATGTCACTCCCCTTCTTAAACAACTCCAGTGGTTGCCTATCAACCTCCGCTCCAAACAAAAACTCCTCACTCTAGGCTTCAAGGCTCTCCGTCACCTTGCCCCTTCCTACCTCTCCTCCCTTCTCTCTTTCTACCGCCCACCCCGCACGCTCCGCTCCTCTGCCGCCCACCTCCTCGCCGTCCCTCGGTCTCGCCTATCCCGCCGTCGACCCCTGGGTCACGTCCTCCTGCGGTCCTGGAACGCCCTCCCTCCTCACCTCCGCCAAACTGATTCTCTTTCCTTCTTCAAAACCCTACTTAAAACTCACCTCCTCCAAGAGGCGTTCCCAGACTGAGCTCCTCTTCTCCCTCTACTCCCTCTGCCATCCCCCCTTTACCTCTCCGCAGCTAAACCCTCATTTTCCCCTTTTCCCTCTGCTCCTCCACCTCTTCCTTCCCATCCCCACAGCACTGTACTCGTCCACTCAACTGTATATATTTTCGTTACCCTATTTATTTTGTTAATGAATTGTACATCGCCTTGATTCTATTTAGTTGCCATCGGTTTTTACGAGATGTTCTTCCCCTTGACTCTGTTTATTGCCATTGTTCTTGTCTGTCCGTCTCCCCCAATTAGACTGTAAGCCCGTCAAACGGCAGGGACTGTCTCTATCTGTTGCCGACTTGTTCACCCCAAGCGCTTAGTACAGTGCTCTGCACATAGTAAGCGCTCAATAAATACTATTGAATGAATGAACATCTAATAATAATAATAATGTTGGTATTTGTTAAGCACTTACTATGTGCAGAGCACTGTTCTAAGCGCTGGGGTAGACACAGGGGAATCAGGTTGTCCCACGTGGGGCTCACAGTCTTCATCCCCATTTTACAGATGAGGTAACTGAGGCCCAGAGAAGTGAAGTGACTTGCCCAAGGTCACACAGCAGACAAGTGGCAGAGCTGGGATTCGAACTCATGACCTCTGACTCCAAAGCCCGTGCTCTTTCCACTGAGCCACGCTGTTAGACCTGTATTTGGTATGGTATTTATTAAGCACTTAATATAATAATGATGGCATTTGTTAAGTGCTTAATATGTCCTAGGCACTGTACTAGGCTCTGGGTAGATACAAGCTAATCAAGTTGTACACAGTTGAAGTCCCAAGTTGGGGTGGGACTCACCATCTTTAATCGCCATTTTACAGATGTGGTACCTGGGGCACAGAGAATTGAAGTGACTTGCCCATGGTCAAACAGCAGATAAGTGATGGAGCTTGAATTAGAATTAAAGTCCTTTTGACTCTCAGGCTTGAGCTCAATTCACTAGACCACACTGCCTTGTCTCCTTGACCAGCCTGCTCTCCCCCCACCACACACACACCTGCCACTTCTAGCCCCCATGGGCTCAACTGCTCTTGGGCCTCTGAGTGTTCTGGTGGCTTCCCTCAAGCTGGAGTGGGGGAGATAGCAGTCTACATGCCCTCTGAAGGGTTCCAATCAATCAATGGTATTTATTGAGCAGTTGCTCTGTGCAGAGCACTACACTTAGCACTTGGGAGAGTAAAAATAATAATAATAATGATAATGATGGCATTTTTTAAGTGCTTACTATGTACAAAGCACTGTTCTAAGTGCTAGGTAGGATACACGGTGATCAGGTTGTCCCACGTGGGGCTCACAGTCTTGATCCCTATTTTACAGATGAGGTCACTGGCACAGAGAAGTTAAGTGACTTGCCCAAAGTCACACAGCTGACAAGTGGTGGAGCCGGAATTTGAACCCATGACCTCTGATTCCTCAGCCCGTGTTTTTTGCACTGAGCCACGCTGCTTCTCTAAGTACAATACAACAGAGTTAGCAGACATGTTCCCTGCCCACAAGGAGCTTAGATTCTAGAGAGGGAGACAGACAACAGTGTAAATAAGTAATTTACCAATAATGTCCATAAGGGCTGTGGGGCTGAGGGAGAGGTGAATAACCAAATGTCTAAAGGGTATGGATCCTAGTACATAGACAATGCATAAGGAAGAGGGAGTTGGGGGAAAAAAGGGGTTAATCGGGGAAGGCCTCTTAGAGGAGATGTGATCTTCCCCTTCCCACCTCACCCCCTGTCCCAGGGAAGTCCCTTCTGCTGTTAATAATGATAAAAAATAATAATATTAATTGTGGTATTTGTTAACACTTACACTGTACTAAGCACTGCACTAAGTTCTGGAGTAAATATATGATAAGCACGTGAGACACAGCCCTTGCTCCACATGGAACCCCCAGTCTGGGAAGAAGGGAAAACAGATTTTGAATCCCCATTTTACAGATGAGGATGCCAAGGCACAGAGAGTTAGATGACTTACCCAAGTTGACAGAGCAAGCAAGTGGTGAAACCGTGATTCGAACCCAGGCAGGGAGGTGCCCTGGGGAGACCAAGCCATGGAGCTTGAGGTCCACGTCGCAGCAGAGCGTAGGGCTGGGGAAGGGGCTGGTGTAGTCAAGGGACAATGCATAGCGAATGTCAGCGTCGTGGGGCCGGTGCGGAGTGTGTGTGTGTGTTGGGGGGGGCGGGGGGGGTAGGGGCCCGGAGGGGCACGGAGCCAGTGGAGGCTGGGGTGGGGTGGCTGGAGCCGCTGTGGGGCGGGGACGGGGTGAGGCCTGGCTTCCTATTCGTCAGCCCTGCAGACTCGGCGGGGATCTCTGAGCTGTGATATTGGAAAAGCATCCTTGGTTTCAGCCCCACTCTGTGAGCAGCAGGGGGCCTAGGTTTGAGCTATTTGCTCTTGTTCCTCGCCTATTCGTCTTGCTGAGAGAAAAATGTATCTCCCCATAATATCCGTTTTCCAGCCATTTGCAGCAGAGGCTGAGCGCTGACAGCCGCGATGCACTGCATCAAATTAACATATTTTTCCGAAATGGTAATTACATCCTTTTTGTGCGGCTCTAAATACATATTTTTGAAGTGTGACTGTGGAGCTGGCATCAAAGCCTTCCTGTAAATCATCATTATCAGTGCCGTCCAGACGTCTAGGGAAGGTTGGTGGCTGCGGTGCTGGAGGAATTTGGAGGGAAACTCACGGTGCCCGTGTTACCCAGTACCTTTCATACTTGGGGGCCCAGAGATGCTTCGGACCCCCGATGCTGTGCCTGTTCGTCCTCTGGCCAGCCTGGGGCATCATCCCCATCCATGATCCGTATCCGGACCTCCCAGCCCTCCAGGTTCCCATGGGCTGGCTCGTAGCCGACCCACAGATGCCCACCTCCCTCCTGGTTCTGGGCTTTGATGGTGGTGGTGCTTTGAAAATCTGCTCTGTTTGGGGTCTTGTAGCCAGAAGACTGGCAGGAGAATCTAAAAGGGTTGTCGTAGACAGTGTGCTGTCTCCTCCATCTCTGTCTCCTTCCGGACCTCCTCCTCTCCATCCCCCCTTTACTTCCTCTTAGCTCAAAAGTGAGAGTCGTCTGCCTCCTTGTTTGTTCCTTGTGGCAGCATTACCGGACTGGCCCCACTTAAACAGAGGGCGGCCCTGTCTGTTCCCCGTGCTCAATTCATAACTGGAGCTGGTTCTGGCGGCTGGCTGGGGCCCCCACAAGGATCTCTTGGGCAACGATTGGGTCTGAGATTAAAATTCTCCTAATGGTATTTTTGTTTTTCTGGATTGCTTTTCTGAAATGCACATGCAGATTCCTCTACAGCAGAAAGAACCGCATATCTGGGTCCCATCCCTCCCTGCCGGTGGCCAAAACACCCCTGGAGTGGAACCTCAGCCCCGCTTCCCCAAGGGCACCAAGAATTTGGATGCAGGACTCAGCCCCTGGGCGGGGCCTAAGCGAAAAGAGGAACCCCCTCCCTCACAAAGCAGCATGGCTTAACAGAAAGATCCCTGGCCTGGGAATCAGAGGAACTGGGTTCTAATCCCTGCTCTACCACTTGTCTGCTGCATGACCTTGGGCAAATCACTTCCCTTCTCTGTTCCTCAGTTTCCTCATCTGGAAAATGAGGATTCTATACCAGTTCTCCCTCTTACTTAGACTGTAAAACCCATATGGGACAGAGGCTGTGTTCAACCTGTTTATATTGAATCTACCCCAGGGCTTAGAACAGTGTATGGCACAAGAGGACAAATTAAATACTACAATTAGTTGTAAAATGGGGATTAAGATTGTGAGTCCCATGTGGGACATGGATTGTGTCCAACATGATTAGCTTGCCCCAGCCTTTACTACAGTGTTTGGCACATAGTAAATGCTTAACAAATACTATAAAAAATACAATTGATCGATTTTTTCAAGGCAGCAGATGTAGACAACCTACTCAAAAAGTCTGGAGAGGAATGGTAGGGGGTAGATGGGCCGATAACTTGAGGGAGCCGTGGGGCCAAGGAAGGGTTTTTTAGGATAGGGCAGATGTGAGCATGCTTGAAAGCGGTGGAGAAGAAGCCACTGGAGAGCAAACAGTTGAAGGTGGCCATCAGAGAAGAGAGAAGGGAGGGGCCAAGTGTTTTGATAAGGTGTGAAGGGATGGGTTCAGAGGTACAGGAGATGAAGATAAATTTTGAGAGAAGGCAGGAGGTCGCCTCGAGTTAGTGCTGGAAAAGACTCAAGAGTTGAAGCTTATCTCTACACTGTAAGCTTGTCTCTAAATTATAAACCCGCTTTGGCCAGGAAATGTGTCTACCAGATGTGAGCATGCTTGAAAGCGGTGGAGAAGAAGCCACTGGAGAGCAAACAGTTGAAGGTGGCCATCAGAGAAGAGAGAAGGGAGGGGCCAAGTGTTTTGATAAGGTGCGAAGGGATGGGTTCAGAGGTACAGGAGATGAAGATAAATTTTGAGAGAAGGCAGGAGGTCGCCTCGAGTTAGTGCTGGAAAAGACTCAAGAGTTGAAGCTTATCTCTTCACTGTAAGCTTGTCTCTAAATTATAAGCCCGCTTTGGCCAGGAAATGTGTCTACCAACTCTGCTATATTGTGCCCTCCCAAATATTTAGTAGAGTGCTCTGCACACAGAACGTGCTCAGTAAATACAATTGATTGATTGATTAATTGAGGAGGGAGGTCCTGGAGAGGAGCAGGGGAGATTTAAGGGAGATCCCTTGGATCGATGGAGTGCTGGCTTTGCTCCACACGTCTGCCCCCTGGGATGGAGGTTGCCGGAAAGCCTTCATCAAACTGCATTTGCCAGTAAAGATTTTATTGATTTTCCACCCCAGCTGTTTCCTTATTGACATCCAAGGTAGTGACCGATCAATCGTTGGCACGCGCTGTGCACAGCCCTGACTGCTTGGGAGCATCGAGTGGTAGCAAGCATTCTGGGTTGCGTGGGTTTAGTGGGGTGGGTGGGGGGTAGGGAGTTGGTGGTAGCAGGGTCTGGCAAGGGTGGGGTCCGTGGAGGCAGATCTGGCCGTGGCTGGATCTGGTGAGGGGAGGGGTTCTGGAGGGGGGGTCCTGGTGGCAGAAGGGGTGAATGGAGAGGCTGGTGGTTAGTGGAGGAGTCCAGCCAATCTGCATTCAGGCCCCGAGCTGTAACAGGGCATTTTTAGGTCATCATGGGGACAACAGTTAGCTCAGATTTGATTTTGCCAACATGGCCCAGGATGCCACCAGCCTGGCAGGAAACAGGGAGAGGAAAGGCAGGGAGCCTGCTGGGAGCACCCCAGGCCTTGGGGATGATGGGGATGTGCCACCTGACCCAGTGATTGCAATCCCAACAGGAAAATGGGAAACTACTGTACAGCCACCCAATGTCCCCATTAGTCCTGGCCCAGCTCATAGCCCACTCCGGCAGACAGGGAGACAGTGCTCCTCCATGGGCATTTGCTTCCTCAGTGGAGTTCTTCCAGCCACCACTCTGGGAGCCGTTGGGGCTAGGGAAGTTGTGAAGAAGGAGGGGAGGGAGATTGTTGGGGAAGGAGGCAGGACAGAGGCGGGTGTTCCAGGAATGGACAGGGGATGGGAGGGAGCAGAAGTTTGGAGGCAGGACAATCAGATGCTGGGAAGTTAGCAAGGGAGAAGCAGGAGAGGAGCTAGGGAGGAGCAGTGGGGAGGGGCAGGGAGGAACAGGGGAGGCTGGGGAGAGGAGGGAGATTGGTAGAAGGCCTAGAAGCCCAATTTAGAAGTACAATTTGCCTTAGGGATCCTTGGGGATCTCTGAACAGGGGACAGAGAATTCAGACCAGGTCAGCCTTTGCTGGAGATGGGCCTGGAGGCCTACATTCTGGTGGTCCATGGTCCAGCAGAGGGTAACTCAAGGGTGGGAGCCCCAGGCAAACAGGCTGGTTGGGAATCCGGTGGGTCAATTGGGCCTCGACTAGATGGAGGCCATGGGGATGGAGAGGAATAGGTGAAGGTGTTTGGGGCTATTGTGGTTTTGGGACCATGTTCCCCTTCTCCACTCTCACCCCTGATGTCACTGACATGCCACCCACTGGGCACCCCTATTGATCCATCACTGAATGTACTGTACACTAAAGTGTACCTCCCCTAGACTGTAAGCTCCTTATGGGCAGGGAACGTGTCTACTGACTCTGTGGGAAGCAGCATGGCAGAGTGGATAGAGCCCAGGCCTGGGAGTCAGAAGGTCATGGTTCTAATCCCGGCTCTACCACTTGTCTGCTGTGTGACCTTAGGCAAGTCACTTCATTCATTCAATAGTATTTATTGAGAGCTTACTATGTGCAGAGCACTGCACTAAGCGCTTGGAATGTACAATTCAGCAACAGATAGAGACAATCCCTGCCCATTGATGGGCTGGGCCTCTGTTACCTCATTTGTAAAATGGGGAATAAGACTGTGAGCGCTATGTGGAACAGGGACTGTGTCCAACCCGATTTGCTTGTATCCACCCCAGCACTCAGTTCTGTGCCTGGCACATAGTAGGTGCTTAGTAAATAGCATCGTTATTATTACTCCCCCAAGCTCTTAGTACAGTGCTCTGCACATAACTGCTCAGTAAATATAACTGATTGATCCATCTGTGTACTGAGCACCAACTGTGTGCAGAGCAGTGTACTGTTTGGGAGAATACAGCAGAATTAGCAGGCATGACTCCTGCACTCTAGAAGCTTATGATCTGGCAAACACTAAGATCAGCTAATGGTAGGAGGAAGTAACTGATGGTAAAGTTATATTCAGAATGGCAGCAGTGGCAGGGTGTGAGAACCCAAGAACTTAAGTGATGTCCAAGTGGGAAAGGGCAGTTGTGCAGATTGTAGGATGGAGACATGAAAGGTTAATCAAGGAAGGCTTCCTGGAGGAGATGTCATTCCAGAAGGGCTGTGAAGAGGGAGAGAGGGGCAGTCTGAAGAATGTGAAGGGCAGGGAGCTCCAGGTAGGAGGGAGAGATGAGAGAGAGGCTCAGGGAACAGAGTTCCACTCCTCTCCTCTTTAGGTTGGGGTCACGTGCTGTCTCTCCTCCCCTCTGGCATCCTTCCAACAGTGAGCTTCTACTGGCCAAGCTGTCCCCAACCTCATTGCCCCTGCTATTGCCCCCACCCCCACTACCACAACTCTTCCCACCAAATCCTTCTGCCAATTCACAAGAATCATTTCTAACAATTTTAACTGTTTTCAGTTTTCTCCATGCAAGGGAAAGACAGGAGGACACTGATTCAGACTGAGGATCCGGCTAGGAAACACATTTCTGCCACTGACACTGCTATTACCTCTCATAGCCCAGCCCCTTCTGCTAACAGCTCTGACCCATCCCTCTGGCCATTCCGGGCTTCCAGCCTGCCCAAGGCAGGGCAAAAACCAGCTTCTCCACCCATGTAGCTGCTCTTCCCAGGTTTATGCCAAAGGGAATAATATTTCCCTTCAAATCCCGCCTTTTTGCCTCAGGAGAAGGGGCAGCGGAGCTGCGGAAACTCCAGGCCAGAAGATACTCACCATCCAGATGATCTTCCCAGAAAAGTGTCTTCAGGGAGGTGCTGCGAAACTATGTTCTTGGCTCTGGGCCTTCTCATGGAACCGGAACCTCCTCGTTATGATGCATGCCTTCCCAGACCATGCCAGCAGCAAACATCACATGCTCTGCCTAGGTTGTGCCTCATAGCCTCACTGGCAGGTCACTGCCAAACTATACACAGTCAACTTGGGGAAAGGCTGCCCACTGAGAAGGTAAACCCAGGGATCAGGTGCTGCCAGCTCAGCCTGGAGCTCCATCCAGCCTATACCTCCGTCTCTGACAGAGCACTGGGGTAGTGGAAGGAACCACATGCTGGCCACCCTCTTGGACGCTGCCTTTGGGATCCCCTTCTCTACTTCTGTGACCTCGCCTGGCTGGGAGTCCCCACCTCACTCCCCACCCATGATCCCAAGGAGGCAAAATTTGGCCAGGTTGGCAGCAAGGGCCCCAGTTCACCGTGGGTATCCAGTACTGCATGGCATGCCAGGCAGTGTCCAGAAGATCAGCAGTAGACCTCCATGGACGGGGGCCCATCCTGGTGCATTGGAAGCCGTGAATGGCTGCTCTCAAAGGTCCTGCTGGGCCCGCCCATCCTCCAGTCAACCTCTTGGCCCCTGCTATTGCCCACTGGCCCCATGGCTGGAGCTTCTCCATCTCTTCTTCCTCCATCATTTACTCTATCTCCTTAGCTACTACTCTCAGAAAGTTTTCAGCTGCCTGCTAGAAGCAGGCTGCCATTCTCTCCATGTTTCTCTCCAGAGTTTCCATGGCTATAAAGGGAGCCGCAGATGGAGGAGCGGGACTTGCCTATCCCTGAGGATTGGGGCACCTCTTGCCACTGTCCTTTGGGAGCTCTGAGAAGTGTTTCAGCCTAGACCCAGCCCCTCGCTGTCTCTGAGGGAATGCAAAGCCTGATTTGTTTTCTGGATTCTCTGGGCAGCTGAAGGAGGCAGCCGGTGTTTAACAATTTTCTACTCAATTGCTTTGTTCTCAGCTTGGTTTAGCTTAATGATTTCCCAATCAAATTGGAATTCTTTCCCATTAATAAAGTCAGAAACCTACGGAGTGCGAGAAGTCAATGACCAGCTTGACAGGGGTTCATTCAATAGTATTTATTGAGTGCTTACTATGTGCAGAGCACTGTACTAAGCGCTTGGAATGAACAAGTCGGCAACAGATAGAGACAGTCCCTGCCGTTTGACTGGCTTAGAGTCTAATCGGGGGAGACGGACAGACAAGAACAATGGCAATAAATAGAGTCAAGAGGTGTCATGGGGGCTGGTTTCCTCCAAGCTGGCAGAAGAGGAAGAGGAGGCTGGCCACCAAGAGGGGCTAGAGAGGCTGAAGGGAGAGAAGGAGGTGGCCTTCTCAGTGCGTAGGGGACATTGTTTACATCTCTCTCCTTTCCTCTTGCTTCGACTGCCCTTCACCCACAAAGCTGGACCACGTGTACATCTCTGAACTCTGGGGACTTCTCCCTCTCCCAGAAGTATTGTGCTCCGCACCTGGGAGCCCACCACACATTAACTTGGAAGCTCCGATTGTACTGCTCCCACTGGGCTGCTCCCATTGGTTTGCCAGCTTCCTGAGGGCAGGTACTGGTTCTGTTGTACAGGGGGACCTTTGTGTACTCTCTCCCAAGCCTCTATTCCGCCTCCAGTAAACAGTGCAGAATGGAAGAAGGAATGAAAGGAAGTAGAAAGCTCGGTTTCTTCCTTGGAGGAGTTTGTGCTCTGGAACTATAATAATAATAATATAGTGGTTTTTGTTAAGCACTTAGATTGTGTCAAATACTGTGCTAAGCACTGGGGTAAATGCAAGCTGATCAGGTCTCCGTCCTCTCCTGGTTCTCCTCTTACCTCTCTGGCCGGTCATTCTCGGTCTCCTTCGCTGGCACCTCCTCCCCCTCCCATCCTTTGACTGTTGGAGTTCCTCAAGGGTCAGTTCTTGGCCCTCTTCTGTTCTCCATTTACATTCACTCCCTTGGTGAACTCATTCGCTATCACGGCTTTGACTACCATCTCTACGCAGATGACACGCAGATCTACATCTCCGCCTCTGTCCTCTCCCCCCCTTCAGGCTCGTATCTCCTCCTGCCTTCAGGATGTCTCCACCTGGATGTCGGCCCGCCACCTAAAACTCAACATGAGCAAGACTGAGCTCCTCATCTTCCCTCCCAAACCCGGTTCTCTCCCAGACTTCCCTAACACCGTGGATGGCACAACCGTCCTTCCCGTCTCTCAGGCCCGCAATCTCGGTGTAATCCTTGACTCATCTCTCTCGTTCACCCCACACGTCCTATCCGTTACCGAGACCTGCCGGTTTCACCTTTACAATATCGCCAAGATCCGCCCTTTCCTCTCCACCCAAACGGCTACCTTACTGCTACGGGCTCGTTATATCCCGGCTAGACTACTGTGTCAGCCTTCTCTCCGATCTCCCTTCCTCCTCTCTCGCCCCGCTCCAGTCTATTCTTCACTCTGCTGCCCGGCTCATCTTCCTGCAGAAACGATCTGGGCATGTCACTCCCCTTCTTAAATAACTCCAGTGGTTGCCTATCAACCTCCGTTCCAAACAAAAACTCCTCACTCTAGGCTTCAAGGCTCTACATCACCTTGCCGCTTCCTATCTCTCCTCCCATCTCTCCTTCCACTGCCCACTCCGCACGCTCCGCTCCTCTGCCGCCCACCTCCTCACCGTCCCTCGGTCTCGCCTATCCCGCCGTCGACCCCTGGGCCACGTCCTCCCGCGGTCCCGGAACGCCCTCCCTCCTCACCTCCGCCAAACCGATTCTCTTCCCCTCTTCAAAACCCTACTTAAAACTCACCTCCTCCAAGAGGCCTTCCCAGACTGAGCTCCTCTTCTCCCTCTACTCCCTCTACTACCCCCCGTTCACCTCTCCGCAGCTTAACCCTCTTTTCCCCCATTTCCCTCTGCTCCTCCCCCTCTCCCTTCCCATCCCCTCAGCACTGTACTCGTCTGCTCAACTGTATATATTTTCATTACCCTATTTATTTTGTTAATGAAATGTACATCACCCTGATTCTATTTAGTTGCCATTGTTTTTACGAGATGTTCTTCCCCTTGACTCTATTTATTGCCATCGTTCTTGTCTGTCTGTCTCCCCCGATTAGACTGTAAGTCCGTCAAACGGCAGGGACTGTTTCTATCTGTTGCCGACTTGTTCATTCCAAGCGCTTAGTACAGTGCTCTGCACATAGTAAGCGCTCAATAAATACTATTGAATGAATGAATGAAAGGTCTCACATAGGGCTCACAATCCAAGTAGGAGGGAGAACATGTATTTAATCCCCATTTTGCAGATGAGGGAAGTGAAGCACAGATCATTCATTCAATCAATCATACTTACTGAGCACTTATGGTGTGCAAAGCACTGTACTAAGCACTTGGGAGAGTACAATATGACAATAAACTGACACATTCCCTGCCCACAACAAGCTTACAGTGTGTAAGACTGTATTTGTTAAGTGCTTACTGTGTGCCAGGCACTGTACTAAGCACTGGGGTGAATATAAGCAAATTGGGTTGGACATAGTCCCTGTCCCACATTCTTAATCCCCATTTTTACAGTTGAGGTAACTGAGGCCCAGAGAAATGAAGCAACTTGCCCAAGATCACACAGCAGGCAAGTGGCAGAGTTGGGATTAGAACCCAGATCCTTCTGACTCCCAAGCTTCTGTTCTACCCTATCCACTAGGCAATGCTGCCTCTCATCATGAATCCGGGTGTGGGTCAGTTGGGCTGGCTGCATAAATTACCCTGTGCTTTTTGTTGTATTGTACTTTCCCAAGTGCTTTCTGTACTGCACTGTAAGCGCTCAGCAAATACTATTTTTTTTAAATGGTATTTGTTAAGTGAATATTATGTGCCAGGCACTGTACTAAGAGCTGGGAGAGATACAAGCTAAACAGGTTGGACACAATCTACATCCCACTTGGGGCTCACAGTCTTAATCCCCATTTTACAGAAGAGGGAACTGAGGCCCAGAGAAGTGAAGTGATTTGCCCAAGGTCACACAGCAGACAAGTGGGAGAGCCTGGATTAGAACCCAACCCCTTGGACAATTGCTCCACCTGTGACCGATCCTCAACCTGGCCTGAATCGCTGACCCTCCCCTTCGCCTATCCTGCAGTTCCAGAAAAGTGAAGTGATTTGCCCAAAGTCACATAGCAG
The DNA here is from genome assembly GCF_004115215.2 of Ornithorhynchus anatinus. Taxonomy (NCBI): domain Eukaryota; kingdom Metazoa; phylum Chordata; class Mammalia; order Monotremata; family Ornithorhynchidae; genus Ornithorhynchus; species Ornithorhynchus anatinus. The sequence goes on from NC_041738.1 coordinate 63,319,591, forward strand.
ACAAGTGGCAGATCAATCGATCATATCGATTAAGCACTTAGTGTGTGCACTATACTAAGCTCTTGGGAGAGTACAGTATTACTCTTTATTACTTTATTTTGTTAATGATGTGTATATGTCTATGATTCTATTTATCTTGATGATATCTACGCCAGACTGCTTGTTTTGCTTTGTTCTGTTTTGCTTTGCTGTCTGTCTCCCCTGTTTAGACTGTTAGCCCGTTATTGGGCAGGGTTTGTCTCTATCTGTTGCCCAATTGTACATTCCAAGCGCTTAGTACAGTACTTTGCACACAGTAAGTGCTCAATAAATACTAATGAATGAATGAATACAGTATTAACAGAGTTGGTAGACACTCCCTGCCCACAGTGAGCTTACATTTTAGATGGGGAGATGGCTATTAATATAAATAAATTAGAGATGTTTGCATGAGTGCTCTGGAACTAAGGTTGGGGTGAATAAAGGGAGCAAATCCAAGTGCAAAGGCAAAGCCAGGATTAGAACCCAGGTTCTCTGACTCCCAGACCTGTGCTCTTTCCACTAGGCCATGTTGTGTTCCTTCATTCATTAATTCAGTAGTATTTATTGGTATTTGTTAAGCACTTACTATGTACAGAGCACTGTACTAAGCACTTGGAGTGTACAATTCAGCAACAGTTAGAGACAATCCCTGCCCAATAAAGGGTTCACAATCTAAACGGGGGAGACAGACAGCAAAACAAAACAGAACAAAACAAAACAAAACAAGCAGTCTAACGCAGACATCAACAAGATAAATAGAAGCATAGAGATATAAATATCATTAACAAAATAAATAGGGTAATAAATAATATATACAAATATGCATAGTGCTGAGGGGCGGGGAAGGGAGAAGAGAAGAGGGCGGGAGAGGGGGGAATGGGGAGGGGAGAAGGAGCAGAGGGAAAGGGAGGGCTCAGTCTGGGAAGGCCTCCTGCAGGAGGTGAGCTCTCAGTAGGGCTTTGAAGAGGGGAAAAGAGTTAGTTTGGCAGATGTGAAGAGGGAGGCCATGCCAGGACAGTGGTAGGATTTGGGCAAGGGGTCGATGGCAGGAGAGGAGCGAACAGGGGACCGTGAGGAGGTGAGCAGCAGAGGAGCGGAGTGTACGGGGTGGGCAGTAGAAAGAGAGAAGGGAGGTGAGGTAGGAGGGGGTAAGGTGATGGAGAGCTTTGAAGCCAAGAGTGAGGAGTTTTTGTTTCGTGCAAATATTGATAGGCAACCACTGGAGGTTTTTGAGGAGGGGAGTGACATGCCCAGAGCGTTTCTGTAGGAAGATCATCCAGGAAGCAGATTGAAGAATGTACTGGAGGGGGAGGAGACAGGAGGAAGGGAGATCAGAGAGGAGGCTAGGGGAGGAGACAGGAGGAAGGGAGATCAGAGAGGAGGCTAACACAATAATCCAGTCAGGATATTATGAGAATTTATACCAGCACGGTAGCATTTTGGATGGAGAGGAAAGGATGGATCTTGGTGATACTGTGAAGGTGAAACTGACAGGTGTTGGTGACTGATTGGAAGTGTGGGGTGAATGAACCTCCAGCCTCATGGTACACCTGGAAAAGAGGGCCACAGGAGAGCAAGAATACCTGCTTTTCAGCGGGGGAGAACACCTCTGTACCTCCCTGAGGCAACAATGATGCTGAACTCCCAGTACATGGTTTGGCAGGCTGAAAAAGTGAGAGAGAGAGAGTGTGTGTGTGACTCTGAATGTGTATAAGAAAGAGGGAGAGAGGTGTGAAGGGTAAATTGATGGTGGCTTTAGAGGTGTTGAATTTGGACAATCAACAGGGAGACTTCTACCAACACTTATCTTTAAGTGCAAATGCACTCTGAAGCTTCTATGGGTATAAATCCAATAAGAACAGAAGATAAATAATCCATAGAGGGTTTCTAAAATTTTTGCACCTAAATGACATTGTGCTGATGCTGGGAATTTGTGGGTACCAGTGGCAGGGAGACTAATCTCTCAGATTGAAGAGCTTCTCCACCCTAATAAATCACCCTGCTTGTGAACAGAAAGGAATTATCTTGGTGACAGGAGAAGGCTGAAGCCAATGGGGCTGGGGAGGGGAACTCAAGCTAGCAACTGGGCTCAAGCTTGTGCCCTTTTTCATCTCTCAGCTCTGCCTTGGGTCTGAGTTTCTTTATACTTCCTCTTGGAGGTTGTTTTTGGTTATGAGGTAGGAGTGAGGTCTGTGGTGTGGGTGTCTGTAGGAACAGTGAGGCTGGGTTGTTAGCACCAGTGGCCCAGTGGGGCAGTGAAATTGAGGTGTTGGTGCCAGCAGTCCAGCAAGGCCAGTGAGGCTGAGGGGCAGGTGCCAGTGGGACAGTAAGGCTGAGGTACTGGTGCCAACAGGCCAGTGGGACGAGTGAGGCTGAGGTGTTGGTGCCAGTGGGCCAGAGGGGCAGTGAGACTGAGTGTTGGTGCCAGTGAGACAGAGTGGGGAATGTGGTAGAGGAAGAACCAGTAAGAATTAGATGTAGATTGGTGGTGAGTAGGCTGAAATGGGAGTCTGGTGGCTTGTCAACTGAGATGGGAGAGTGAGGAAGAGGAGCAGGTCAGGAGGGACGAAGAGCTGTTTGACTTTAATCGGGGGACTTCGAGCCTGGCCCCCTCTCCTTGGAACTCCTGCTGTGACTTGGCTTGGCGGGGTCTTGGTGTGGAGAAGGTAGAGATTCCAGAGCAGAGCTCAGGGCTGCTTAGAATTCCTTAACTCCCATTCTCTCCTAGACCCCCTCCAATCTGGCTTCCGTCCCCTCCACTGTACCGAGACTGCTCTCTCTAAGGTCACCTGTGACCTCCTTCTTGCCAAATCCAATGGCTCCTATTCCATTCTAATCCTCCTTGACCTCTCTGCTGCCTTTGACACTGTTGACCATCCCCTCCTCCTCCATCCCTTATCTCACCTTGGCTACACGGACTCCGTCCTCTCCTGGTTCTCCTCTTACCTCTCTGGCCGGTCATTCTCGGTCTCCTTCGCTGGCGCCTCCTCCCCCTCCCATCCTTTAACTGTTGGGGTTCCTCAAGGGTCAGTTCTTGGCCCTCTTCTGTTCTCCATTTACACTCACTCCCTCGGTGAACTCATTCGCTCTCACGGCTTTGACTACCATCTCTACGCGGTTGACACGCAGATCTACATCTCCGCCCCGTCCTCTCCCCCTCCCTTCAGGCTCGCATCTCCTCCTGCCTCCAGGACGTCTCCATCTGGATGTCGGCCCGCCACCTAAAACTCAACATGAACAAGACTGAGCTCCTCATCTTCCCTCCCAAACCCGGTTCTCTCCCAGACTTCTCTATCACCGTGAATGGCACGACCATCCTTCCCGTCTCTCAGGCCCGCAATCTCGGTGTCATCCTTGACTCGTCTCTCTCGTTCACCCCACACATCCTATCCGTTACCGAGACCTGCCGGTTTCACCTCTACAATATCGCCAAGATCCTCCCTTTCCTCTCCACCCAAACGGCTACCTTACTGCTACGGGCTCGTTATATCCCGGCTAGACTACTGTGTCAGCCTTCTCTCTGACCTCCCTTCCTCCTCTCTCGCCCCGCTCCGGTCTATTCTTCACTCCGCTGCCCGGCTCATCTTCCTGCAGAAACGATCTGGGCATGTCACTCCCCTTCTTAAACAACTCCGGTGGTTGCCTATCAACCTCCGCTCCAAACAAAAACTCCTCACTCTAGGCTTCAAGGCTCTATATCACCTTGCCCCTTCCTACCTCTCCTCCCTTCTCTCTTTCTACCACCCACCCCGCATGCTCCGCTTCTCCGCCGCCCACCTCCTCACCGTCCCTCGGTCTCGCCTATCCCGCCGTCGACCCCTGGGCCACGTCCTCCCGCGGTCCTGGAACGCCCTCCCTCCTCACCTCTGCCAAACTGATTCTCTTCCCCTCTTCAAAACCCTACTTAAAACTCACCTCCTCCAAGAGGCCTTCCCAGACTGAGCTCCTCTTCTCCCTCTACTCCCTCTGCCACCCCCCCTTTACCTCTCCGCAGCTAAACCCTCTTTTTCCCCTTTTCCCGCTGCTCCTCCACCTCTCCCTTCCCATCCCCACAGCACTGTACTCGTCCGCTCAACTGTATATATTTCCATTACCCTATTTATTTTGTTAATGAATTGTACATCGCCTTGATTCTATTTAGTTGCCATTGTTTTTACGAGATGTTCTTCCCCTTGACTCTATTTATTGCCATTGTTCTCGTCTGTCCGCCTCCCCCGATTAGACTGTAAGCCCATCAAACGGCAGGGACTGTCTCTATCTGTTGCCGACTTGTTCATTCCAAGTGCTTAGTACAGTGCTCTGCACATAGTAAGCGCTGAATAAATATTATTGAATGAATGAATGAATGGCTGCTGCAGCAGCTTAGCAGCACCCTTTGTAGCACATTCTAATAACTCAGAAACCAGAGAGAAGTGAGATCTGAGTCTGTGTGACTTTGACCTCGAAACCAGTGTTACTGCTTTACTTATAGCCACTAATTCACCTCAGACTATGTCTCACCACCCTAAGGAGCCTAGCGGGCAATCAGGCTTTTCCCATGAGACCTTTCAGAGGAGCACCTGGCCTCTCCCAACTCCTCTCCACCCTTCCACGCCCAGCCCTACCTCCGTCTGGTTCCCTGTTCCCAGCTCCCGGCTCTAGCAAAACCAATGAAGGAGACACTGGTGAGCATGTGGAGTGCAACAGAAATACCCTACCAGCAATGAGGATCACATGTGCTAAAATACTTATTTTGCACAGCAGCCTGGTTTCCAGCTCTAGCTGGAACCTGGAAAGCCTATGGGAAAGTGCTGATTGACAAGTTTGTGTTGAGTCATTTCCCTTTTCTGATAGTGATAAAGGAGCTTGGAGCTTGGAGCTCATCCTTGTTCTGGAATCACCAGGACAAGACCGGTTCTTTCCTTCCATCCAGACTGAAAGACATCATTCATATTTACTGAGTTCTTACTGTGTGCAGACCACTGTACTAAGCGCTTGGGAGAATGCAATATAACAGAGTCGGTACACAAGTTCCCTGCCCACAGTGAGCTTACAGTCTAGATATGAAATGAGTTCCTCCTCCTGTCTGCCTTCTTGGTTCTCTGGGTTTCTGAAGTTCTTTGAGAGCAGGGAGTGTGTCTCCTGACTCTACCGTTCTATACTTTTCCAAGTGCTTAGTAAAGTGCTCTGCAGGCTGCAAGTGCTTAATAATTACCACTGATTGGTTGACTGGAGGGGAAGCAGAGAAACACATCTCCTGTCCCGTCCTCCATGGACTCACAAGATCTGTTTCTCAGCCCTCCCCTGCTCTTTGTCTCCCCAGTCCCCTTAAATCCCTGGATCTGAGGTCTTCCCTGGGGCTGACAATTTCCTGTCTCCCTCACTCCATTCTTCCCTCCCTCCCTGCTTCTCACTTAGCAGGCACTTACCTGCTCCTTCCTGGCAAGAAGCACTTTGTCTGCTTCGGAGGAGCTGGTGGGGGAAGGCAGGGGCATGCACTCAGGGCAGACCAGCAGTTATTTATTTATTTATTTATTTATTTATTTATTTATTTATTTATTTATTTATTTTTATGGTATTTGTTAAGCCTTACTATGTGCCAGACACTGTTCCAAGTGCTGGGGGAGGTACAAGCTAATCAGGTTGGACACAGTCCATGTCCCACATGGGGCTCACAGCCTTAATCCCCATTTTACAGTTGAGGTAACTAAGGCAAAGAAAAGTTAAGTGACTTGTCCATGGTCACACAGAAGACAAGTGGCAGAGCTGGGACCAGAACCCTGGTCCTTCTGTCTCCCTATCCCATATTCTTTGCATTAGGTCATGCTGCTTCTAATCTGGTGGCCTTGTTGATGGAGGGTCCTAGCCAATTATTAGTCCTTAGCAGGGATCCCAATCAGGGCACTTTTCTACCGATGACACAGATTATTACAGCCTGCACAGGACTTGGTGCTAATCAAATCCTTTCTTTTTTCGTTTGCTCTAGTGGGCTTTCCCAAGATCTGAAGTGTCAATCAATTAATCCATTGTGTTTAGTGAGCACTTACTGGGTGCAAAGTACTGTGCTAAGCACTTGGGAGAGAATGCTAGAACAAGGTTAGTAGACCTGGTCCCTGCCTTCAGGTAGCTTTTAGTCTAGTGCCCCGGGGACAAGACAGTAGCTGAGGACCTGGCGCTTGGGTAATTGGTGTTACTGGCCCAGGGTCTGCACTTGGCAAGCTAGAGCCTTTCCTCTGGTGGTCATATGATCCTGGCAGGGGGGCGGGGGTACTGTCCTCGTACTGGTACGATTACTCTTCAGTATCCAAGGGAGCTGAGGGCTAGGCATGTTCACCCCCTCCCTTAATTCCCACCAGAACCTGCTGGGGGCTGAAGGAGGCCTTGGCTGGGTAGGAGCTGGGGTACTGGGCTCACATGTCTTCAGAGCACTGTGGTCCCGGGGTGCCCATCTCCCAAAAAATTGTGTCCACTCCCCAGCCCTGCCTGCCCAGGCAGCAGCCCACCAGCTGCCCATTGTATGACCATCCTTCCCGTCTCTCAAGCCCGCAACCTTGGTGTCATCCTTGACTCGGCTCTCTCATTCACCCCACACATCCAATCCGTCACCAAGACCCGCCTGTCTCACCTTTATAATGTTGCCAAGATCTGCCCTTTCCTCTCCACCCAAACGGCTATCTTACTGGTACAGGCTCTCATAATATCCCGGCTGGATTACTGTGTCACTCTTCTCTCTGATCTCCCTTCCTCCTATCTCTCCCCACTCCAGTCTATTCTTCATTCTGCTGCCCGGCTCATCTTCCTGCAGAAATGCTCTGGGCATGTCACTCCCCTTCTTAAAATCCTCCAGTGGTTGCCTATCAACCCCTGCATGAAACAAAAACTTCTCACTCTTGGCTTCAAGGTTCTCCGTCACCTTGTCCCCTCCTACCTCTCCTCCCTTCTCTCTTTCTACTGCCCACCCCGCACGCTCCGCTTCTCTGCCGCCCACCTCCTCACTGTCCCCCGTTCTCCCCTATCCGCTGTTGATTGCTGGCCCAGGTGCTCCTGCTGTTCTGGAATGCCCTCCCTCCTCACCTCTGCCAAGCTAACTCTCTTCCCCTCTTCAAAGCCCTTCTGAGAGCTCACCTCCTCCAAGAGGCCTTCCCAGGCTGAGCTTCCCCTTTTCCCTCTGCTCTCTCTCTGCCCCCCCTTCACCTCCCCTCAGCTAAGCCCCCTTTTCCTCCCCCTTTCCCTCTGCTCCTCCCCCTCTCCCTTCCCCTCCCCTCAGCACTGTGCTCCTCCACTCATTTGTATATATTTTTATTACCCTATGTATTTTGTTAATGAGATGTACATCCCCTTGATTCTATTTATTGCTATTGTTTTTGTCTGTCTCCCCCGCTTAGACTGTAAACCCGTCAATGGGCAGGGATTGTCTCTATCTGTTGCCAAATTGTACATTCCAAGCGCCTAGTATAGTGCTCTGCACATAGTAAGCGCTCAGTAAATATTATTGAATGAATGAATAAATGAAATTAGGTAGGACAGCGGGAGAGTGATGTGATTGGGGCCGATGCGGGACATCACTTCACCATTCTGGTGTGTATGACTGTCTAGACTGTAAGCTCCCTGAGGGCAGGTATTGTGTCTGCAGGGTTGGGGATGGGAACAGGGATGAAGCTCTAAACAGCAATCTTACTGGCAACCTCATTTTTTCCCAGTATTTGTTTTATGGTAAAAGGTAAATGGGAATCTCTTGGGTGTCTCTTGAGCTCTCTTTCCCTGATCTCCAGGGAAATTATACTATACTTTTTTATTGACTCATTCATAGCTATAGAAAATGAATTGTTTGAAGGTCTGTCAACTCTTCCTCAAATCTAAACTCAATCCCAGTCTCCTACAAGAGGAGTGCAATCCTGTCCCTGCCCCTTCTTCTCCTTCTTCTCCTTCAATCCCGTTCTGCCCCCACTTCTCCATTTCGAACCCAAAGGTGTTTGCCACCTATTGAGAAACAGCATGGCTTAGTGGAAAGAGGGTGGGCCTGAGAGTCAGAGGACCTGTGCTCTAATTCCAGCTCTGCCAGTTGCTTGCTGTTTAACCTTGGGCAAGTCACTTAACTTCTCTCTGCTTCTGTTTCCTCAACTATAAAATGGGGATTCTGTACCTGTTCTTCCTCCTACTTAGACTGTGAGCCCCATTTGGGACAGAAACTGTGTCCAACCTGCTTTACTTGTATCTACCCCAGTGCTTATAACAGTGCTTAAACCCTCCCTCTGGCCTGGAACTCCCTCCCTCCTCAAATCTAACCGACAATTACTCTCCCTGACTTCAAAGCCTTATTGAAAGCCACATCTCCTCCAAGAAGCCTTCCCTGACTAAACACCTATTTCTCTTCTCCCACTCCCTTCTGTGTCATCCTAACTTGCTCCCTTTATTCATCCCCCATTCCAGCCCCACAGCATTTACGTACATATATGGTTTTTATTTATTTATACTGGTGTCTGTCTCCCCGTCTAGAATGTGAGCTCATTGTGGACAGGTAATTTGTCTGTTTATTGTTGTATTATACTCTCCCAAGTGTTTAGTACTGTGATCTGCACACAGTAAGTGCTCAAATAATACATTTGAATGAATGAATGCTTAACAGATATAATAATAATAATAATAATAATAATAATAAGTGGTGCTTGGGAGGAGCTTCCTCCGTGCCCTTGGGAGCTCACCTCAGCTTTGTCTTTCCAGTGTCTGAAAGCAGGGAGATGGACCAAATGACCTCTGTGACCCCTCAGAGGACACTGAGGTCCTGCTGAGGATGATGGTTTTATCCAGAGAGGTGGAGACCTTGGCCCCGCATCTGAGAGAGAGTACACTGAGCTGAGCCGAGCTGAGGGAACAGATTCCTCGAGGGCCCCTGACTTGAGGGGCTAGTGGTGCTGGGGAACTGCAAGGACTGGGGTTGGGGGTAGGGGCCTACAGGGTCTGGGTGAGCTGGAGGGCTCCCATCCCACAGCCAGCCCCAGTGCCCACCCCAGGAGTAGAATTGAGATAATTGCTTCAGCTGCAAAATGAGAGAATTTATTCCAGTGACTCATGGGGCCATGCCAGCCACATCCCGGCTGCACGGGGTGTGGGAAGGCAGGGGTAAGGGGGAGAAGGACAGGGACCCTGAGGCTGTTGGGCTGAGCTCTCTGTGGCCTTGAATGCCCACTGAGGCAGCACAAGGCCTGACCACCAAGGTCACACAAGGACTGACTGCCCTTGTTCCCCCGTAATCATACAGAGACTGACCACCAAGGCTGCAGGAGGACTGACCACTGTAGACACATAATAATAATAATAATGTTGGTATTTAAGTGCTTACTATGTACCAAGCGCTGTTCCAAGTGCTCGGGTAGCTACAAGGTAGTCACGTTGTCCCATGTAGGGCTCACAGTGTTCATTACCATTTTACAGATGAGGGAACTGAGGCACAGAGAAGTTAAGTGAATTGCCCAAGGTCACATAGCTGACAAGTGGCGAAACCAGGATTAGAACCCACAACCTCTGACTCCCAAGCCCAGGCTCTTTGCCTTAAGCCACGCTGCTACACAAGGATTGACTGCCAAGGCTGCAAGAGAACTGACCAGTGTGGCAACATGAGGAGTGACCATCAAGACCACACTAGGACTGACCACCACGGCCATACAAAGACTGACCACCTCGGTCACACAGGGAATGACTACTATGGTCACATGAGGACTAATCACTGTGGCCGTATGAGGACTGACTACTGAGACCTCATGAGGTCTGACCACCACAACCACATGAGGACTGACCACCATAGCTGCATGAGGACTGACCACCATACCCGACTGACCACTGTGCCTGATGACCGATTCCTGTGGCCACATGAAAACTCCAGAGAGACCCCAGAGAAACCAGGGAGAGATCTCAGAGAGACTCAGGAAAGATCCCAGAGAGAGACTCAGAAGAGCCCCGGTGATGAGATATGGGAAAGTGGGCAGAGTGAGGAGCATATGGGACAAAGGGAGGGGTAAGAGAGGGAGGGAGGTAGAGGTGGGGTTGGGAAGGCATTTGCAACTCTTGAGACATCAAAATGTGGCTCCCAGAGATCACTCCCTTTGGACTCTCCACCTGTCAACTGGGTCTCTGCCAACTCCCAATTACCTTTTTACTTCTGTTTCCCACCTCCCCATTCCCCTATCCTAGTGCAACCTCACCCATTATTCTACAAAACCCAGTGGCGGGAGATCTGAAGAGAAGAGTTGGTTACTGGAGGGGGTGACTAGAGGGGCTGATTGGAGGGGCAGGTAGGTCTGTTCACCCGGCTCTTGCTGGGAGACCTAGAAGTTTCATGACTTAAACCTGGTGGAGGAGTTTGCCCAGTAAGCTGGGTCAAAGGTTGATCTCCTCTGGCATTTCTGGGGCAGACATCAATACTCGAATCAAATGGGTCATAGAGATGTCACTTTGGAATACAAAATACTATCTCATATATGGCCCAAGCTCCTCTCCGGGAATATAGTGAGAATTGGCATTCGGAGAGGCTTATGTAAAATATTAATCAAATAATTCAAGCTGATGTCAGTCTTCATCACATTTGTGTCAAACAACACTTGTTGCATGGGCTATGTAAGCATCTTCCTGCATGCCATGAGTGGAAAGCCGTTATTAGCCTGGGCCTGAGCAAAGTCCCAGGGGGTCTAGGGAGAGAGAAATCACCATGCCTTTTCGTCCAAACAAAACCAGTCACATGTAATTGGTTTATGCCTCGCGCCTGTGTCAAGGAGATGTTAATGGGGCTCCCCTGTAAGCTGGCCTGTAAGGGTTTAGCTACTAAGCGTGTGTAAATGGCTGCCCTGCTTCCCAACTCGGGATCGGTCTATTCATTCATTCATTCAATAGTATTTATTGAGCGCTTACTATGTGCAGAGCACTGTACTAAGCGCTTGGGATGAACAAGTCCCATTCTCTCCTAGACCCCCTCCAATTCTCCCCTAGACCCCCTCCAATCTGGCTTCCGTCCCCTCCACTCTACCGAGACTGCTCTCTCTAAGGTCACCCATGACCTCCTTCTTGCCAAATCCAATGGCTCCTACTCCATTCTGATCCTCCTTGACCTCTCTGCTGCCTTTGACACTGTCGACCATCCCCTCCTCCTCCGTACCTTATCTCACCTTGGCTTCACGGACTCTGTCCTCTCCTGGTTCTCCTCTTACCTCTCTGGCCGATCATTCTCGGTCTCCTACGCTGGAGCCTCCTCCCCCTCCCATCCTTTAACTGTTGGAGTTCCTCAAGGGTCAGTTCTTGGCCCTCTTCTGTTCTCCATTTACACTCACTCCCTCGGTGAACTCATCCGCTCTCACGGCTTTGACTACCATCTCTACGCAGATGACACGCAGATCTACATCTCCGCCCCTGTCCTCTCCCCCTCCCTTCAGGCTCGCATCTCCTCCTGCCTCCGGGACGTCTCCACCTGGATGTCTGCCCGCCACCTAAAACTCAACATGAGCAAGTCTGAGCTCCTCATCTTCCCTCCCAAGCCCGGTCCGCTCCCAGACTTCTCCATCACCGTGGATGGCACGACCATCCTTCCCGTCCCGCAGGCCCGCAATCTCGGTGTCATCCTTGACTCGTCCCTCTCGTTCACCCCACACATCCTATCCGTTACCAAGACCTGCCGGTTTCACCTCTACAATATCGCCAAGATCCGCCCTTTCCTCTCCACCCAAACGGCTACCTTACTATTACGGGCTCTCGTTATATCCCGGCTAGACTACTGTGTCAGCCTTCTCTCTGACCTCCCTTCCTCCTCTCTCGCCCCCGCTCCGGTCTATTCTTCACTCCGCTGCCCGGCTCATCTTCCTGCAGAAACGATCTGGGCATGTCACTCCCTTCTTAAACAACTCCAGTGGTTGCCTATCGACCTCCGCTCCAAACAAAAACTCCTCACTCTAGGCTTCAAGGCTCTCCACCACCTTGCCCCTTCCTACCTCTCCTCCCTTCTCTCTTTCTACCGCCCACCCCGCACGCTCCGCTCCTCTGCCGCCCACCTCCTCGCCGTCCCTCGGTCTCGCCTATCCCGCCGTCGACCCCTGGGTCACGTCCTCCCGCGGTCCTGGAACGCCCTCCCTCCTCACCTCCGCCAAACTGATTCTCTTTCCCTCTTCAAAACCTTACTTAAAAATCACCTCCTCCAAGAGGCCTTCCCAGACTGAGCTCCTCTTCCCCCTCTACTCCCTCTGCCATCCCCCCTTTACCTCTCCGCAGCTAAAGCCTCATTTTCCCCTTTTCCCTCTGCTCCTCCACCTCTCCCTTCCCATCCCCACAGCACTGTACCCGACCGCTCAACTGTATATATTTTCGTTACCCTATTTATTTTGTTAATGAATTGTACATCGCCTTGATTCTATTTAGTTGCCATTGTTTTTACGAGATGTTCTTCCCCTTGACTCTATTTATTGCCATTGTTCTCGTCTGTCCGCCTCCCCCGATTAGACTGTAAGCCCGTCAAACAGCAGGGACTGTCTCTATCTGTTGCCGACTTGTTCATCCCAAGCGCTTAGTACAGTGCTCTGCACATAGTAAGCGCTTGGGATGAACAAGTCGGCAACAGATAGAGACAGTCCCTGCCGTTTGACGGGCTTACAGTCTAATCGGGGGAGACGGACAGACAAGAACGATGGCACTAAACAGCGTCAAGGGGAAGAACATCTCGTAAAAACAATGGCAACTAAATAGAATCAAGACGATGTACAATTCATTAACAAAATAAATAGGGTAACGAAAATATATACAGTTGAGCGGACGAGTACAGTGCTGTGGGGATGGGAAGAGAGAGGTGGAGGAGCAGAGGGAAAAGGGGAAAATGAGGCTTTAGCTGCAGAGAGGTAAAGGGGGGATGGCAGAGGGAGTAGAGGGGGAAGAGGAGCTCAGTCTGGGAACGCCTCTTGGAGGAGGTGATTTTTAAGTAAGGTTTTGAAGAGGGAAAGAGAATCAGTTTGGCGGAGGTGAGGAGGGAGGGCGTTCCAGGACCGCGGGAGGACGTGACCCAGGGGTCGACGGCGGGATAGGCGAGACCGAGGGACGGTGAGGAGGTGGGCGGCAGAGGAGCGGAGCGTGCGGGGTGGGCGGTAGAAAGAGAGAAGGGAGGAGAGGTAGGAAGGGGCAAGGTGATGGAGAGCCTTGAAGCCTAGAGTGAGGAGTTTTTGTTTGGAGCGGAGGTTGATAGGCAACCACTGGAGTTGTTTAAGAAGGGGAGTGACATGCCCAGATCGTTTCTGCAGGAAGATGAGCCGGGCAGCGGAGTGAAGAATAGACCGGAGCGGGGCGAGAGAAGAGGAAGGGAGGTCAGAGAGAAGGCTGACACAGTAGTCTAGCTGGGCTAGACTAATGGCTCGACTCTGCGCCTATCTCTTTGCTGCCCTTCCTAGGGAATGCTGACCTTCATTCTGACATCTACTCCACCTGGACTTCCATTTGGCGAAAGACACTGGACAAATTCCACAGGAGGATTTTGGAAGAGATTTGCTCACAGAACTGTGCAAATTCCCTGAGGGTTCTCCTCACCTCCTTCATGCCAGAAATTTGTGGATTTGGGAGGGAATTCCAGATGCCTTGAGTTACTCCCCTGGGTTGTAATAATGACAGACTCTCATAGTGAACTTGAGCTTGGCTGTAGCCTCTGAGCCCTTCACAGCATTGGAACTGAGTTTATCAAGCTCAGATTGAACTTGGCCTCCTGAGGGAAAGCATTAGAGAAGCAGCGTGGCTCAGAGGAAAGAGCCCGGGCTTGGGAGTCAGAGGTCATGGGTTCGCATCCCAACTCTGCACCTTGTCAGCTGTGTGACTGTGGGCAAGTCACTTCACTTCTCTGTGCCTCAGTTCCCTCATCTATAAAATGGGGATGAAGACTGTGAGCCTCACGTGGGACAACCTCATTCCCCTGTATCTACCCCAGCGCTTAGAACAGTGCTCTGCATGTAGTAAGCACTTAACAAATGCCAACATTATTATAAAAGGTTCCCTCAACTTTCCATATGATTTTTAGCAGGTTTCTTGGAGTGGAAAAGGGCTTTGTGCTTCTTGCTTTCACTCCCTCCAACACACGTCTGCAGCGTTGCGATTCTTGGCCATTTTTACACATAGAGGGTTGGAGAAAGTCTTCACTTTGAGAGCATCCCAGCCTGTCCTAATGCTGTTGGTTACCTGCCTGAGAGGATCGGTGCTGGGGACTCACAGCAGCCTGGTTGCAGGGACAGGGAATGTGTCTGTTTATTGTTATATTGTCCTCTCCCAAGTGCTTAGTACCGTTAGCACTCAATAAATACAATTGAATGAATGAATGAATGAATGGACAGAGGGTCTAGTGCTAGGTGGCTGAGTGGAATATCACGTCTCCGCCACCCCACACTGTGTCTCCTATCACACCCTCATCATGCTCCCCCATCATGCCCTGCTCACCTCCCCCTCCCCACTACAACTCCCCCACCCCACCCACCTCTATGGCAGGTTTCCAATCTGTTTCCATGGTCTTCTCCCAAGCACTTAGCGCAGTGCTCTGAACATGGCAGCCTCTCAGAAGAAGCTAATGGCTGAAGGAACGTCAGGGCTGGGGAGGAAGGTGGTGTTGATGTTCCCCACTAAAGCAATACTTAATAAACAAACGTACTCACTGTGTCTTGCTCTCATCTGCCTCACCAACAACCCCCTTTCTCATGCTCTCCTTCTGATCTGGCGCTCCCTTCCCCTTTACATCCGGCAGACCTCCATTCTCCCCATCTTCAAAGTCCTTCTAAAATCACATTTCCTTCAGGAAGCCTTCCCTAACTAATCTCTCATCTCCCTACCCTATTCTTCCTCCCTTCTGAATCACCAGTGCACTTAGGTCCTTAGCCCCTGAGTCTTTTGGTAGTCACCCCACCCCCACCACCACAAAACTTATGTGCACATCCTTATATTCTGTTGCTTCCTCCACTACCTGTAACTAATTTTAATGTCTGTCTTCCCAGGTAAGTTGTAAGCTCCTCAAGCGCAGGGATTCTGTCAACTATTCTATTGTGCTCTCCCAACCATTTGTATGGTGCTCTGCAGCAGTAAATTTTAAGCTCCTTGAGGACAGGAATCATGTCTACTTATTTCATTATACACTCCCAAGTGTTTATTATAGTGCTATGCACATAGTAGACTATGAATCCCTTAAAGTCCCAGATTGTATCTACTAATTTCAGTACTCTCCCAAACACTTAGTACTCTGCTGCTCAAAGTAAGACTTAGTAAGAACCCCTGATTGATTGTTTGGTGGATTGATTGATCAAAATCAGATCAATTAACCCCTTTGCCCTGACTCAGTTTAGCCTCCCAGTTATCCACTGCCTCAAATGCCAGTTCTCCCAGACCCTGCCCTTGAACCTACAGAAAGCATTCCACATCTTCAGGGGAGTTGGGCCTATCAAGGAGAGGAGGACTATTGATCTCTTGGCCTCCTGCCTCACCTCTTCTACACTGCCCCCAGCTCTCCTCTCTCTCTCTCTCTCACGCACACGCACGCACACACACACACACACACACACAGTCAAGGCCAGCCTGGATGGGCACTGGGGATGGGAAACTGACTGCAGACAAATCCTGCCCCTCCAGCTAGTGAGGAAAATGCCAAGGTATGGGATTGTGAGACAGGGAAGATGGTAGTGTCTGCTTTGTCAATCACCTGGTGGTGTCTGCTTGTGCCCGACCTCCCCAACAAATACTCAGTGGTGTCAATTTGTGTCCCCCCAACCCCGTACCAATCATCTGGTTGAGTCTGTTTGTGCTCCCCACCCCCTACCAATCACCCAGTGGTGTCTGCCTATGCTCGTCCCCACCAATAACCCAGTGGTATTTGCCTGTGCTCCTCACCCATCACCCAGTGGTGTCTGCTTGTGGCAGCTGGGCACCTCCCTGCCCAATCCCCCTCTTAAATACCCTTAAATGATCATCCCATTGGCCAGCCAAGACTTGGTGTCATTCCTTAAATCTGCTCAAAGTAAATAATTTATCCCAGCTAATTTTCTGTGTCTATGAGGCCTGCAGTTTCAATTGTTTCTCTGATCTGCCTGTTTCATTTCTAATTTTATTGGATTAATTTTTTTGATTAATGAAGCTGGAACCTGTTTCTTCCCTGCCCTCTCCCCCTCTCTGTGTCACTTGAAGAAAATTAAAAGTTATTGAAATTTCAGAAGTGATCAAGGGAACCAGCCTCTGCTGCTCTGCCTCACTGCATTTTGGGACTGTCATTCTTTATCCTCACGGAATAGGGCCATCAGGCCAGCCACAGAGGCTGCTAGAAAATGATGCTGGCTGATTTAGAAACCTAAACTTCTAGCTCCCAGGTCCAGCCTCAGTTGTTGCTTAATGGAGTGGAGGAAGAGGAGCAGGGAGGGCCTGCCCAGAGTGGGAATTGCTGGTTGGGACAATGGTTTGGAAGTCAGAGTGACTTGTGTAAGATTGGGTGGGGAGAGGCCAGAGAGGTGCAGGGGGCAGTGAAAATGGACGGGAGAGTAGCCAAAGCAGGGGAGGGTAGGAAAGGGGAGCCCGATGGGCAGGGAGGCTTAAATACCAGGTATAGACACTGGACTTGATAGGAACAGCAACTGAGGCCACGGTTCAATCCTGAACAGAGCACCAGTGTGGTCTAGAGGAAAGAGTGCAGGAGTGGAGACAGGAGAGCTGGATTCTAATCTCAGCTCTGCTATTTTGCCTGCTGTGTGGCCTTGGGCAAGTCACTTAACTTCTTTATACCTCATTTACCTCATCTTTAAAATGGGGAATGAATCCCTGTTTTTTCTTCCTCTTAGGCAGTGAACACCATGGGGGTTAAGGACTTGGTCTGTTATGATTATATCATATCTACCTCAGTGCTTTTCATATAGTAAGTGCTTAACAAATAATACAATTATTATAAATATTATTATTAGCAACCTAAGAGGAAGGACACTGGGTGAAGGTAGTGCTTGCCTTGACTGGAGGTAAGGAGTCCAGTAGGGAAACTGTGGAAGGAATTTGGATGGCGGTGGCTCACCTCTGGACTGGGTCCAGGACTGTGGGTGGTGGGAATATTTGGCCAGGATCAGTTGGCCATATTTACTGATAGGTTGGGAGTGGGGGTGGATGGAGGCTGGGCATAGGAGTTTCGAGCCAAGGAGAGCTAGGCTAACTCTCACCCTTCATCATCTTGCCTGGGCCCAGCACCCAGTGCCCCGTTTTCTCAGGACTAGCCAAACTGTCTCCTAACTGGCCACTTTGATCTTGCCTGCCTCCCTGCACTGGACCCCACAATCAGCCTGACCACTGCCAGGCTCTGGCCTGCCTGTCTGCTCTCTATCCTTCGGACCCCTAGCCCTGCTGACTTCTGCCTCTGGTAGCCCCCCAGTCCTCTGTCCTCTCCTGTCTCTCAGCTTTTGACTTCTTGACTCTGGGGCTCCTACGCCTCCAGCCTCGGAACCCGGCAGTCCATGGTTCTCTACAAGGGACAACCAAGCTGGCAGCTCTGCTTTTCTTTCTATATATTCAGGGAAAATGAACTGCCCATCTGCTACTCTGCCTTGCCCCATTCTGCCCTGCAATGCTCTGTCCTGCCCAGTACAACTTAGCTGTGCTCTACCAAGCCCTGCAATGCCCTGTCCTGCCCAGCCAGGCCCTGCTCTGCCCAGTTTACCTGGCTGTGACCTGTCCTACCTGGCCCAGCCTTATCCTGCCCAGTCATGCCCTGCCCAGAAGCAGTCAAGTGGGCTGCCTTTGCTTTTCCTTGTCCTGTTCCCACAGCAGTCTCGGACTCTGGAGTTTTCTGACAGGATTCTGGGGGGCCAGCACTTTCCCATGGGACCTTTCCAAATCCTGTTAAATCTGACCTGGGGCTCCTGTCTCTTGGTCTTAATCCAGCTGTCTGTTTGGGACAAAGCTGCATCCTGAGGGTGGAGGAAGGCCTTTCTGGTCCTTTCATTTCATTTTGGGATTGAAAAATGTGCTCCAGGGGGGCTTAAAATTTGGAAGAAAATCCAGGGACACCCGATACCCCCTTCCTCTCTTTTCCCCCTCCCCCCTGCCACCACCACCTGAGAGGACACTTGGGGTAATGCGGGTATGAGAGAAACTGGCTCAGGGGAATCTTGCAGTTGAACTCTGTCATCTCCAGGTCAGTGGGACTCCTCTGGCCAGCAGCAGTCCAGGCCCCTCAGATGCTGCCCTAAGGAGGGTCAGGCCCTGCAGTAGTCCCTGGGCATTGCAAGCACCTCATGGGAGAACTAATTGCATCTGTGTTTGTTAGAAGCTCACTAATCAATCAGCCAATCAATCAGTGGTATTTATGGAGTTTACTGGGTGCAGACCACTGCACTAAGCACTTGGAAGAGTACAATACCACGGAGTTGGTAGACATGTTCCCTGCCCACAAGGAGTTCATAGTTTTATAATAATTATGGTATTTGTTAAGCACTTACTATGTGCCAAGCACTGTTCTAAGCACTGAATATCTTGTCTTACATGTAAATAGGAACAATCAGTTAGTCAGTGGCATTTATTGAGCAAATACTGTGAGCAGGGCACTGTACGTCCTTTGACGTTTACAATAATATGATAATCACTGTGGTATTTTTAAAGTGCTTATTATCTGACAAGCACTTGACTAAGCCTGGGGGTAGGTAAAAGATAATCAGATTGGACACAGATCCTTTCCCAAAAGTGGCTTACATTTTAAATGGGAGGGAATGGGATTTAATCTCCATTTTACAGATGAGGAAATTGAGGCCCAGATAATTTTAGTGACTTGTCTAAAGACACACAGCAAACAAGTGGCAGAACTGGGATTAGAATCCAGGTCCTCTGACTCCCAGACCCTTGCTCTTTCCATTAGGCTATGCTGCTTCTACACTACAGTAGTTAATGGACACAATCCCTGCCCTTAAGGACCTTAAAGTATAGGGTGACATATATATGTCTACCCATGATATCAGTCAATCAATAGTATTTATTGAGCACTTACTATTTGAGAGCACTGTACTAAGTACTTGGGAGAGTACTGTACAACAGAATTAGCAGACATGTTCCCTGTCCATAATGAGTTTACAGTCTAGAGGGGGAGAAAGATATCAATATAAATAAATAATTTATAATACATAATTTAAAGATATGTATGTAAGTGCTGTAGGGTTGGGAGTGGGGCTAATATCAAATGGCGAAGGGTCATAGATCCAAGTGCATAGGTAACGCAGAAGGGAGAGTGAGCCAGGAAAAAGAGAGCTTAATTGGGGAAGGCCTCTTGGGAGCAATCTGACCTTAATGATTCTTTGAAGGTGGTGAGAGTGGTGGTCTGACATATATGCAGGGAGAGGGAGTTCCAAGCTAAGGGGAAGAAGTGGGAAAGGAGTTGGCTGCAGGTTAGATGAGACTGGGGAACAGTGAGTAAGATGGTGCTACATATGTGATATAGTACATATACATGTATGGTATATATGCCTCACACAACCATGCATAATTATGAACAGCTGATGGGGGGAAGGGGCCTGCAGTTACCCCCACCCCTGATATTGAAGCACAACTCCTCAACCAGACCTCGCCAACAAGCTTGGTGCTCGTACCCCAGCCCAGTGGGAGCAAAGGAACGTGGCTTCCAACTCTGGCTCTCCCAAGTGCTTAGTACAGTGCTCGGACACAGTAAGCACCAAACACAGTAATCTACTTGGCCTCTCCCTGGTTTCCTGCAGAAACAAACCCCAAAGTCATGGTGCAACCAAATTCTGAGGTGACCCCATCACACTGGGCGCCAGACCAGAAGCCAGTTAGCCTTCTCTCTCTTCCCTACACCTCCCCACACCTCCACAGACCCCATCATCCAGCATGGGACCTCAGAAGCCACTGCTGGATTGGGGGCCAGGGCAGGCTCACCACCACCACCACCACTGACACTTGCTGCTGCGATAAGCGCTGCAGAACATTTGCTTACAAAGATGATTTGATTTATCACAGGCTTTTGTTTCAGATTAATTACACTAGTGCGTCTTATCTCTGAAATGCTCCCAGATTCTTCCCGGAGCTGGAAGCTTCCCTATCCAATATCCGCTGTTTAGTAGTGATATGCATGGGAAAGATCAATATTTGGCAAAATCTCCCCCGGCATATAAATTATTCAACACACAGAGAGTTCAGATTAAAGGAAGATTTAGAAATAAGATGTATTAATAAATTATTAACAGTAGGTGCTGTGTCCTATCGGTTGGTTGAGAAAAATGAGAGAACCACAGAAACTGGATATGGAAAAATCCCCCAAGTGGCTTGTCTGGTCACCCCCTCTTGCTGTCCAACTTGGTCACCTCCCTCGCTACCCCACCTACTCACCCTTCTCACTCTCCATGTGGTCGCCTCCCTCATTACCCCACTTAGTCATCCTCCTTGTTACTCCACTATTTCCCCTAGAGACGTTCTCAGTGGGACTCCTGGTCGTGCCTGACTCAGTGCTAGCTGCATAGCTAAGGCAAGGGGGCTGCAACCTACTGCTAGGTTGTAGCAGACATGCCAACTCCATTTGTCTGGGAGGATATTTCCCCTGAAGGATCTCCAGGTCAGGGGGAGAAACAGTTCTTTCCCTCCCAGAGATCTGGGCCTAGACCCCCTGCCCCATTCGTGCCCAATCCTAGCCCAGCCTGAGTAGGTGGATACGAGGTCAGAGACTCAACGGAGTGAGGTCGAAATGGTCCTTCCTCCCTTCCTCCTGATCAGTTAGCACCTCTCAGAGTTGGCTACTCCCAAGCCCCACCCAGCTTGTTCTTAGCGCAGATTCCCAAATGGCTTCTCATGCAGTCAACATGTCCCCATATGCTCTCACACACTTGCACCTGGATTGGGGGCCAGGGTTGGCTCACCACCACCACCACTGACGCTCGCTGCTGCGATAAGTGCTGCAGAACATTTGCTCACAAAGATAATTTGATTTATCACAGGCATTTGTTCCCACACGCTTCCCATCCTCTCCCATGCTTCCACAGGCCCCCAGTCCCCTCGTACTCCCACAAGGGCTCACACACTTCCACACATTCCCACATGCTTCTTCATGCTTCCACTTGCTTTTACATGCCCTCACATGCTATCGCTATGATGATAATAATTGTCAGTGTTGCCCTAACATAACCCTCTCATCACTCTCTTTCCCTGCTTCCAACCTTGGGCTCTTGTGTGCTTACTCTCTTTAAAATCTGGAAAATATTTGTAAATGGTTACATAAATAGTCTGCTAATTTTCTCCATGATGACCAATGAATAGCTCTTAGAACTGCTGATTTATCTGTGCTCGGATACATATCCCCATCCCCACACCCGTTTTTTTGCCAACAGCTATATGATAGGTCTTTTCACTTCCCTTGCGACGAGAGATCTAACAAATGAGTCCTTCATGTCAGCCCTCTGAGAGACATCATTAGTTTCCCGTCTTTCCATGTTTATTAACAGGTTCTTATATTTTCCTGGTTGCTCTCGACCTGCAGAAAAATTTGTTAGAACTTGGACATGCAGGTACTCAGGGGAGGATATGGAGATACACAGGGGAGGAGATGCAGAGACACAGGCGGGGAATTGTGCATGGAGGCAGGGGAAGGCATTTATTTGTGTGCTCTTTCTCTTTCCCGGGAAAACTATTAACTATTTCTCAGTTAATAAAATACCTGTTCACCTCCTCTAGACAGTGAGCCTCATGTAGGAGAAACTGTATCTGATCTGATTTACTTTTATCTACCCCAGCGATTAGTATAACGCTTGATACATAGTAAGTGTGTAACAAATACCATTATTGTTATTATCATCATTATTATTACTACTACTACTAATAAATGGCATTTATTGAATGCCTACTGCATGCAGAGCACTGAACTAAGCACCTGAAAGTATACAATGCCATCGTTGTTGTCTGTCCGTCTCCCCCGATTAGACTGTAAGCCCGTTAAACGGCAGGGACTGTCTCTATCTGTTGCCGACTTGTTCATCCCAAGCGCTTAGTACAGTGCTCTGCACATAGTAAGCACTCAATAAATACTATTGAATGAATACAATGCTATAGAGTTGCTAGATGTGATCTCTGTCAACAGGGAGCTTGTGGTGTAGTGAAGAAACAGACATTGAAATAAACTGAAGGTAGAGGAAGTAACAGAATATAAAGACATGTTTATAGGTACTGTGAGGCTGGGTACACAGCCAAGTGTATAGGCAGTGCAGGAGGGAGAGGGAATGAGGACATGAGGGCTTAATCAAAAAAGGCCTCTTAGAAGAGATGTGATTTTTTTTTTAGGACTTTGAAGTTGATGAGAGTAGTGGTTTGTTGGAAATGAAAAGAGAGGGAGTTCCAGGCCAGAAGCAGGACATGGGCAAGTCAGGGGGAGATACACAAGATCCAGGTCCAGATAATAAATTGGCATTAAGCAAAGTGGGGTATGCATATTGGGTTGTATGAGGAAATCAGCAAGGTAAGTGGGAGGGGGAGAGCTATACTTATGTAAATATTCTTATTTTCTATTATTTCTCTTATCTCTATTTTAATATTTGTCTCCCCTTATAGACTATAAGCTGCCTGTAGACAGGAATCATGTCTACCAACTCTGTTGTATTATACTTTCCGAAGAGCTTAGTACAGTGCTTTGAGTACAGCAAGTGCTCATAAATACCATAGACTGACTGAAGCAGATGGTAAGGTGTTTCTGTTTGATGCAGAGGTGGATGGGCAACCTTTGGAAGTTTTTGAAGAGTGAGGAGATATGAACCAGTTTTTTAGAAATATAATCCAGGCAGTCAAGTGTAGTATAGACTGGAGAGGAGAGGGACAGGAAGCAAGGAAGTCAGTGAAGAGGCTGATGTAGTGTTTGAGATGGGATAGGAAAAATGCTTGGATCAGAGTGGTAGCAGTGATAGCAGGATGGAAGAGATAGGGCAAATTTTAGAGACATTGTGATGGTAAAGTCAAAAGGATTTGGTGACAGACCGAATTTATGGAATGAATGAGAGAGATGAATTGAGAATAATGCCCAGGTTCTGGGCCTCTGAGAAGAGGTGGAGGGTGTAGTTGTCTACAGTGATGGGAAACTCAGGGGGAAGACGTGGCTTGGATGGGAAGGTGAAGAGTTGCTTTGAACATGTTTAGTTTGAGACGTTGGTGGGACATACAACCAGAGAAACAGTATGGTCTAGTGGATAGAGCACGGGCCTGGGAGTCAGAAGACCTGGGTTGTAATCCCAGCTCCATCACTTGTCTGCAGTTTCACCTTGGACAAGTCACTTCATCTCTCTGGGCCTCAGTTACCTCATTTGTAAAATGGGGATTAAGACTGTGAGCCCCTGTGTGGGACAGGGTCTATATCCAACCCAATTTGCTTGTCTCCACCCCAGGGTTTAGTATAGTACCTGGCAGATAGTAAGCACTTAACATATATCACAATTATTATTACTATCCAGATAGAAATGTCTTGAATGCATGAGAAAATGTGAGACTGAAGAGGAGGGGTGAGATAAGGGCTATAGATATAGATTTGGAATCATCCACATGGAGAAGGTAGTTGAAGCCACGGTAGTGAATGAGTTCTCCAAGGGAGTGGGTGTAGATGGAGAATAGAAGGGGACCCAGGACTGAGTCCTAAGGAACTCCTACAGTTAGCAGGAAAGTGGCAGAGGAGGAACCTGTTAAAGACACTGAGAAGCAGTTTAAGATTCTCCTACACCTTGAGATTGAGTTCCTGATTTTTAGGGTGCCTGCTGTGTGCCAGTTTTTTGGCCTGCCCTGTCCCTACAGGCAGCAGAGTCCCCCAAGAGTAGGGGCCTGGAGAGGCTAGAACTAACTATTCCTTGAATTGGTAAAGCACTTTTCATTTTCTAAAGTGCTTAGAAATTAAAGATCTCATTTTAGCCTTAAAACAACTGTGGCAGATAGGGAGAGATGGACATTACTCTGATCATTTTTAGCGATGAAGAAGTCATCCCAGGAATCTGTATTCTAGACACTGCCCCAAGAGTCCATTGTCTAGACTCCTCCATAGGAGTCCATGTCCTAAAAGCCACCCTAAGAGTCCGTGTTATAATAATAATAATGGTATTTGTTAAGCATTTACTATGTACCAAGCACTGTTCTAAGCGCTGGGGTAGATACAAGGTAATCAGGTTGTCCTACGTGGGGTCACAGTCTTAATCCCTATTTTACAGATGAGGTACTGAGGCACAGAGACGTTAAGCAGCTTGCCTAAGGTCACACAACTGACAAGTGGTGAAGCCGGGATTAGAATCCACATCCTCTGTCTCCCAAACCCGTGCTCTTGCCACTAAGCCATGCTGCTAGGCTCCACCCCAGGCATCCATGTTCCAGATGCCACCCTAGGAGTACGTATTTGGAAAGCTGCTGCAGGAGTCAGTCAAAAGGGGGGAAATCTGCAGAGGCTGACACTAATAGCCCTCTTGCTAGTTAATTTCCATTAAATACTGATTAAGAAATCACTTCCTTTACCAGTAACTTCTCATAATCCAATTTGCTGCAAATTTTGTCTTCCAAATGCTTAGGCAGCTAGAAGCCAGAATTTACATTTCCCTGAAATCTGGTGAGGAAGCCCCGCAGAAATTAATCCTCTTTAGTAGAGGTAATCTCTCTGGGTGCTGAGCACCCAGCCCCCCCAAAACCCTGCCTCAGCAGCTAAGCCAGGCCAGGTGGGGACAGATGGTGGGGCGGGAGGGGAGAGGCATTGGAGGGGTCTCTATGCCTCCCGCTTGGCTCGAGCCCTTCACATTCTTCTGTGTGGTCAGAGCCAGAGTGGTGTCAAGCAGCTGCTCTGCTGGGCTTCTCTGTCCAGCCCCCGGCCCCCCTGCAGCTCTGCCCCCCAGCCAGGCCGGGCCAGGGGACTTTAGGAGCAAGGCCTAGAAATGGGCACCCTCCTATCCCTCAGGGCCTCTCCAGCCCTGTCCAGAGCAGGCATTTGGCTTTCGCTGCAGTGCTGTGAAGCAGGCTGTGGCCGGCACGGACAACCTCCAACCTGCCAACCTCCGTCTGACCAGCCGCCGATGCCAGTACCGACGCCCCTGCCACCGCCACCCACCCTGCTGCTGCCGCTCCCCCCCACCCCCCCAGGCTGATGTAGTGAGCACAGACTCTCTCCCAAGGCCCTCTCAATGCAGGGACTGTAGTGCCCTCCAAATGTTTACTGATAGCCCGAAGACTGGCTTCTAGAGTAGGCTTCCCTCAGGATACCAAATCTATGTGCACAGCACTATACTGAGCACTTGGGAGAATACAATTAAGTTAGTAGACATGATCCCTGGCCTCAAGGAGTTATCACTCTACTGTGTGCAGAGCACTATACTGAATGCTTGGGAGAGTGCAGTAGTCAGTAGTCATGAGATCCCTGACCTCGAGGAGCTTACACTCTTGGACCAGGACCTCTTGCTGGGGGACAGGGGTTGAGGCCTCGGGGGCTGGAGGCAGGACCGGAAGCCAAGACCAGAGCCCCTCAGGAGAAGCCAATCTGGATGGGGGAAGGGTTTGGGGCTGGGAGAGTAAGTTCTGATTGACTGATTGGCGCTTGTTTGAACACAGAAGGCACGGAGCCCATTCCAGGCCCATCATTTATTGGCCCATAGGGGCTGAAATTCCAGCTGAGGTTTATAGAAGCCCGGGGCGGCAGTGCTGGACCCTGGTCCCCGGACCCCGAACCCCACAAAGTGAGGAGGCCCCAGAAGTGTGGAAGGCCACTCTTGCTCCCTGATCAGCCTCAGACCCTGGGCCTGAGGGGAAGCAGCCAAGCCTCTTAGCTCCTGGATGGACTTTCACAGGGCACATTCTCCCCCCAGGCCATGGGAGAGGTACACTCTGTCTGCCCAGCTGGCCCGAGCAAAGCCACTGCCTCTCCAGTGGGAAGACCTAGGGCACAGAGCATATAGGGCTGGAAGGCAGGTGATCCGGGCTCTAATCTGCCTGGGAGGCAGGAGATATAGGTTCTAATCCATCTGGGAATCAGGTGATCCAGTCTTTAATCTATCTAGAATTCAGGTGATATAGGTTCTAATCCATTTGGGAGTCAGGTGATCTGGGCTCTGATCCAATGGGGAATTAGGAGAGTTGGCTCTAATTTGTCTGGGAGGCAGGAGATCTAGGATTTAATCCATCTTGGAGTCAGGCGATCCATGTCAGTCAGGTGATCTGGGCTTTAATCAGTCAGAGAGTCAGGACATCCTGTCTCTAATTGAGACAGGAGATTTGAGCTTTAATTCTTTCATTCATTCAATTGTATTTATTGAGCACTTACTGTGTGCAGAGGACTGTACTAAACTCTTGGGAAAGTACAGTATAGCAATAAACAGGCACATTCCCCACTCACAGTGAGCTTACAGTCTGACGGGTGTGTGTGTGTGTGTGTGGGAGACATACATTAATATAAAAAAAAATTACAGGTAGGTACATTAGTGCTATGGGGCTGGGAGAGGGGAAGAAGAGAGGGAACAAGTCAGGGTAATGCAGAGGGAGTGAGAGAAGAGGAAAGGGAGGGCTTAGTTGGGGAAGGCCTTCTGGAGGAGATGTGCCTTCAATAAGGCATTGAAGAGGGGGAGAGTAACTGTCAGATTTGAGGAGGGAGGGCGCTCCAAGCCAGAAGCAGGATGTGGGTGATGGTCTGGTGGTGTGATAGGCAAGATCAAGGCACAGTGAGAAACAGCATTAGAGAGTAAATTGTGCAGGCTGGGTTGTAGTAGGAGAGTAGTGAGGCTAGGTAGGAGGAGCAAAGTGATAGAAAGCTTAAAAGCCAATGGTGAGGAGTTTCAGTTTGATGAGGAGACTTCCTTCTGGGAGTTAGGAAATTCGGGTTCTAATCTCTCTAGGAGAGAGGAAGTTTGGGCTCTAATCCCCTGGGATCCAGGGGATATATGTTCTAATTTTTCTGGGAGTCAGGCATTCACACTCTAATCCTTTTGGGAATCAGGAGATTCCAACTCTAATGCCAGCATTGCCAGTTCTGCTTCACTGTGTGACCTTGGGCAAGTCACTTGGCCCTCCCAGGACCTCAGTGTTCTCAACTGTAAAATGGGGCTAAGATCCCTGATCTTCCTCCCTCTGAGACTGTGAGTACCATGTGGAACAGGGGCCATCTATACTCTTCTGTCTTTTAGCTACCTCAGAACTTAGCTCATGCTTAAAACATTCATTCATTCATTCAATCATATTTACTGAGTGCTTACTGCATGCGGAGCACTGTGCCAACTGCTTGGGAGAATACAATTCAACAACAGACACATTCCCTGCCCACAACAAGCTTACAGTCTAAAGGAGGAGATAGACATTAATATAAATAAATTACAGATATGGACATAATACCTACATACCATTTAATAACAACAATGATCAAAGTTATTATGATTATTATTATTATTATTACATCAGTACCTATTAAGCATCCAACATGCAGAACACTGTACTGGGTGCTTGGGAGAGTACAATAGAAGGAAAAGACAAGATCCCTGCCCTCAGGGAGTTTGCAGTTATTACCAGCTAGGGGATTGTGCTCCGGGCTAGGGCACCAAGCGCAAGAAAGCATATTCCAAAGCCAAGGAGACAGCTTTACAGTGCTCTATTAATATCTTTTAATAATGCAGCAGGATTATGGCAGAGAGCTATGGACAAAAATGGTAATAAAAGAATAAGAAAAATATCACAGAAGTTGTTGTGTCAGGAAAACAATAGAAAAGGTTTTCAGTTGATGAAGCAATCCACAGCAAAAATTCTGTAGTCTAAATAGCTCAGGCAAACCAGTCCTCAGGAGAAAATCCCACTGTAAAAAATCTCACCACACCAGGGACCCTCCCAAAACCTGGCCGGGGCCACGTTCTGTAGTCAGATGGAGGAAAAGAGACCATGTCTCTCAGCGATTTCTCTCTACGGACACTTAGGGATTTAACCGAAGTTTCATTCTTCGGTACCCAATTTTTAACAGTAGAAGAGGCTAAGAGTCCCTATGTGGCAGCTTTGCCCACCGATACCTTTGTCTGGCATGCACACACTGCCCTTTGAGATGAGTCATTTTCTAGTGTCATTTGACTTGGCACACTGGGTACATTTTTTTGAGTGTTTTTATGGTATTTGTCCATCAGTAAATTTTATTGATTGAGCATTTACTGTGTGCAGAGCACTGTACTAAGCACTTAGGAGAGTACAATTTAACAATAAAACAGATACATTCCCTGCCCACAATGAGGTTATAGTCTAGAGGATTGGTATGCATTAAGTGCTTACTATGTGCGAATACCATGGACTGCCCGAAGACAAACAAATGGATTTTAGAGCAAATTAAACCAAAGTGGTCTTTGGAAGGCCAAATGACTTGACTTAGACTAGCATATTTTGGACACATAAGCAGGAGGACTAATTATCTGGAGAAGACACTAATTCTAGGAAAAGTCCAGAGAAAATGTGGAAGAAGCAGACCAGCAGCTAGATGGATAGAGACATAACAACGTTAATGGAAAAACCATTAGAAAGGTTGCAGATTATAGCAGGGGACAGGACGCGCTGGAGAAAGTATATCCATGGAGTCACTATGAATAGGAAATGACTTGACAGCATTTAATAATAATAATAATAATAATGATAATAATGCATCAGGCATTGTACTTAACTCTAGGGTAAATACAAGCTAATCAGATCGGACACAGTCCATGTCCCACATGGGACTCACAGACTTAGTCTTAGTACCCATTTTACAGATGCGTTACTGAGGCACAGAGAAGCCAAATGACTTGCCCAAGGTCACACAGCAGACAACTGATAGAGCTGGAATTAGAACCCAAGTCTTTTTAATTCCCAGGCCCAAGCTGTATCCACTAGGCAACATTACTTCTCAGTGACTGTTCCATCAATGACTGAGGTTGGCCAACTTGTGCTGGAGTTGGGCCTTCCTCTAACATGACACCCGGCTGGTTACCTCCAAGCTTCCCACAGGTCCTAGAGGAATTCCAGCCATTTCCACCCAAACCAAAATGCCAACGGACACAATACCCTGGTGATGGGGGCTGGACAGCTGACTGAGGACAGTCTCCTGGTGATGGGGGCTGGACAGCAGACTGAGGATGGTCTAATGGTGATGGGAGACAGCTGATCGAGGATGGTCCCCCAGCGATGGGAGCTGGACAACCGATCAAGGACATTCTCCCCAGTGGCAGGGCCAGGCAGCTGACCAAGGACAATCCCCAGGTGATGACTTGACAGCTGACCAAGGACATGCTCCCGCCTGCCTTCACTTGACCACTTACATTTTTTACATGAGCTTAGGTCACAGATGGGAAAACAGAAACAAACATCTTTCAGTGGAATTCACCCGGCCCCTTAAAATTAAATACTTGTAATTAGAGCATGCAAATGAGCTAAACTACAGGTTGCACTAGAAGGCAAAGCACAACCAGGCAGTTTGGAAGACATTCAATAGTTAAAGAGAACTATAAGGTCTCATTATGTGATTAGGCCTCTGGTAAAAAGAGTCATTAGTCAGAGCTGCAAATGTGGGCTCATTGCCATATGCAGTCAGTCCCATGGGGGGACTTGTTGATTTTCGTTCACTGTGGTCTTTGCTGCTCCGGTCTCTGGGAGAGCCGCTGGGCCCGGAGGCCGGACAGCAGAATCTGAGCCCCTCTGAGAGATGCTGGGGGAGCTTCCTCTTATGGAAGTTACAGCTGGTGCTGCATGGCACTGGGACCCCATCACCCTGGGAGGAAAGTGAGACTGCTTTAGTAAGGCCAGGGGGTCAGGTGATGTCCAAGCCCTGTGAGGCAGGCGGGTGGAGGTCAGGTGGCTCCCAGGCTTTATGGAGCAGGTGGGAAGAAGTCAGGTGCTCCTCTTACTCTGAGGGGTAGATGGGTGGAGGTCTGGAGACCCCCAGGTTCTATGAGGTGGGTAGTTCCAGGCACTGCATCTTAGGGCCTCCACCAAGGAGACATAGAGGGCAGCCCAGAGGCCCGAGGGTGGAGGCACTTCTGCTTCAGGCTGGAAAACAAAGGCCAAAAGGGCCAAGATCGAAGCCTAATGATTCAAGAAGGGCCTAGAAAGGACAGGGCCGAGCCGGTGATCTCCTGAAGAGGTGCATCTTTTGGTTCACTGAATACCTTACCAGCGTCAATGCTGCCCTGTCAACTGAGAACCTTCCTAAGTTAAACAAGAACTGCCAGATCGAAATTATTTTGAGATTAATGGTGTCCCACTGAGTAAAAACGTCTTTAAGATAATTAGCAAGAAAATTGCAATCAAAAGACAGAAGCATCCAAAAATAATCACAGAACACTCATGCATTGGATTAAGACTTAATGTTGCAAGGAAAACAGAACATTTCTTGGAGAAACACTTATTGGACCAGTAACTGGGAGGAGAAACAAAATGGGAAGCAATGACTTGGGGCAGGAGGAAAGAACCATAAATGACTTTTGACCTCTGGGGACAGGAGGAAAGAGGAATAAACAATCTCTGATCCTTGGAGGCAGGAGGAAAGGGGACTGACATGTTCCCACAGTGTTGCTTAAGAGCCAAGCACAAGGTCTTAGTGCTCAACAGATACCATCGATTGATAGTATAAATGATATTTATTGAGTGCTTACTGTACTAAGTGCTTGGAAGAATACAGTACAACAGATTTGGTAGTCACGTTCCCTTCCCACAAGGAGTTTACAACCTACAGGGTGAGGTAGACATTGAAGTAGATTAGGGATGGGAGAAATATACAGTATAAGAATATTTCCATAAGTACGATGGGGCTGAGGTGAGAGACAAAGTGTTAAGGGGTACAACAGCCCCCCAATAGGGAATTATTAACACCACTGCAGGAAAAGGGCAGGGGGAAGAAGATGAGCATGAGGAAGATGATGATCCATCCAGCAGGTGGGCCAGGTGCCTTTTCAGTGCTGGGGACACGGGCCTCAGCCACCCAGGCTAGGTCAAGGTTGGTTAGGTTCAGGAGCCCTTGCAGCGGGGGAGTCCTTCGTGGCTCTTTCTGCCTTAGCAACTGCAGAATGAGCACTGAGAGACCACCAGTCCCAGCTCCACATGGCCAGATTATCCTCGGCCACACTGCTGCATGTGTAGCTGCTGCCTGCAGTGCCTGGCATTGTTTCTCTCCTTCCCCTCGTTGCCCTGCTCATTCCAGAGACCTTATTCCAGTACAGCTGCCCTGTGCTCCAGAGCCCTACCCTGCCTGGCCACCACTGACCGCTGTCAGTTCAGGTCCATCTCCACTGCGTCTTCCATCACTTCAGAGTACACTGTTGTCACCACAGTCCACCAGGCAGGGAGGTGATTTTGTGGGGTTTCACCATGTCACACCAGGTCGGGGGAGTTGTGTGATATTGTCTCCACATTACATCAGGCAAGGGGGTGGTTGTGCACTGCTATCACCATGTTACATCAGGCGGGGGTGTGGTTGTATGATGTTGTTATCTCATAGAGCAGCAGCGTGGCTTAGTGGAAAGAGCACAGGCTTGGGAGTCATAGGTCATGGGTTCAAATCCCGGCTCCACCACTTGTCTGCTGTGTGACTTTGGGCAAGTCACTTAACTTTTCTGGGCCTCAATTCCCTCATCTGTAAAATGGGGATTAAGACTGCGAGCCCCACGTGGGACAACCTGGTCCCCCAGCGCTTAGAACAGTGCTTTGCACATAGTAAGTGCTTAACAAATACCATCATTATTATTATCACAGTAGACCAGGGTGTGGTTGCGTGGTGTTGTCTCCATATTACATCACGCAGGGGGTGATTGTGCTACATTGTCTCCACTTCACATCCAGCAGGGTGCGGTCGTATGGTGTTGTCGCTACATCACACCAGGCGGGGTGTGGTTATATGATATTGTTGCCATATCACACCAGGAGGGAGTGTGGTCGTGTGGTGTTATCACCCTGTAAAGCTAGGCAGGTGTGTTATTGTGTTTTGTTATCATCACATAACACCAGGCAGTGGTTGTTGTCATGTGCTGTTTTCATCATGTAACACCAGGTAGGGATGTTGTCTTGAGCTGTTGTCACCAGGTACCACTAGGCTGTTGCATTATTGTGCAGCGTTGTCACCAAATAACACCAGGGGGTGATATAGTTGTTCAGTGTTTTCACTACATCGCACCAGATGGGGGTCTTTATGCTGTTATCATCACATAACACCAGGCAGGGGTGTTGTCATAAACTGTTGTCACCAGCTAATACTAGGCAATTCCGTTACTGTGCATTGTTATCACCACAAAACACCAGGTGGTGGTGTAGTTGTGCCGGGTTGTCACCAGGTAACCCCGTGAAGAATTGGATCCAAATATGTAAGTTCAACTTTCTGAGTAGGTGAGTGGCATTTGGCAGTTCTGACAAATGAAAGTGTGCCTCACATTGCTCTGCAGGTCATTTATTAGAAAATGATTTTTTGACTCTCTTGATCTTTGATTCATTAACTCAGGTCATTGGAATTACAGACAACAGCCCAAGATGCATTTTAAGTAGACAAATAAAACTGCTTCAGAAGTGGCCTGTCTGAAAAGGTTAATATTATAAATGCATCTTAAATGCCTAACATAATCAAATGCCAGAAAAATGAGAATGGCATGAGAATTGAAACCCAGAGTGCCAAATACCTCTTGGTCTCTGCTCTTGTTCCCCGAGACTCTGCTGCTATTTTGAGATGGGGAGATCCCATGGAAAGACCTTCCTGAATAATCATGGGGTTGCTGTCTTCAGAGAGAGCCGGCCCAGTTTGGGTTTAGTTTGTGGAAAACATGTGGAAACCAGATGCGTAAGAAAACTTTAGGTGCAGTGTCAAACCCTCATGGCTCAAGAAAATCAGTTGGTAGTACCTTGCTCTGCAATGGTGAGTGCTCAATAAATACCATTGGTTGACTGTTGGATTGAGCACTTACTGTGTAGAGAGCACTGTACTAAGCGCTTGGGAAAGTACAATACAACAGAGTTTGTAGACCTGATCCCTGCAAAATGTATGTCTCTGAGGCTTTCTCTAGAACCCTGGAAAGAGACTTTTCCCACTCCTGTTAATGTTAATTATGCCTCGCTGGCCTCTGGTTTAATTAGGTTGGACTCGAGGATTAATCCATTTTAATCCTCATTCAAAGGACACATATTTTGGGGATTGGCAAAAATGACCCTTTGTCATGTGACTGGAAATATTCTGGCCTTCATTGCTCTCATCATGATCACTATCATTATCGAGGGCATCGTCACCACGCCCACCTGAACGTCATTGTCCCCACCTGCTCCAGCCCAGGCTTTTGGAAGGTGGACTTCAGATTTGACCTTGGGCTCCCAGGGAATCTAAATGTTTGCAGCTGAGGAGGGGGCCCCTTGGAGGCTCCTGACCAAGGCATCCCATACTGTCGCCCCACGATGCCAATCCCACCATGCTGTCCCATCAAGCCCTGGCACATTTGCTGCCTCCATCCCCGGCCCTTTAGGGATTACCCCCTGGAAAGGTGCAGGGAGCTTTGGGGGTTCAAATGACCAGTCGAGCATCCCGTAGGCCTGCTATTGCGATTGAGAGAGGTTGCCTAGCGTTCTTCTCCTTTCTCAATATCAGCTGGGCTCCCAACCCCCATCCCATCACCCACCCTCTGTGGTTACAGCCCGGGGATTATATATATTGGGTCTAGAGGTTGCCACAGCAACCAGATAGTACAGTGGAATCCTAAACCAGATCTGGGAATGCTGCACCATACCTGGTCTTGCCCTTGTTTTGAATGTAAACTCGGGGTTCCTAAGCCCCCAAAATGCAGCTCAATTTTCTGCAGCAGGGCCCCCTTGGGCCAGCTCACTCTGCTTGTCTTCAGTCTCATTAGAGAAAAGCTAGTTGCTAAGTACTTTCCCTCCCAGAAACAGGGCAGACCCTGAAACCTATATCCTGTCCAAAACCTCTTGGACACCACCTCTCCTAACTCTGGGCTCTTGGCCTGATTCCCTTTTTCGAATTAGCTGGGCTCCGTCTGATGTTATAAAGAGTATGATTGACAGTTTCTGCAAAATCCCTTTCCTTCTGAGCAGGGGTCCTGAGAAGTGAGCAGTTTACCAGTTCCAGGTGGGAGGATCTGGGCTGAGGGTGTCAGGGATAGAGGGTAATGTGGACAGAGTAGGTGGAGACCACGCAGAGGAGAGGCTAAGGGGCTAAGGGGCTAAGGAGGCTAAGGGGCGGGGAGTGAGACCCAGAGGCCCAGGCCAAGGCATCGCAGCCACAGGAAGCCATGTGTGGGTTTGTGAGGAGGGAAGTTGGATCATTGGATGCTTGAGTCAGAAGGTTCTCGCTGCTGAGGGCAGGATGGGGCCATCCAGGAGGGAGGAGGCCCAGATCTAGATGGGGCTGCTGGACCAAAGATAATTCAAAGCTGTGCCTAGGCATATGGTGGATCTCACCCCTACCCCACCCTGACCTCTCCTTCCCAGCTTCTCACCCTCTCCACCCCTCCCCACCACTCTCCCCCATCCCACCCCACCTTGAAAGGGAGGCTGCAGGTCGACCTCAGAGAGGGAGGCTCTGGGTCTGCCTCAGAGAGGGAGGCTGTAAATCAACTTCAGAGAGGGTATTTGCCCTGGGGAGGGAGGTTGTGAATGGTTCTCAGAGCGGAGTGGAGGGCATGGACTGAACATGGGTGAATTTGGCAGAATGCTCCAGGTGAGGATGGTATCCCTGAACAGCTCCAGGAGAAAACAAATAGTACAGGGTGTCAGGCTGACATTTCAAAGAGAAGTGACGTTTCAAAGAGAGGCGCCCATCTGGCCTTAGTGCTCTTATCTTCGAATAGTTGGCTGTGCTTTATCTGGCAATCATTCAATGAGTCACACTGACAACTCCCGTGTTTGTGGCCGGCCCAAGTGTTTCTCATTAGTCGTGTGGGCACCCACAGTCCTGCTTCCCTGGCACCCAGAACATAGGCCAGCTGCCATCAGGACCATGAGGAAGAGCCTCTACACAATCTTCCTATGGGAGGATGGTTTACTGGCTTTATTATTCACTTCTTACTAATTACTCCATCGTCCCTCCCTCCCTCCCTTTCTCCTCCCCTTCCTTTTCCCTCCTTTCTCCTTCCTTTCTCTCCCTTTTCCCTGTTCTTTCTCTTCCTCTTTCTTTTTTATCTGATCAACTAATCAACTAAGCACTAGTATTTATTGAGCACTTATTCTGCATCTACCCCAGCACTTAGAACAGTGCTTGGCACATAGTAAGCGCTTAACAAATAGCATCATCATCATTATTACTAACAGTGTACAAAGTATTTGGGAGAGTATAATAGAGTTAATAGACACAATCCCTGCCCTTGAGGAGCTTACAATCTAGCAAGGAAGATGGACACTAAAATAAATTGAGGTACAGCATGGCTTAGTGGAAAGAGCTTAATACTGAGAGTCAGGAAATCCGAGTTCTTATCCTACCTCCGCCACTCCCTTGTCCTGGGCAAGTCACTTCTCTGGTCCTCAGTTTTCTTATCTGTAAAATGGGGATTCAATACTTTTCTCCCTCCCCCTTAGACTGTGATCCCCCATGTGGGACAGGGACTCTGTTCTACTTGATTATCTTGTATTTATTCTGGCACTTAGTGCATAGTACGTGCTTAACAAATACACCATTTCAAAATTGTTATTCCCCACCTGGGGGCCCCAGGAAGGGAAGGCCTGTCCCCTTGTGATGGCAGGAGGTGGGGAAGGGGCATGTGCACAGTGGTCGGAGCAAAGCCTCGTGGATTTCCACTGTCTTTTCAGCTGTGAGTCCAGAGGCCATGTTGGCAGATTTAGGATTCAGTCCTTCTGCCTCTCCAATGCCTCAGGGATCTGACATCGTCCCACTTTCTGCTCAGCTAATGCACCATTCTCCACAGATTTCGATTAAGGATCCCGAGACACAGTCAGACTTCATGAATAGTTTAGGCTTCGATGGGTTCTGTTCCTTCGTGATTCCAATTCTGTGCTGTCCACTGGCTATTTGGTCCACAGTTCCTGGCTCCTTCTTGGGAGAAGAGTGTGGAGACAGGACCGTACACACAGGCAGAGAAAAGGGTATATACAAAGGCTGTAAACACAGGCAGAGAGAAGACTATATACATAAGCTGTCACCCAGGGAGAGAGAGGGCTATATGCAGAGTGCTGCATCCCAATATTACTTAGAAAGGAAGGTGGCAGGGACTCAGAAGAGGAGAGAGGCTGGAGACAGGCAGACCAATAAGGAGGCTGGAACTCAGGTGGCAGGACAAGGACTGGTAGCAAAATGGGGAAGTCATGTGGGGGAGGGGAAAGGTAGGGCTTGAAGAACCGTGGAGTTCAGAGACCACTGCTTTGGGCCAGGTTGCTAGGTCGAAGGGAGCCATTTGCCCAGTGATATCTCTTTCTGTCCCAGTGGTCAGCTCAGCCAGGGGAAGTTGAGTGTGTTCCAGTCTGAACCTGATACTCTCGGACCTTGGGCTTGGGTCTGCCCAGGGGGTGGAGCTCCTTTTGGCCCAGTGGGGGCTCTGGGCATGCCCACACTAACAGGTCTTCAAGACCACCATGTTTGCCTCAGTCTACCTACGCTGAACAACGAAGTCCAGTCCTCTGGAATCCCCTCTGCTTGGGGTGGAGCTGAAGGTCTGGGCAGCAGCCCAGGCTGGTTCAGGCCCTCGGGAGGATCACGACTGACCCCTTGCCATCTGCCTGCATTCTCTTCTTGCCACGGATGAGGAGGAGCCAACAGGGATTCAGCAGGAATTAGGATAGTGTCCCGGGGCAATGTTGGCACCTGGTTTCTGTTCTCTGTTCAGTGGATGGGTCTGGGATTCTTGGTTAAGAACTCTTGACTGCTGGGCTATTTCCCAAGCTCTGTCTGGGAAAGCCTGGGCCATCAGAAGCTCCTCTCTCTGAAGGCATCAGTGTCAACGCCCAGGTGTTGAGCATTTATCGGCTATCACTCTACCCTCCCTGGAAGGGAGAATTGTCACTTCTGGCCACCAGGGTGGGTGGCACTCAAAGAATCTATCAAATTTATTGAGTGCTTATTGTGTGCAGAGCACTGTACTAAATGCTTGGGAGAGTACAATAAAGTGGAGTTTGTAGACACACTTCCTTCCTACAATGAGCTTACAGTCTAAAGGGGGAGACAGACATTAATATGAATGAATAAATCAATTACAGATATGTACATAGGTGCTGTGGGGCTAGGGAGGGGTGATTAAAGGTTGAAAATCCAAGTGGAAGGGTGATGCAGAAAGGAGTGGGACAAGGGGAAATGAGGGCATAGTCAGAGAAGGCCTCTTGGAGGAAATGTGCCTGTGATAAGGCTTTGAAGTGGGGAGAGTGAACATGTGATGGATATGCAGAGAGAGGGAGTTCCAGGCGCAAGGCAGGATGTATGCAAGGGGTTAGTGATGAGATAGATGCGGTAGAGGTACAGTCAGTAGGTTGACATTAGAGGAATGAAGTGTGTGGGCTGAGTTGTAGTAGAAAATCAGGAAGGTAAGGTAGGAGAGGCAAGGTGATTGAATGCTTTAAAGCCTATGGTAAAGTGTTTCTGTTTTATGTGGAGTTGGATGGACAACCACTGGAGGTTCTTGAAGACGGGGGAAACATGGACTGAATGGTTTTATAGAAAAATGATCTGTCCAGCAGAATGAAGTGTGGACTGATGTGGGGAGAGACAGGAAGCAGGGAAGTCAGCAAGGAGGCTGATGCAGTAATCAGGTGGGATAGGATAAGTGGTTGTTTCACCACATTTGCAGTTGGGATGGAGGAGAAAGGGTGGATTTTAGTGACGCTGTGAAGTTGAACCTACAGGATATGGTAACAGATTGAATTCTATGGGTTGCGTGAGGGAGATGAGTATGAGTTGAGAATTATGCTAAGGTTAAGGGCTTGTGAGAAAGGGAGGATGGCGGTAGTGTCTATAGTGATGGAAAAGCCAGGAAAGCAGCTAGACTGACCGCGATCCCTACTTTGTCCTAAAGTTAATTCAGAACTGGAGATTCGCATGGGGCAGAGACCATCAAAGTCTCATCGTTAATCACTCAATGGTGTTCACTGAGCTCTGTTTGCAGACCACTGAACTAAGCACTTTACTCCAGCGACCCTGTGAGCCGGCATGGGGTTGCCCTCATATCAAGAGAGATGTGGTCCCCTTAGGAATGAGAGAGCGCTGCTCTAACAGTCACATACTTAAACTTCCTCTCAGGTGGGTCGATCCATCAACCAATCAATAATGTTTATTGAGCACCTACCCTGGGCCAAGCACTGTACTAAGTGCTTGGGCGAGTACAGAAGAGTTTGTAGACATGACCCCTGCCCTCAAGGAAATTACAGTCTATTGTGTGCAGAACAGTGTACTGAGAACTTGGGAGAGTACAATAGAGTTAGTAGACATGATTCCTGCCTTTAAGGAGCTTGCGGCCTAGCAGGGGATACAGACACTAAAGACCGGCCTCTGCCCTTTCACTGAGGCACAGAAAGGATGGGAAAGATGAAGATATCTTTTATTGGTTGATTCTGGAGTACAAATATAAACAGGAAATGAAGACGACATTTTTATATTTCAAAGGCACCATGTTAGGTCAGAAAAATAATCATGCAAAAGTGAGGAAAGCAATGTTTTCACCTCAGAAAAATAATCACACTGAGCACAGTATTTGCCTTCTGAAACTGGTAATTCGCCATCAGTTAATGTAGATGCAGAAATAACATCAAATTGCTGCTTCTTTTCCCAAGGTCTTCATTCCACCCAATTTAACCTCTTCTCTTTAATCTCAATGGACTGTAAACAGAAGCCCTGAAATAATTAGTAACATTAAAAATAAAAGGTCACTGGAAATGCTTACCAAAAATGTGTCTGACAATTGTATACTGCCTATTGCCCCTGGATTTAAGTAGAAATTCCAGGTAAGCCTAAAGTGATTATCCTAATTTGCTCCTGTGAATGAAAATGCAGCCAAGTGTTACTGTGTGAACCAACCCCCCCCCCCCCGGGGGTTGTAACGCAGTACTCACATTTGGCTGTCAGCTCCTGTGGCTGGGGCTGGTGGCTGCCCTGCAGAGACCCATGATGACCATCAACCAGATGGGTAGTTCTTGGTCCCTGCACTGCAGCATGGCTCAGTGGAAAGAGCCCGGGCTTGAGAGTCAGAGGTCATGGGTTCTAATTCCAGCTCCGCCATTTGTCAGCCGTGTGACTTTGGGCAAGTCACTTGTCTTCTCTAGGCCTCAGTTACCTCATCTGGAAAATGGGGATTAAGACTGTGAGCTCCACGTGGGACAACCTGATTACCTTGTAACTACCCCAGCACTTAGAATAGTGTTCGGCACTTAGTAAGTGCTTAACAAATGCCAGAAGCTTCAACCATTAAACATGACACAATGAGGGTTAGCCTTTTTGTGTGCCCATTTTGGCCAGGACTGCGCGTCCCATGGTGGCCTTTCAGATACACAGACATTCTCTCTCTCTCTCTCTCTCTCTCTCTCATACACACACACACACACACACACAGAGACACACACACATGCGCCCATCCACCTCAGCATCAAACAGAAACTCCTGACCACCGATTTTAAGGCACTCAATCAGCTGTCTCTCCCTACTAATCTCAGTGATCTTTTACTACAGCCCAAATCTCACACTCTGCTCCCCTGGCACCAACCAACTCTCTGTAGTTCAATCCTGTCTATCCCACCACTGACCCGCTGCCCATATCCTCCCTTGGGTCTGGAACTACCTTCTCATTTTTAAATGACAGACCACAACTCTCCCCACCTTCAAAGCTCTACTAAAATTGCTTCTCTTCCAAGAGGCCTTCCCTAATTTTGAGCCCTCACTTCCCTTATTAGCCTTCCCTTCTGCATCACTTCCCCTATTTGCCTTCCCTTCTGTGTTGCCTATGCACTTAGGTCTGTACCCCATAACTGCTTAGATTTTTCATCCCACCCCATGACACAAAATAATAATAGTAATAATAATGATAATAATGATATTTGTTAAGCACTATGTGCCAAGCACTGTTCTAAGCTCTGGGGTAGATACAAGGTAATCGGGTTGTCCCCTGTGGGGCTTACAATCTTTATCCCCATTTTACAGATGAGATAACTGAGTCACAGAGAAGTTAAGTGGCTTGCCCAAGGTCACACAGCAGACAAATGGTGGAGCTGGGATTAGAATCCATGCTCTCTAACTCCCACGCCTGTGCTCTTGCCACTAAGCCACGCTGCTTCTCACTTATGTACATATCCATTGTAATCTATATTAATGTCTGTCTATCCCTCTAGTCTGTATCCTCCTTGAGGACAGGGAACATGTCTAACAATTATATTCTATTTTACTTTCCCAACCACCTAGTACAGTGCTGTGCACACAGTAAGGGGTTAATAAATAGGATTGATTGATTTGATTGATGGGGGCAGCAAGCATTTGCATTACATACAAGCAAGGGTAGGACTAAGTTAGATTCTGGTGCCTGTGCCTGGTTTAGGCCCCTTTCCCAGTAGAGGCTATGAAAACTTCACTTTCTCCACAGGGGCACGGAGTTTAGTACTTCAGCCAGCTAGGTGTGCACTGCCGGGGCATTTCTAAGAACTGGAGTTCGGAATTTAGTGGTATCATTGTTCCATGAAGGGCAGGAGTGGACTGCAGGTCACCACAGGCACAGAGAATCTGGACCAAAGTGGGGCAGGATCTTTAAAAACGACAAAGGAAGAAACCCTATTCGTTCATTTATTTGGTATTTGTTAAGCGCTTACTATGTGCCGAGCACTGTTCTAAGCGTTGGGGTATTCATTCATTCATTCATTCATTCAATAGTATTTATTGAGCGCTTACTATGTGCAGAGCACTGTACTAAGCGCTTGGGATGAACAAGTCGGCAACATATACAGACAGTCCCTGCCGTTTGACGGGTTTACAGTCTAATCGGGGGAGATGGACAGACAAGAACGATGGCAATAAATAGAGTCAAGGGGAAGAACATCTCGTAAAAACAATGGCAACTAAATAGAATCAGGGTGATGTACATTTCATTAACAAAATAAATAGGGTAATGAAAATATATACAGTTGAGCGGACGAGTACAGTGCTGTGGGGATGGGAAGGGAGAGGTGGAGGAGCAGAGGGAAAAGGGGAAAAAGAGGGTTTAGCTGCGGAAAGGTAAAGGTGGGGTGGCAGAGGGAGTAGAGGGAGAAGAGGAGCTCAGTCTGGGAAGGCCTCTTGGAGGAGGTGAGTTTTAAGTAGGGTTTTGAAGAGGGGAAGAGAATCAGTTTGGCGGAGGTGAGGAGGGAGGGCGTTCCGGGACCGCGGGAGGACGTGGCCCAGGGGTCGACGGCGGGATAGGCGAGACCGAGGGACGGTGAGGAGGTGGGCAGCAGAGGAGCGGAGCGTGCGGGGTGGGTGGTAGAAAGAGAGAAGGGAGGAGAGGTAGGAAGGGGCAAGGTGATGGGGTAGACACAGGGGAATCAGGTTGTCCCACGTGGGGCTCACAGTCTTAATCCCCATTTTATAGATGCGGTAACTGAGGCACCGAGAAGTTAAGTGACTTGCCCAAAGTCACACAGCTTATATTTATTGAGCGCTTACTGTGCTCAGAGCACTGTACTGAGCGCTTGGGAAGTACAATTTGGCAACAGATAGAGACAATCCCTATCCAACAACGGGCTCACAGGGCAGGAGGAGGCGTGGTCTAATGAAAACAGCCCATTACAACATAAGCTCCTTGTGAACCTGATCATGCCTCTTCCAAGGGCTTAGTACAGTGTCTGCACAAAATAAACACTCAATAAATATCAATGATTGATTGATTGACTGACTGAAGGGCACAGTTTTGGAGGCGGAGGACCTGGGTTTCTAATATCAGCTCTGCCACTGGCCTTGGGCAAATCAGTTTCCTAATCTGCAAAATGGGCAGTTAGCAGACTAACTCCCCTAAACTCCTCTTCCCACTTTAAACTCCTCTCTCCATCAGTGTCTTCTTAGCAATAATAACCATTTCGGCATTTATTAAGGGATTACCATGTGCTAATAGCTAAAGTAGATATAAGATTATCAAAACGAACCGCAGTTCGTTTCCCACATGAAGCTCACATTTTATTTTACCCCACTTTACAAAAGAAGAAATGGAGGCCTCTGACTGAATCCCTTGGGATGGGCTTCGGGCACTGATTCTCCCTCCCGCAGCGGTGGTGAGAACAATTGAAAACAGGTTTAGGGTCCCCTCCCTCCTCCCTCCAGTGGGAGTGTGAACCCACTGGTATTTGCAGAGCATACCGGGAATTTCAAGGATCAGAGACAAATAATAATAATAACAATAAATAATAAATATGGTATATATTAAGGAATTACCATGTGTTAAATGCTGAGGTAGATAATAATAATATTAATTTGTTAAGCATTTGCTAGTGCTAGTACACTCTACTAGGAGCTGGGGCAGATACAAGCAAATCGAGTTGGACACAGTCCCTATCCCATGTGGGGCTCACAGTCTCAATCCCCATTTTAGAGATGAGGAAACTGAGGCACAGACAAGTGAAGTAACTTGCCCAAGGTCACACAGCAAAGTGATGGATCTGGGATTAGAACCCATGACCTTCTGACTCCCAGGCCCGTGCTCTATCCATTAGGCCATACTGCTACAAGATCATGAAAAGGAACACAGTTCCTGTCCTCCATGGAGCTCATATTTATGTTATCCCATTTTATGGAAGAGGAAATAGAGGCTGTGTGCCAAGGACACACAGCAGAACAAGGCCAAAGTTGTGACTGAGTCTCCTGACTCTCAGTCTTGTGGTTTTTCCATACGCCTCATATAGGTGTAATTCATGGAACGTAAATGCAAATTAATCAACTTTCTTCAAAATTGATACAAGATTTCTTAATTCTAAAATCTTGTCTAATAATAATAATAATAATAATAAAGTGCTTACTATGTACCAAGCTCAGGAGTAGATATAAGTTAATCATATAGGAAACAGTCCGCGTCCCACACAGGGCTAAGTAGGAGGGAGAGCAGGAGGAGAAGCCATAATTTCTTCATCTCTTCTGGCATCTTGCAATAAGGCAGCGGATTGCCCAAATCCTGTGAGGTCCTCTTTAGACAACGATTCATCTGAATGAGATGCAATAGGTCACTGGCGGCAGCATCGTCCGTTTCTAAGCCAAGTGGCCTCCCCACTTCGATATCTTTTCTGGTCACCCATTCGGAGGTCGTAGTAGTTGTAACTGTCTTTATTTAGCGCCCACTGGTAGCAATGACTGGAAATAAGGCTTCTCTTTTACGGAAATCAGCCCTAAATGGTGGACAGAGTTTCCTCCAAGAACCATTTCACTGTCTACTGCTTTATCTCAGCCCAGGAGGGCAGGGAGTTGTCGGAGGAGGAAGGAAGCTAATTGACCTGCAGATTGCCCAGATCGCGGGTCACGGAGGTGGGGGAAGGAGCCTCCGGCGAATGCCGCCCGAGGGGGCCACGACGGAAGGGTCTGCCTCCCGCTGCGGCGGGGAGAGCAACGTTGGTGAGAGCAACCGAAAACCGATTCCGGCGTCCCCTCCCTCCCCGCTCCCACGGTGGAAGCATGAACCCACTGGTGTTAGGAGCGGGAATTCCGAGAAAGCAGAGATTCATCTGCCGATTTTTTTTAAAAAGGGATGTGACTGACGGTGGGATCAAAACCACATCAAAATGCAGAGAACGGAAAGGTCTTTGAAGCTGAAATCAGAGGCAGATTTCACGACAGAAAAAGGGAGGCAGCAGCCCGATTCAGATAGAATGGAGGACCGGTCCCGTTACGGCCAGGTTCTCTGCTCGCCCCCCAAACCCGGAATTTATCCTGGAGGAGACGGGGAGAATTGAGGGCAGAAGGGGGTGGGCGAGTCTCCCTAGAGACCCTTCCATGTCAATGAACTCTGAGCAGAGGGAGGGTGGGGAAGGGGGGGGAAGGGAAAAGTTGGAGACAGGCAGTCTGCTCAGTGGACCGACCGAGGGGTCGGTCAGGAGAATCCCTGACTCCATCCAAGAGGAGGGGGCCTCTCGGGTAGAGCGCAGGGCTCGGCGGGGGTGGCGGGGGTCGGGGAGGACGAGCCGAACCCCTCCTTCATCGGTCCAAGTGGTCCTCATTGGTCACCCCTCCCTTGGGGTGAACCGAGGCTTCTTGCCCCCGGTGGGTCTCTCCAGGCTGAGCATCCTGCCTTTTTGTGTCCTTCCGGCAGACTTGCCTGGTGACCGCAGGGTCGGGGTGGGGGGTCTTGGCCAGTCAGTCAATCGGTCAATCGTGTTTATTGAGCGCTTACTGTGTGTCGAGCACTGTACTAAACTAATGGCATTTGTTAAGCTTCGGGCACAGTTCTAAGCGCCGGGGTGGATACAAGGTGATCAGGTTGTCCCACGTGGGGCTCACGGTCTTCATCCCCATTTTACAGGTAGGGTAACTGAGGCCCAGAGAAGTTCATTGACTTGCCCAAAGTCACACAGCTGACACGTGACTGAGTCGGGGTTTGAACCCATGACCTCTGACTCCCCAGCCCGTGCTCTT
The DNA here is from genome assembly GCF_004115215.2 of Ornithorhynchus anatinus. Lineage (NCBI taxonomy): Eukaryota > Metazoa > Chordata > Mammalia > Monotremata > Ornithorhynchidae > Ornithorhynchus > Ornithorhynchus anatinus. Next base: position 63,364,079 of record NC_041738.1, read on the forward strand.
TCCCCTGAGCCACGCTGCTTCTACGAAGCTCTTGGGAGAGTGCAGTGGAACAATAAACAAACGTATTCCCCGCCCACAACAGGTCGGTCTGGATTTGGCCCCGGGGAGGTTCCCGCAGAGTGTCTGGCAGGGGGCTCGGGGGGCCGGGACTGTCCGGACGGACGGACGGACGGACGGACCGACCGACCAGCCTGGGCGCGCAACGGTTTCAGCGGCCGAGCACCGAAACGCAGCGAGGGGGAGGGGCCGAGGCAGGCGCGTCAGCACCGTGTCTCCAGGAGCGCACGGAGCTCCCCGCACGGCGCCACGCACGCCCCGCCCCGGCCCCGGCCCAGCCCCAGCCCCAGCCCCGGCCCCGGCCCCGGCCCAGCCCGCCGCGGGCAGCGAGAGCACCAATCGGACCATCGGCGGGGGCGCACCGTACAGCCCCCAGCCCGCCGCCCCGCGCTGCGTGGACGCCGCCCGAGTTCACCGGGCGCCCGAGGCCACAGTGCCCGCCACCTACGCCGCCCCCGCTGCCGCCTTAGCGCCCGGGCCGCGGGGCGGGGAAGAGGGGGGAAGCGCGGGCCGCGTCCGGCGGGCTGAGAAGTCCGGAGGCCGGCGGAGCCGGAGCGTCTCCCGGGGAGAGGAGGCGCGTCGACGGGTGGCGGGGAGCCGAGGGCCCCGCGCCCCGCTCCCGCTCCCGCTCCTGACTGTGCCCGCGGCCCGGGGTGGGGAAGCCCCTTGCGGCTCTCCCGCCCCGCCGGCCCCGCGGGGCATCGGCAGCCCCGGCCGCTGACGATCGAGGGGAGGGGCGGGATTGGGAAGCGCAGCGCTACGCGGGGCCGCGGGGCCGGCGGGGAGGCGCGGCGGGGCCGGCGGGGAGGCGCGGCGGGGCCGGCGGGGAGGCGCGGCGGAGCCTCCCGCTCTGCCCGCATCCTCTCCGGGGCCCGGGCGCCGCCACTGGAGGCGCTGGGGGCCCGCGCTTTTTCTCTCTCCATGGTCCTAGCCGCTCTGGGACGGCCACCGACCTAGCCCCCTTGGGCCAGACACCGTCCTAGCCCTCCTGGGCCAGCCACGCTCCTAGCCCCCCTGGGACGGCCACCGTCCTAGCCCCCCTGGGACAGCCACCGTCCTAGTCCCCCTGAGCCAGCCAAGGTCCTAGCCCCCCTGGGCCAGCCACGGTCCTAGCCTCCCCGGGCCAGCCACGGTCCTAGTCCCCCCCGGGGCCAGCCACGGTCCTAGCCCCCCGGGCCAGTCAAGGGCAGGGTCTGTGTGTGTGTGTGTGTGTGTGCGTGCGTGCGTGTGTGTGTTGGGGGTGGGGGGCGTCCTCCGGAGCTAGGACCTGCAGGGACCCGAGGGAGGCGGGGCCCGGGCCGGGCCGGCCCTGCCCGGCGGCCAAGCCAGAGTCCGGCCAGCGCGGGGGCGCGGGGCGGGGGCGGGCATGCGGCGCCTCGGGGTCTCCCCCCGGGCGCACGGTTCCCCGGCGCGGGCTGCGCTCTGCCCCTGCGGACGCTCATGGCGGCTCCTCCGGGCCGGGCCGGGCCGGCCGCGGACTGACTGAATGAATGAATGAGCCGGCGCGGCCGAGCCGGGCTGGCCGCCGTGCCGGGCCGCACGGGGCGCGGCCGCATGGTCCGCCAAGAGGCGGGGGGGCCGGCGGGGAGGCCGGCGGGGGGCCAGGCGGGGGCCAGGCGGGGGCCAGGCGGGGCCGCGGCGGGGGGCGGCCCGCCGTCCGAGCCGCCGCCCCCCTCTGAGCCGCGCTAAGCTGCACGGGCTGCGCCAGATGTGCGCGGGGCGCGCGGCGCGGGGCTCCCTGCGGCACCGGGCGCTGTGGGCCCTGGCCTTCTGCACGTCGCTCGGCCTGCTGCTCTCCTGGTCCTCCAACCGGCTGCTCCACTGGCTCAGCTTCCCCTCGCACACGCGGGTGCACCGCCAGTGGAGCCGCCAGCTGCCCTTCCCGGCCGTCACGCTGTGCAACAACAACCCGCTCCGCTTCCCGCGCCTCTCCAAGGGCGACCTCTACTACGCCGGCCACTGGCTGGGGCTGCTGCTGCCCAACCGCACGGCGCGGCCGCTGGTCAGCGAGCTCCTGGGCGGGGACGAGCCGCGCCGCCGCTGGTTCCGCAAGCTGGCCGATTTCCGCCTCTTCCTGCCGCCGCGCCACTTCGAGGGCATCAGCGCCGGCTTCATGGACCGCCTGGGCCACCAGCTGGAGGACATGCTGCTGTCCTGCAAGTACCGCGGCGAGCCGTGCGGGCCCCAGAACTTCTCCTCCGTGAGTGCCGGCGGCGCCCTCGGCCCCACGGCCCCCTCAGCCCCGAGCCCCCAGAGAGGGAGGAGTCCGGCCGGGCCCGCGGCTCACCGACGGGCCATCCCGCCGGACGGGCTCCGTCCATGCGCTCGCCTTCCCCGTGGGCCCTCCTTCCCTCCCTCGCCCGAAGCCCGGGACCCTCCCTCCCTTCCCCGGGCAGCGGCGGTCCGGCTCTGCCCTGCCCTGCCCTGCCCTGCCCTCCCTTGCCCTGCCCTCCCTTGGAATCGCCAGCTCCTGGAGCTGAGGCCTGTTAATGGGTTAGGAGGGCTCCGCGGACCCCCCTCGGACACATCTTGGCTCCGCACCGAGACGTCGCTCCTGTGGTCCCTCCTCGCCGGTGTTTGCGGGGTGCGCGGGGAGCACTGCCCGGAAAGTCTGTCGACCTGGAGAAAGGGGTCGGGGAACAGTTTGCCGTCTGGACCCTCAGCCACCGGTCTCGGTTCAGACAGCTGCGCTCTTGGGGTGGTTGAGGGGGAAGCGACAGGTGGGCAGTCAGGACTAGAAGGACTAGACTGGAAGTTCCTCGTGGGCAGGGGACCTGTCTTCCGGCTCTGTCATATTGTAGTCTCCCAAGCGTGTAGTACAGTGCCCTGCATAGTCAGCACTCGGTAAATGCCATCGATTGACTGGGGGACGTGGCCTCCGGGCGGGAAGCCCGTGAGGCCGAGGGCCGCACCGGGAAGACCTGAGCGTCACCGTCGTTTGTTGTTTCAAAAGCCGGCAGAGCTGGCAAGGGCCTCCGAGGTCCCGCTGGGGCCCTGCTCGTGGCCCGGCGGGTTTGGTGCCCACTCGGGGCTGCTGGGCTGTTCTGTCCAAAGAAGTGTGGCGTGGGGAGGTGGGCCCCTCTGCTGAAGTCTCTGGGGCCCAAGGCAACTTTCCCTGGGTCGCTGGCTTCGGGGGCATCTGCTGCAGCTGCTGCCTCAGGCGCTACCTCGAGGTCCACCTGTGTGGCAGAGACGATTCACATCCCAGAGCCTGACTGCCCGGTGAGTCAGTCTGTCCAGCTTCCCTGGATGCCTGAGTCAAGAAGCTGCTTTGTACCGTTGGCCAGAGAATACTTTCCTAATTCTTTTTACTATTGCCCTACTGCTGCTCCTGCAGCTACTAGGAGCCCACTTTTTCCTCCTGGGTTTCCTGGTTTGCCCCTGCTATAGTGGTAAGGTCAGGGGGCCATGCCATCCATCGGTCCTCCTGCCCTAAGGCAGGGGCCTCTGGATAACGGGGAGTCCACTCTCCCACTGGCCACTTGACTCCGGGAGCCGGGAGATCCTCGGCCTGGGCAAGAGGTGTTCCTGCCCTTTGGTCTCACCCTGGTGCTCCCTCCTAGCCAAGGGTCTCCAGTGGGAAGATGGTCGGGCTTTGAATGGATGCCCTCTGTGTGCCTTCGCTCTCCTTCCTTGTGGAGCACAGTCCCTTGAAGGGGTGCTTGCTGGTGGGCTGGGCTGGGCCCCCAGTGACATGAGGGGAGCTGGAGGAAACCTGGCCCCGACCCTCGGCACACTGAGTGGCCTCCGCTGCCGTGTTGCCCGGGTGGCGGCTCAGAACCTGGGTCCAAGTCAGCATCATGGGGCCGGAGGTTGTCGGATCCTCAGGCCGCTTCCCCCGCATAGGCCTCACGACCATCCAGGTCGGAGCCAAGGAAGAGCCTCACTTGCAGGGTCTCCCCCAGCTGAAAATGTGGGACAGGGAGGAGAGCGCAGGGGCTGGAAGTAGGAGTCCCCTACCTCCGTCAGTGTAGCCTGAGAGCCCCACCTTGCCCGCTCCTCTTCAGGAAACCAAGACTGCACTTGGAATGGTTGGCAAAAATTTCCTCAGCTGGAGTTAGTGCTGCATGTGTGGTGCAGAATCACAGGCCCAGCGACTATGGAATTAAATCCTGGGGGCAGAGGGAAAGAGCTCTGACTAGCCCCTCATTACCTCAGGTATTCGCCCTCCCTTCCACTTCAGTTAAGTACTTTGATCCTCATCTTAGCCATACAGAACTTATGTCTACATCCTTGCACTCTGCTGCTTCCTGATCTGTAATTTATTTTAATGTCTATGTCCTCCTCTAGACTGAAAGCTCCTTGTGAGCAGAGAATGTGTCTATCATCTTTGTTGAGTTGTACGCTCCGAAGCACTTAATACAGTGCTCTGCACACCGTCAGCACTCAATAAACATCGTTTATTGATTGACTGTTCAACAGCAAATTCAATCAGCATTAATGAGAGGGAGGCTGAGTGTTGGTAAATGCCCTTTTGGGTGTGCTTCTGGCTCGAGAATTCATCTTTGGCTGCCTTATTCCCCTTTCAAGGCCAGTAGAACAGGGCTCTGCTCCAGCCTTGCCAGAACAGGAGATTTGGGTGGCAGGAAGAGCTCAGTTAGACCCCGCGGCTTCAGGGAAAGGGTTCCAACACAGAAGGAAGCAGTGTGTAATTTCCAGGTGGATCAGCTGGAGCACAATATTGTCATTTTCCAAGTGATTAGTCCAGTGTTCTACACACAGTAAGTGCTCAGTAAGTACCACTGATTGACTGATTGATAGGGCAGGCTTTGGAGAAAGAATTGGAGACTCTTGGTGCTGAAGAATAGCTGGTGATGCTCCAAGTCTAGTCAGATATGAGGTTGTGGGATTTGAACATGGAGGTGTCTTTGCTGGCCATTGCCAAAATTCTCTCCTTTTGGAGTTTTGGGGTACGGATGGGAGGCAAAGATTGAGGAGACTCTGTTAGAAACTCAGGAGAAACATTCAAAGCCATCACCTCTCTTCTAAGAGGCCTTCCCTGGCTAACACTTCATCCCTCCTGTTTGCTCTCCCTTCTACATCACTTATGTTCTTGGATCTTTACCCTTTAAGCCCCTGATATTCACTGCACCCTCAGCCGCACAGCACTTATGTCCATATCCTTTTACTCTGCCATTTCCCCTATTGGTAATTAATTTTAATATCTTCCTCTCCCTCCATACTGAATGCTCCTTGAGGGCAAGGATCGTGTTTACCATTTCTATGTACTGTACTCTCTCAAGCACTTAGTACAGTGCTCTGCACCCAGTAAGTGGTCACTAAATAGGCACTGATGGATGGATTGGGAGCTGTGGTATGGTGGCCCTCTTCTGTTCTCCATCTATACTCACTCCCTTGGTGAACTCATTTGCTCCCACAGCTTCAACTATCATCTCTACGCAGATGACACCCAAATCTACATCTCTTCCCTGGTTCTCTTCCCCTCCCTCCAGGCTCGTATCTCTCCTTGCCTCCAGGACGTCTCCACCTGGATGTCTGCCCGCCACCTAAAACTCAACATGTCTGAACTGAGCTCCTTATTTTCCCTCCCAAACCCTGTCCTCTCCCTGACTTCCCTGTCACTGTGGACGGCCCTACCATCCTTACCGTCTCACAGGCCCGCAACCTTGGTGTCATCCCTGACTCAGCTCTCTCATTCACCCCACACATCCAATCTGTCACCAACACCTGCCAGTCTCATCTTCACAACATCGCCAAGATCCGCCCTTTCCTGTCCATCCAAACTGCTATTGTGCTGGTACAAGCTCTCACAATATCCTGACTAGATTATTGTGTCAGCCTCCTCTCTGATCTCCCTTCCTTCTGTCTCTCCCCACTCCAATCTATTCTTCATTCTGCTGCCCGGATCATCTTCCTACAGAAACGTTCTGGGCATGTCACCGCCTCAAAAACCTCCAGTGGTTGCCTGTCAACCTCCGCATGAAACAAAAACTCCTCACTCTTGGCTTCCAAGCTCTCCATCACTTTGGCCCCTCCTGCTCATCCCTTCTCTCTTCCTACTGCCCACCTCGTACACTCCGCTCCTCTGCCGCTCACCTCCTCACTGTCCCCCATTCACGCCTATCCCGCCGTCGACCCCCTGGCCCACATCCTACCACTGTCCTGGAATGCCCTTCCTCCTCACCCCCGCCAAACTAACTCTCTTCCCCTCTTCAAAGCCCTCCTGAGAGCTTACCTCCTCCAGGAGGCCTTCCCAGACTGAGTCCCCCTTTCCCTCTGCTCCCTCCCTCCCGCCCTCTGCTCTTCCCCCTTCCCCTCCCCTCAGCACTGTGCTCATTTGTTTATATTATTTATTACCCTGTTTATTTTGTTAATGAGGTGTATATCTCCTTGATTCTATTTATCTTGATTTGTTTTGTTCTGTTTTGCTTTGCTGTCTGTCTCCCTCGTTTAGACTGTGAGCCCGTCATTGGGCAGGGATTGTCTCTGTTGCCAAATTGTACATTCCAAGCGCTTAGTACAGTGCTCTGCACCTAGTAAGTGCTCAATAAATACTATTGAATGAATGAATGAATGAATGAATGAAGTAATGGAAGAGAGCAGAGAACCAGGAGATAGTTAACTGGTAGAGAGCTCTAAAAGAAGGAATTTGTGTTTAACGTGGGGGAGAAATGGGAAATCCTTGGATATTTCTGAGGAGGGAAGGTATCTTGGCCTAATGGCATTTTAAGAAAGTGATCATGCAGTTGATCATAAAGACTGCAGAGGGAAGATGCCTAAGGTAGGGAGGCCAGCAAGGATGTTGTTCCAGCAGTCCAGCAGAGAGATTGTGAGGATGGTGACCCTTAAAGAGGAGAGGAAGGAATGGATCCAGGGGATAATCTAGAGTTAAAACTGGCAGGATTTAGAGGAGAATGTATTTTGGAAGTAAATGACACAGAGTCAGTGATGATGCCAACTTTGTGGACTTCTAGGGCAGGGAGATGGTGGTGGTGGTGGTGGTGTCCACAGCGATGGTGAAGGGAGGAAAAAAAAGTTAGGGAGGTAGATAAAGAGTTTGGTTTTGGACATATTAAGTTCAAGGTGGTGGAGGGGAGTTGTGGAGGCAGAAGGAACTGAAAATATAATGCCTGGGGAAGGTCAGGGCCAGGGCCAGGGGGCTGGATTTCTGAATACCAGACATAGAAGTAGGCGTTCAAATCATATATGTGAATGAACGCCCTTAGGGTGCAAAGAGAGGGGCGAGCAGACTTGGGGACCATCACAGCCTGCGGATGTGGGTAGGGCGGGGAGTTAGTGGCTTTGCAGGGACCCTGATAAGAGGTTGGAAGAGACGCAAGAGAGTGTTAGGTCAGCAGAATTGAAGCCAGAGTATCCCTAGGGGAAAGGAAGGCACAGCGACTTAAGTCCCAAGTGGCTGAGAGGGTGAGGAGGGAGAGAATCGATTGGGCCAGAAGAAGAAGGTTCCAGGAAACCTCATGGGAGTGGAGGGGAAAGAATCCAGATTATAGGGTGTCTACCAGATAGCTGGTGGAGAGGGAGCGGAGGCAGTCGGCGACTCAGCCCACGGACAAGATCAGAGACAGAGAGGGATGACTGGGGAGGGCGTCGGGGGGCAGGGGGATCGAGGACTGGCTTGTCCAAATGGAGGGGGCCTGGGGTTGTTTGGAGCTGGCAAGAGGGGATAGGATCCCAGACCAGCCAGAGGGGAGAGGTGAATATAGCAGCAAGCATGGGATCCCTGGGGCAAAAAGCCTGGGAGGAAGAGAAGATGGACCTGAGGGCAGGAGGGTGCTGAGTATTCATTCATTCATTCAATAGTATTTATTGAGCGCTTACTATGTGCAGAGCACTGTACTAAGCGCTTGGAATGAACAAGTCGGCAACAGATAGAGACAGTCCCTGCCATTTGACGGGCTTACGGTCTAATCGGGGGAGACGGACAGACAAGAACAATGGCAATAAATAGAGTCGAGGGGAAGAACATCTCGTAAAAACAATGGCAACTAAATAGAATTGAGGCGATGTACATTTCATTAACAAAATAAATAGGGTAATGAAAATATATACAGTTGAGCAGATGAGTACGGTGCTGAGGGGATGGGAAGGGAGAGGGAGAGGAGCAGAGGGAGATGGGGGGAAAAGAGGGTTAAGCTGCGGAGAGGTGAAGGGGGGGCGGTAGAGGGAGTAGAGGGAGAAGGGGAGCTCAGTCTGGGAGAAGGGGAGCTCAGTCTGGGAGAAGGGGAGCTCAGTCTGAGTAGGCATTGGGGCCCCTTGGAGAATTTTAATGTGACATCCTCTGTCACACTGATGGAGCTGCAAGCAGGGTCATCACGGGAGGGGGCAGGGGGACCACCCGGTGAACAGCCAGGGTCAGAGGCAGGGGCAGTGACTTGGAGTCCAGTGGTGTTGGGGGCCAGCTGAGAGGGCAGAGTTCTAGCCGGGAGGGAACACTGGAAATGGCAGAGGTTGGCCTCATTTCTGGATTTCTGCCAGTAGCACTCAGCTATGGGAGTAGAATTTGTTTAGGGATGAGATGTAGTCTGAGATCCTCTAATAGCGGAACCCTGTTCAGCTCTCAGGCTAGAGGCAAAACTGGTGAATGGAATTTTTCCTGGCTGCTCTCCTCCATCCCCGGTCCCTGTTTGGATCAGAGCCAGTCAACCTACCAGCTGGCCTCCATCTTGGGCAGCAAGATGCCTGGAGGACCAGGGTGGGGATGCCTTCCTGGTTCCATTTGTTGAGGTGTGCTCATGGAGCTCCCAGCCAAAGTGTCACCATGGAACTGGACCGACTGCTTGAGGAATCCTGGCCCTGGTCAAGGCTAGGCTGCCTGCAGAGGGTCGGCTCTGGGCATGCAGTAGTTGGTACCGAAAGGCCTTCCCCATTGGAGCGGTGGTTGACAGGGGTGGGGGTGGCATGGGGACGGTTGGAATATAGGCGTAGTTTTGCAGTTAGACCCAGCCACCGGGATGAGGGCTTCCAATCCTGTCCCAGAAGAAAGAAGAACTGTCTGGTGTTGCAGAACTGCCCCCTGAAACAACCAGACAAAGGAATAGGGATGGAATCGGTGTTTGATGAGTACACATTGGGAGCAGTACGGTGTACTAAGCGCTTGAGGAAGTTGGACAGGGAAGAGGTGTGGTCCAGGGGAAAGAGACTGGCTCTTTCTAGAGTTCTACCTAGAGCTGGTTAACGTGGGCAAAGACCACACATGCACCATGCTGCCCCTTGCCCGCCTCCTTACTCATGGTACCCTGGGCTCTGGGGGAAGCTCGGTGGGCAGGGACCAGAGTGTGCAAGGGGTGAGAGGCTTTGTGCCAACCATGGGTACCATCGCCTATTCCTCCGTGTGAACTCGTGGTGCTGGAGCCTGAGGGCTGAGACCTGCCCATCCTTCCTGTCGGGAGCCTGTATCTAATCCGTCATTACAAGTGAGCACCCACCGCTGCCTGCAGCTGAGGAGGTCTCAGAGCTGAAACCAGCTACAGACCTGACAGCTATTCCCAATGCCTGTTTGTTTGTTTTATGGTATTTGTTAAGCACTTAGTAGGTGCCAAGCACTGTACTAAGCACTAGGGTAGATACAAATTTATCAGGTTGTTCACAGTCCCTGTCCCGATGGGGCTCACAGTCTAAATAAGAGGGAGTTGGATTTAATCCCCGTTTTACAGTTGAGAAAATTGAGGCACAGAGAAGTTGTGACTTGCCCAAGGTCACACAGCAAGCAATTGGCAGAGCCAGGATGAGAATTCAGGTCCTCTGACTCATAAACCCGTGCTCCTTCCACTAGACCAAGCTGCTTCTCAAGTGCTGCTGGGCCCAGGAGCACTTGGCCTGAGAGAGGGTAGATGGCCCAACACAAGCCATCACCACGACTGCAGAAACAACTTCAGTGCAGTTCAGGGTTGCGGGGATGGGGTACTCATCCTCTTTGAGACCTTGGACCCATCTTTGCCATCAGACAGCTGCAGTCGTCCGGGTCTCTGACCAGTCTGGAGCCTGGGCAACCCGGGCTTGCGACTGGGGACACTGGCAAGGCGAGCAGGGCTGGATAGCATCAAGTAAAGGGAGTTGGCCTTTCTCCTCTTCACTGTCGGGTTCTGAGCAGCAGCCCCCTGAACCTCCAGCGGCCCGGCAGCATCTCTGAGGGCCAAGTGTGAAGGATATGTCCCAGCCATGCCCACCCCAATCGGTCCCCTCTTGAATCAGCAGTCTTGTCTCCTGGGCTGAGGGTAGCTCTCTAACTGGGTGCAAAGATGGCCCGTGGGAGGCTCCTAGAAAGGAAGAAGACTCAGCCACTGCCCCGGATCTTATGACCCCCAAAACCATTTTCTAGACGTAGGCCCTGGAACTTTCCTCTCCATCCTCACCGGCTCTGTCACCAGCCACCACGGCCCTCACCTCTCCCCAGCCAGTCAGGGCCGGAACTCGTGGTCCCCTCCCTTCCCTTCAGCGTGACGTGATCGCTGCATCCGTCCCCGTGATCCATGCTGGCCATCGGTGGGGCCGCCCTCTCTGGCCACCACTTTTCCTCTTTGGCTCCCGAAGAGGTGCTCCTCACCTGGGAACCTGAAAACACCTCTGAGGCTTTGGGAGGCCCGGAAGAATGGCAGCTGGCCAAGGTGGCTAAGGAAGAGGAAGTAGCAATGGCACAATGGGAGCGAGTGGCACCATGAGAGTGAGTGACACAGTGTGAACGGGTAATGCTGCGGGAGAGAGTGATGCCACATGAGGGAGTGACACAGTGTGAGCAGGCAATGCCATGGGTGCGGATGGCACCACAGGAGTGAGTGACACAGTGTGAGCAGGAACTGCCATGGGAGGGGGTAATACCATGGGAGTGGCTGTCACCGTGGAAGTGAGCGACACAGTGTGAGTGGGCAATGCCACGGGAGAGGTTGATGCTATGGGAGTGAGTGTCACAGTGTAAATGGGCAATGCCACAGGAGTGGATGACATCTTGGGAGCTAATGACCCAGTGTGAACGGGCAATGCCATGGAAGTGGATGACACCTCAGGACTGAGCAATACCAAGTGAGCAGGCAGTGCTGTGGGAGGAAGTGATGCATGAGAGCAGATGACACCACGGGAGCAAGCAATGCAATGTAATTGGGTAGTGCCATGGGAGGGGATGATGCCATGAGAGCGGGTGACACAACCAGGACAAATGACAAATGAACAAACACTCCTACAGTTTTGAACTCGACGGAGTGTGGGTTCCTGGAATGACTAAATATTTGTAATTACAAACTCCGCTTTTGGCATTTCGGTGACCTAGTTGGATTCTTATTTTTCGTTAAAAATTCCCAAGAGGATTCCATTGGCGCTTTCTCATAAAGGCGAAATAGGGGCAGTTGAAGGAATTGAAACATAGGCCCAAGAGGGAAACGTTTTTGGCCGTCTACCTGGTGGCACACAGTGTGACACAGGGTGTAAATGATTAAAGACTTTCAAAGATTCCAATAAAAGTTGGACAATGGATGTTGGTTGGGAATACTATCTTCAGGAAATAAGCTTGGGGAACTGGGTTTAGTATGTCTTACATTTCCCAAGGCTTGGAAGCATTTCTCCAGAAGGCTTTTAAAATGGGGTACTTCCTTATTTTTACTTCCTTTTTCCTTCCTCTTCTTCCTCTCCTTCACCTCCTTTGCCTCTCCGTCTTCCGTGTGCAGAGCGCCTTAGTAAACTCTTGAAAGAGTCTGGTGGAAAAACATCAATCATTTGGATTTATTTACAGCTTATTGTGCGCAGAGCACTGTAGTAAGTGCTCGGGAGAGTACAGTATGACAGAGTTGTTAGAAATGTTCCCTGACCACAGTGAACAGTTGAGAGGGGGAGACAGACACTAAGATAAAATAAATAAATTAAATTAAGATATGTCCTTAAGGGCTATGGTGCTGAGGGAGGGGTGAATAAAGGGTGCAAATCCAAGTACAGGGGCAATGCAGAAGGGAGTGGGAGAAGAGGAAATGAAGGCCTGGTCAGGGAAGGCCTCTTCTTGTCAAGGTGGGATAAATGCTTGGATTAATGCGATTGCAGTTTGGATGGAGAGGAAAGGGTGGATTTTATCAATGCTGTGAAGGTTGAACCAACGGGATTTGTGACAGATTGAATATGTGGGTTGAATGAGAGAGATGAGTAGAGGATAACACCAAGGTTACGGGCTTGTGAGACAGGGAGGATGGTGGTGCTAAATAATAAAAGACCGGGCTTCTGCCCTCAGGGAGAGTAAAATCTAATGGTATCTTCAGCTGGCTGCCCCAGGGAAGTGTAGCTTGGTCAAGGAAAGGCCTGGCCCTCTCACTGTTGAGTTCAGAAATCTGAGCCTCAAGCCCTCTGGCTGGGGTTTGGTGGTGGAGCAGCAGCTTTCTGAAGGACAGGGTGGAGGTTTGGGTCAGTCACCGGGCAGAGATGGGCAGACACTCCAGCCAGATTGGGGCAGATGGAGCTAGCCTAAGCAGTGCGGAGGCCAGAACCGCCTCTGCCTGGGGCCCACCCAAGCTGTCTCGCACATCCAGAGGCTCCCTCAGGGCCTCAGAGTCATCCAGTCCCATGAGGTGCGGGCCTTGTGCCAGGCCCAGAAGGTTGGGTTAAGAAACATTCACTATAGTTGGGGCTCTGATGGGACTGTCTACTACTTAATTGTAGTATTTGTTAAGCACTTACTATGAGCCAGGCACTGTTTGGACCCAATCCCTGTCCCAAATGGGTCTCACCGTCTTCATCCCCATTTTACAGATGAGATAACTGAGGCACAGAGAAGTGAAGTGACTTGTCCAAAGTCACACAGCAGACAAGTGGCAGAGGCAGCACTAGAACCCAAGTCCATTTGACTCCCAGGCCTGGGCTTTCTCCACTAGGCCACGCTGCTCTCCACTAGGCTATGCTGCTCTACTGAACTAGTACTTGAATCTTTGGGCCACCTTCCTGGACGGTAGCACCGATGTCTGTTTGTCACTCACCCTGAGAGCTTCCATCCCCAAACCAAAATGTGTGTCTGCTGGCTCTTCCCTCTCTTATGTGGACTGCATTTGGCTAATCATTCTTGGATGGAAAAACATGGACTATCACTGTCAAATGGGAGCCCTTCTGGGAAGTTCTTTTTTCAACTACTGTTCAATGGAGCTACTCTGAGCAAGAAGCCCAAGTGATGCTCAATCCGTGTGTACCTTGTTTTGTGAGGCAGATGAGTTGTGCTTGTCTCTTCCCCCATTCCACCTCATGCAGCAAATTATTGGAAACAAGTATATTTTTCACTGATACCTAAAAGACTCCAGAGTAAATAGTGTTTTAATTCATTTCCTTTCTACTTTACATCCTCTCCTCAGCTCTGGGGAGATTTTAGAGAAACACCAGTTGGCGGTTAATACCCCACATTTGTAGTGAGTTGTTTGTAGGAGGTTTCTGTTGCAGAGGAGCCATAAACTACTGTGGTTTTCACTTCTCTTAACAATTAATTTGGAACCAAAACAGCCCTACTCGGTGTCTTCTACGGTGCTTGTGACTGGAGGTTTGTCGAAGTTTCTTGGTACGAGGCTGCACCTGATGTGTTTCCAGCCACTGCACTTCTATTCTGTAGCATCCTGGCAGCAGCTGCAGACAAAGCAGGCTTGTGAGCCGAATTGATTTAAGATTCAAATATCTTGGAGCAGCTGGAGATATTTAGCATCCCTATAATTACCTTATATTTTTGACGGTACATGAAATGAGAATTTTTCTGTTGAATATTCTACGAGCATCAAGTGTTTCAGACAACAACTGAAACACGTCTCTCCATTGTCGCAGCCAAGTAGTTTTATTTTTGCCGTTTTGGGCCAGAACGGGTAACTTGGAGGTTGATTTGATTTTGTTTGTTCTGAAACCTGGTCCCTCCTTGTGACCACTAGGGAAGAGTGGCCAGGCCAGGAGGGCTGGGAGTGGATGGGGCAAAGCCAGGAGAGTTCCCCCACCCCCCACCCCCAACCCCAAGACCTGTGGGATTCAGGCCCCAACATAAGGACGGAAGTGGCTGGATCAGATTACAGTTCAGCTTTGATAATGCTTTGGATTCTCCCCTAGAAAGGGTATTGGTCAGCCCATTCTTGGTGGCAGTAGAGTACGCTGATAGCCGGTCTACTCTGGGTGGTGGATTGTGTCATTGGCTGGCCCGCTCTGGGCGGTGGATTGTGTTGTTAGCTGATCCTCTCTGGGTGGTGAATTGTGTCACTGCCTAGTCCGCTCTGGGTGTGGATTGCATCATTGGCCAGTCTGGTCTGGTTGGTGGATTGTGTCATTGGTTAGCCCGCTCTGCGTGGTGGTTTACATTGTCAACTTGGTCTGCTCAGGGCAGTGCCTTGTGTCGTCGGCCCACCTGCTCCGAGTGTTGGTTTGTGTCACTATCCGGTCCATTCCTGGTAGTGGACTGTATTGTTGGTTGGTCTACTGTGGGCAGTAGATTGTGTCCTTGGCCAGTCCACTCTGGGCAGTGGGTTGCATCATTGACGGGCCTGCTGTGGACAGTAGATTGCGTGGTTGGCCGGTCCACCCTTAGTGGTGGATTGTGTCATCGTCCAATCTGCTCTGGACAGTGGATTACGTCATTGGCCGATCCGCTCTGGGCGGTGGATTGCATCACTGGCTGCTCCGCTCTGAGTGTGGATCATATCATTGGCCGATCTGCTCTGGTAAATTGCATCACTGGATGGTCCACTCTGGGTGGTGGATAGCATCATTGGCCAATCCACTCTGGACACTGGATTCGCATCATTGGTCGGTCACTCTGAGTAGTGGATTGTGTCATTGGCTGGTCTGTTCTGGGCAGTGGATTACATCATTGGCCAGTCCGCTGTGGGTGGTGAAGTGCCTCGTCAGCTGGTCTGCTCCGGGCAGTGGACTGTGTCATCAGCCTGTTCTCTCTGGGTGGTGGTTTGCATTGCTGGCTTGTCCTTCCCTGGGGGACCATTTGGGGGTAACTGATGGCCTGGAGGATCATCACTCTCCCAGAAACAGCACTCCCACCCAGATCCCAATCCTAACCCTCACCCTGTAAGATGGTGAGTGAGGCTAGAGAAGTTTGCTCCTTATCTTTGTCTTTAAAACACTCAATCACCTTGCCCCCTCCTATCACGTCTCATTGCTCTCCTCCTCCTCCTAATAATTTAGTGTTTGTTAAGTGCTTACTGTGTGTCAAGCACTGTTCCAAGGGCTGGGTAGTTACAAGGTAATCAGGTTGTCCCACGTGGGGCTCACAGTCTTCATTCCCATTTTACAGATGAGGTAACTGAGGCACAGAGAAGTTAAGTGATTTGCCCAAAGTCACACAGCTGATAAGTGGTGGAGCCAGTATTAGAACCCACAACCTCTGACTCCCAAGTCCGCACTCTTTCCACTGAGCCACGCTGCCAGCCCAGGACTTTGTTCCTCTGGTGCCAACCTACTCACAGTACCTCATTCTCATCTGTCTCACCATCAACCTCTCACCCACATCCTGCCCCGGCCTGGAATGCCCTCCTTCTTCATATCCGACAGACAGTTACTCTCCTCACCTTCAATACCTTATTGAAGGCACATGTCCAAGAGGCCTTTCCCGACTAAGCCTTCATTTCGTCTTCTCCCATTCCCTTCTGCATTGCCCTGATTTGCACTCTTATTCATGTGCACCCCCGCCCCCCAGCACTTATATACATATATGCAATTTATTTATTTATATCAATGTCTGTCTCCCCATCTAGACTGTAAACTCTTTGTGGAGAGGAAGCAGTCTACCAGCTCTGTTATATCGTTATATTGTACTCTCTCAAGTGCTTAGTACAGTGCCCATAGGAAGCACTCAATAAATATGATTGACTGAGAAGAGGATAGCGTGGGCCAATGAGAAGTTAACAAAAGGTTAGACGAGTGAGAGGTGGCTGCTGGTGATCATTCATTCTCCTCCCATGAGAGACAGTCGCTGGTGATCATTTGCTGTCCTGTGAGATGGCCGCTAGTGACTGTTCACTGTCTCATGAGAGCAGCCACTGGTGATGGCTTGTTCTCTAGTGAGAGTGGCTGCTGGTTTTTCTCTTGTGAGAGCGACTGCTGCCGATTGCTCGTTCTCTTGTGACAGTGGCCGCCGGCGATTGCTCATTTCTTGTGAGAGCAGCTGCTGCTGATCACTCGCTCTCTTGTGAGAGATGGACGCTGTGATAGCGTGCTCTCCTCCCATCCTATTGGGAAATGGAGATGGATGCCATTTTTCTGGATCCAGCAGTGTCCCATCTTCCTGAGCCATGTGCTGACTTTCCCCTCTGCTGAGGGTGGGCTAGGGAGGGGTCTCTGAGACAATCTCCAGATCTGAAAGCTGTCTCTGTGAAAGAGGCAGTGATAGTCATGTGTGTATAATACATGGGTTTGTAAGAGAGCTTCATAAATTACGGGGTTTTATAGCCTTGATTTTACAGACTGATGGCACGAATTGGAACAATACAGTATATTGTTGCCCAAGATAATGCCACAAATTGACGGAGGGTAATCTATCATTTCAAAGCAGGATGCTGTAATGAAGTTTGGAAAAGCACACTGAGGGTTGAGAAGATGTCAGTTTAGAGTTGTCCCGGGAACAGCCCCAGTCTGGCAGAGGTAACTGGACTGGGAAATGGGGGAAGCAGGGGATTCAGCCAGCCCCAGCCCTAGCCCTTTTTGTCCCGCTTTGCCTCCTTCTGGCCCCCTCTGGCCTCCTCTAACCCTTCTGACCCCCTCTGCCCCTTCTGCTCCCCTCTAGCCCCTTCTGGCCAACTCCTTTGCCTCTGTGGGCCTCTTTTCTCTTGTGTGTGGAATGGGGATAGTGATTCTTGCCTCTTTTGAACTCAAAAGATTGTTGTAAGGATGAAATAGAGAAGTCATCTGGAAATACTTTAGAAAAATAAATGCTCATTGAGAAGGCCTTAATGTGAAAGCCAAGAAACTTTGACGATGAAAGCCAAGCAAAAGGAAAAGGGAGTAGAGGTGGGGAGTGTTGGGTCTTCTAGCAGATTCATTCATTCATTCATTCATTCATTCATTCATTCATTCATTCATTCATTCGTATTTAATTATTGCTTACTGTGTGCAAAGCACTGTACTAAGTGCTTGGAAAATGCAGTTCATTCATTCATTCATTCAATAGTATTTATTGAGCGCTTACTATGTGCAGAGCACTGTACTAAGCGCTTGGAATGAACAAGTCGGCAACAGATAGAGACAGTCCCTGCCGTTTGACGGGCTTACAGTCTAATCGGGGGCAACAGATAGAGACAATTCCTACCCAACAACAGGCTCACAGTCTAGAAGGGGAGACAGACAACAAAACAAGTAGACAGGTATCAATAGCATCAAAATAGGTAAATAGAATTATAGATATATGCACATCATTAATAAAATAAATAGAATAATAAATATGTACAACTATCATCTCTTCGCAGATGACACCCAAATCTATATCTCCTTCCTGTTCTCTCCCCCTCCCTCCAGGCTCGTATCTCCTCCTGCCTTCAGGATATCTCCACCTGGATGTCTGCCGGCCACCTAAAACTCAACATGTCCAAGACTGAGCTCCTTATCTTCCCTCCCAAACCCTGTCATCTCCCTGACTTCCGTCACTGTGGATGGCACTACCATCTTTCCCGTCTCACAGGCCTGCAACTTGGTGTCATCCTTGACTCTGCTCTCTCATTCACCCCACACATCCAATCTGTCACCAAAACCTGTCAGTCTCACCTTCACAATATCGCCCAGATCCGCCCTTTCCTCTCTTTCCAAACTGCTACCTTGCTGGTACAAGCTTTCATAATATCCTGACTGGATTATTGTGACAGCCTCCTCTCTGATCACCCATCCTCCTGTCTCTCCCCACTCCAGTCTATTCTTCATTCCACTGCCCAGATCATCTTTCTACAGAAACGCTCTAGGCATGTCACTCCCCTCCTCAAAAACCTCCAGTGGTTGCCTATCAACCTTTGCACGAAACAAAAACTCCTCACTCTTGGCTTCAAAGCTCTCCATCACCTAGCCTCCTCCTACTTCACCTCCCTTCTCTCATTCTACAGCCCACCCCGTACACTCCACTCCTCTGCCGCTAACCTCCTCATGGCCCCTCATTCACACCCGTCCCGCCGTCGACCTGTGGCCCACATCCTTGCCCTGACCTGGAATGCCTTCCTTCCTCACATCTGCCAAACTAACTCTCTTCCCCTCTTCAAAGCCCTACTGAGAGCTTACCTCCTCCAGAAGACCTTCCCAAACTGAGCTCTCCCTTTCCCCTGCTCCTCCTCCCCTCCCCATTCCCCCTTCTCCTGTCCTCTGCTCTTCCCCCTTCCCTTCCCCACAGCACTTGTGCATATTTGTATATATTATTTATTACCCTATTCATTTAGTTAAGCATATGTATATATCCATGATTCTATTCATCTTGATGATATTGACACCAGGCTACTTGTTTTCTTATGTTCTGTTTTGTTTTGTTGTGGGTCTCTCCCCTTTAGACTGTGAGCCTGTTGTTGGGCAGGGATTGTCTCTATCTGTTGCCCGAATTGTACATTCCAAGCCCTCAGTACAGTGCTCTGAATACGAATGAATGAATGAATGAATGAATGAATGAATATACACAAGTCCTGTGGGGTGGGAAAGAGGGTAGAGCAGAGAGGAGGAGTCGGGGTAATGGGAGGGGAGGAGGAGCAGAGGAAAAGGGGGACTCTGTCTGGGAAGGCCTCCCACACCTGGACTAGGTCCTCTCTCACTTTGGTGGGGCATCGGGACGTGAGAGGCCGCCACCTTCTACTGCCCCCAGTCTGGACCCTAACCCTACCCGATCCCACCTGGTCCAGCCGGCAGAGCGTGGCTATTCTACACACTGCTGGCTGCCTGGCTGACAGGTTGACTACCAGCAAATACCACTGACTGACTGGTTGGTTGGTTGATTGAGGACAGCCACCGCTGCTGTTTCTGCTGGGCTCACGGAAATAAATGGTGAAGGGGACATAGGAGCCTGTGAGAAATAGTTGTGAGCCTCCCAGGCCTCCACCTCTGCTGGAAAAATGTCTCTGGCTTTCAGACAAGGGCTGTAGGGCAGTGTAACTTCCAGGCATTACTGCGCATGTGGGTGTGGTGGAGACGTCATCATATTGCTAGCAAATCTTGAGCAAGAGGTGGACTGGTGCAGAGTGAATTTACACACATTGAGCTCTGATTATTGACATTATGATTCTTTGAGCTGCCCTCCCCCTCTCTCCATGCCCCCTCACCTTTCATGGCCCCCATCCCCACATACCCCCTCTACTGTTCCCTCTTTACGTGCCCCCTCTCTCGTGCCCTGTACCCCCATCCCCAAATAGTTCTCTACCAGGACAGTTGTTCCTCTTAACACCTCCCCACCTTGTCCCCAGAAGAAGGAGAAGGAGCAGAGCATACACAGTGCAATGCTCTTCACACAGTAAATGCTCAATCAGTACCATTGTTTAATTGGCTGATAGTCTACTGCCACTTCTCCACCCCACTGGCCTGGGAGCCCAAGGTGATTTTCAAGGCTGCATTATAATGAAACCATAGACTAGCGATAAAAACTGTTGTTTTTAGACTGTGAACCCCATGAGGGGCAGGGATCATGTTTTCCTATATGCGTATTTTGTCCCAGCATTTAGGACAGTGTTCTGCACACAGTAAGTGCTTAATACTATTACTGCAATAGTGACCCACTCCTCCAACTGGCCTCCTTCCTGGTGGGGTCAGGAGCAGTGGTTTGTGCACCTGGTGTTGCTTATGCAAGGAACTACAGCTCAGGTTGCCTTGTCTCGGTGGGGTTGGGAGCAGCAGTTTCTGCACATGATGTTGCTCACAGTGGGTGCTGCAGCTCAGGTTGTCTTGTTAGCATTGTGGACGGGGACCCCAGAGTCGCCATCTCATTTCTGTTCTGTTTGGTCTGGTCATAGCCGGGTTTATCGACGAAGTAAATGCCCCCTCACCCAGAAAACTGCAGCTGTCATGGGCTCTCGTGCCATTCCTTCTGTCCCACCCCTCAGCCCTCAGTGCCTGGCGCCCAGCTGGCCTCTGAGGGGACGATCAGCCAGAGGACACGCAGTGCCGACAGCTTCAGTTCCAGATGGTTGAAATTCAGTATGGCTTTTCTCCAGCCGCTCATTTTTCCATAGCTAATTTGTGGTTGTGCAAATGCAAATTCCCACGGCCCCTTCTGACCCCAGTGACCACAAAGGTTTTCAGCCCCGGGTGGCCATGGAGAGGGCCACAGAGGGGAAACTCAGATGAAAGGCCGTCAACATCTTCACTGTCATAAATCCCAGGGTTTCCCTGTCTCAGGGTTACTTACAGAAGCTTTAGCGGCGAGTGTGTGGCTCCCACTCCCATGCTTTTGCCCCACCAGTGTCTATGGAACAACAGAAGGAGGCTTTCTGTGGTCTCAGGTCTCTTGCCAGGGGAGAGCCATTGACTGAGTTTCAGGATCTCCAGCTTTCATTTCTAGTGGTTGCTGTCCTGGTGGGGGTGGAGAATCATTTCCCCATTGACCTCCCATTCTCCTCATCAGTGATGTCCAACAGGACCCCCAACCCCATCCTGTTCTCCCCGTTAGGGACATCAACAAGACCCCCTGCTGTCTTTATGGGCATATTCTGCACTTCAGCGGATCTGTGAAATAACAGCCAAGCGTGGCCCTTGCCCCCGTCCCTCTTTTTAATGATGTTTGTTAATAGCTTACGATGTGCCAACCACTGTACTAAGTGTTGGAGTAGATATAAGGTAGTCAGGTTGGAGACAGTCCCTGTTCCTCATGGGACTCACAGTCTTAATCTCTATTTTACAGACGAGGTAACTGAGGCAAAGAGAAGTGAAGTGAGGGTTCTCTGGGGGAACCCTCTAGACCTAAGCTTGTTGTGAGCAGGGAATTTACCTGTGATATTGTTACATTGTACTCTCCAAAGCTTTTAGTACAGTGCTCTCTATGCAGTAAGTGCTTCATAATAATTATGGTATTTGTTAAGGGCTTAACCATGTGCCAGGCACTGTACTAAGCGCTGGGGTGGATACAAGCAGATCGGGTTGGACCAAGTCCCTGTCCCACGTGGAGCTCACAGTCTTCATCCCTATTTTACAGATGAGGTAACTTAGGGCCAGAGAAGTTAAGTGGCTTGTCCAAGGTCACACAGCAGACATCTGGCAGAGCCAGGATTAGAACCCATGACCTTCTGACTCCCAGGCCCGTGCTCTATCCATTACGCCATGCTGCTTCTCTTAATAAATGATAAATATAAAAATTTATTTATAAATATAAATAATATGATCGATTGGCCTCAGAAACCACTTCCTTTTATAGTGACAGCTCTCCTGGTTCCACACATTTGCTCTGGAAATAGCCCTGCCCCAACCGGTGCCTGTCACTCTCCAGACCTGAGAAATGGAGTAGGAAACTCCACATCCCTCCTGAGAACTCTCCCTGAAATCTTCTTTCTGATGCAGGCTCTGCCTGCCATGTTATCAGAACAGCCCCAGGGTTTGTCCTCTTGGTCCAGCAACCTGGTTCTGACACATTCCTCCACCATGTTCCCTCCTTCCACAGGTATGGTGGAAAAAACCTGGGTCTGGGGGTCAGAGGACCTGGGTTCTAATGTCGACTCTGCCACTTGACTGCCGTGTGATCAATCAATCAATGGTATTTATTGAGTGCTAACTGTGAAGAACACTGTACTAAGCCCTTGGGAGAGTATGGTACAACAGAGTTGGTAGACACACTCCTTGCCCATCAGGAGTTTACAGTCTACAGGGGGAGACCTACATTAAAATAAATTACAGATAATAATTATGGTATTTGTTAAGCTCTTACTATGTGCCAAGCACTGTTCTAAGCGCTGGGTTAGATAAGAGGTAATCAGGTTGTCCCACATGGGGCTCACAGTGTTAATCCCCATTTTACAGATGAGGTAACTGAGGCAAGGAGAAGTTGCAGCTTGCCCGAAGTCACTCAGCTGACAAGTGGCGAAGCCAGGTTTAGAACCCACAACCTCTGATTCCCCTTCTAGAGTGTGAGCCCGTTGTTAGGTAGGGATTGTCTCTATCTGTTGCTTAATTGTACTTTCCAAGCACTTAGTACAGTACTTTGCACACAGTAAGTGCTCAATAAATACGATTGAATGAATGAATGAATGAATTCCCAAGCCAGTGCTCTTTCCACTAAGCCAGGGTTGAGGGTGGAGTGAATATTAAGCACTTAAGAGGCCAGATCTAATTGCATAAACAACACAAAAGGGAAAGGGAGCACTTCTTTCTTCTGTGCCTCAGTTTTCTAATTTATAAAATATGGATCAGTGCCCGTTCTCTCTCCTATTTCCTCTGTGTGGGACAGGGTCTGTGTCATGTCAGCATATATTGTATCTACCTCAGAGCTTAGTTCAGTGCTTGACACATAGTAACTGCTTAACCTATACTGCAGGTATTTTCCCCAGGAGCAGGTTCAGTTCTTCGTCTGGAGCCCAGCCCCCACCTGGCCCATGCTCTCCCTCCTAGAATAGGCTGGCTGAAAAATTGGCCCTTGGGGCCCGGGAATGGTGGAGGGAATCGGCTACTGAAGTCTCTGTCCTGTACCAGCTGGGTGGGGTGGGGTGGGGAAGGGGCGTCTATGCGGAGAACTTTGAACTGCCCTAGAGACTTTTCTTTCCCCCCACCGCCACCTCCCAGAATGTAAAGTGTGGTAGTGTTTCAATAGGCTCCCCTCCCCTGGATCAAATCAGCGAGTGGGAAATTGTCAACTTCCCAGGGAGGGGCCGCCTCCAGCTTTGGGGCCACCTGCATCCGTCCTTGCAGAATCCTTCTGAGATGGCTGCAGTTTGGGAGTAGAAGATGGGTGCGGGCAGCCATGTCACTGCAGCGGCTTAACTTTATCTCGACCCCACAGACGAAGCATTTACTAGCGGCAGTTTCGGTAACTGCAAACAACGAGTAATTTGCAAGGCTTCTGATGATTAAACAAGTCAGCTAAATAGTTTGCGATCACAGCGTGGTTGTCTTTCTTCCCTGACATACTGAGGGCAGAATTTAGATATTGTCTTTTAAATCAATGTCCATTTTATTAGCAGAGCGCACTTAGAGGAGGCCATTACTGGATCGCAGGGCCTTTTATTATTGAGCCTTAATAAACGGTCGCTCTTTGAAATGGTTCTGGTGCTAAAGCCCATTGATATAGTTGGCTCTCTCCCTCTCTGGCTGAAGCTGCCATAAAATTAAGCAGTATATTCATTAAAAACCTGCCATTTATCCAGCACTAACTGGCATGGTGCTGGAAGTAGGAACAGATTGATGAGGAGTTGCAGAAGGCTTTTAGCTCCTAGAGAAGGAGCTGGGCTCTGCTGATGGTAGGCGCTCAATAAGTTCTACTGATTGATGGTCAGGACCAGACCTCGAAGCGAGGCGGTAAACCGATTCGATCCAGGCTCAGGCCCTGGGATTGGAGCCTGTTGGTCGTCCGGAGGGGATGGCCCTGTGCTCCCACCGGCTCAGTATCTTGTCCCTGACGGCTCCCCACCCCAGCCGGCTGGCGTTTGGACAGCGAGTCTCTCGGGGCCTGCCTTCAGGATCCTGTGAGAGTAGACCTTCGGCCAGCTGAGCCAGGCAAGGTTGGGGCAGTGAGATTGCCAGAGAGGAAGGTGGCGAAGGGCTCTCGGGGCCCTGGCTTCTTGCTGGGCAGGGGGCGGGGGGGTACAGAGAAGCAGCGTGGCTCACTGGAAAGAGCACGGGCTTTGGAGTCAGAGGTCATGGGTTCGAACCCCGGCTCTACCACTTGTCAGCTGTGTGACTTTGGGCAAGTCACTTAACTTCTCGGTGCCTCAGTTACCTCATCTGTAAAATGGGGATTAAGACTGTGAGCCCCACGTGGGACGACCTGATTCCCCTGTGTCTACCCCAGCGCTTAGAACAGTGCTCGGCACATAGTAAGCGCTTAACAAATACCACCATTATTATTATTACAGAGCCCTCACTCTCAGCTCAAGCTCGGCTTATGTGTAGGGCTGACTACGATGCCCGCAAAGTCCTGGATGGTGGTAGAACTGAGGGAAAAAGTGCGAAATGTGACCCCATCCTCAGAGTTAGGTTTAGGGTTAGTGATAACGACTGATGAGGAAGCTACAAGTCACAGATGGATGAACAGACCATAGTAGGGAGGATCAGAGTATACAGAACAGCCCCAAGAGGACACACCCACAAAGAAGCAGAGAGGTAGTGGGGTCCAGCGCCCTGGGCCAGACAGGAGAGGAGGGTAGGGATGTTTAGCGAGGTGAGGCCTCCTGTGGAGGGGATTCTAGGAGGCTGTGAGAGGGGAGGTATTGGGGGTGGCTGAGGGGAGGGAGCTCCAGGCAGGGGAAGCTATGATCCCAGGGTGGGAAGTGAGAGAGACGAGCGGGAGGTAGTCGTGGTATTTATTGAGAGGAGTGGTGGTGGCCATGGAGGTTGGGATGGGTGATGCATGGGGCTTAGAGAATGTGAAAATTGTTGGGGGAAAGTAACATAATAAGGAAAAGCAGGGGGTGGGCAGTTACCGGCAGCAGGAAAGGAGGAAATGAACTCTGAAGGTGGTGGTGGGGTTGATTGAGCCTGCTGTGTGCATAGCACTGTGCCAAGCACTCCTGGCCTGTAGAAAGTGTGTAAATTGGGATGTAGAGAAGAGCCACAGAGGATTTGAGCAAACAACAGTGAGGCTCCCATAGGCCGTTGGGAGACTTGTCTCGGGGACCAGGGCAGGCCGGGCACTGGGCACATGTCTCTAGGGGGTTGGGAGGTTTCACGACCTGACAACTATTTTCTTTTCCTCCCTGAAAAATAGTTCAGCCCATGTTGGCTGAAGAAGCTGAAAACATCTGTTAGAGTGCCAGGCAAGGCAAAATGGCAGAGAAATTTGCCTGGAGGTTTGAAGACTGTAATTCTATTGCTGCGGGCCCTGCCTCCGCCTGCCAGTTGGGGTGCAGAGACCCTGCAACTTCTCTGGCTGAGCAAAGTGGCTCAGCACAACCAGAGAGGCCGGTGAACCTAGAAAGCACACTGGAGTGGGAGCCTTTGTCTTCCCTGCAGTGGCTCCATTTCCGGCTGGTGCATTGAGGGGTAGAGGCTGAGCCCACGGCCGAGAATCCGATCTCCATCCAGCACAGCCAGGAAAGAAATGAGACAGGTGCAAATCCAATTAGAATGAGGCAGAATTTAATGTATTATATGGGTCGTGAGGGAGCCGCCACTGTCTGGGCACGTCTCTCTGCCCCAGAGATTCCCTCCCACCCCGTTCCTTGTGCCACTGTCATTGGCATTGATGCCCCTAGTGGCCCTGCCCCACCAGCCCCCCCAACCCTGCTCCTTGGTGATGGGGAAGGAGGAGCCACAACCTGGCTGACTCTGGGTCCTCATGCTCAGCACTGACTCCCTTCCGTGGGAGATGAAATTCAAATCTGCAGCCTGGGGCCCACTTGGTGGGTCTAAGATCAAGCATTTTCTGTTTTCTCCCCACTTAAATTTTGCATGGGAGATTTCAAGCATTTCCATTTCCTTGGAGAGCAGCAGTAGCAAGGGAAAATCCCAGTCAAGTCAACCAGAAACTTTCCCTGCCTCTGGGCAGTTAAGAATGAGGTCCCAGTTCTGCATTTCATCAGGAGTCAATCCTATGCAGTCTTCCTCCTGGGTGGCTAGTGGAGGGAGGTGAGGATGGGGGACAGCAGGTTCAGGCAGCATGGCCTAATGGATAAAGAACCGGCCTGGGAGTCAGGAGATTGTAGGTTCTAATTTTGGCTTTGCCATTTGTCTGCCGTATGACCTTGGACAAGTCACTTCACCTCTCTGAGCCTCAGTTGCCTCATCTGCAAAAATGAGGATTAAGACTGTGAGCCCGATGTAGGACAGGGATTGCATCCAATCTGATTTGCTTGTATTGCCCCCTCAGTGCTTACTACTGTGCCTGGCACATAGTAAGTGCTTAACAAATACCATTATTATTATTATTAGTGGGGAGCTCCAAGTGTGGGGCTGCAAGGTGAGGCAGAGAGGAACCAATGAAGGGACTGGTGGAGAGTGAACCTGGGACTACCACATGGACAAATAATCCAGATTTTGGATCTTGGGGTGAAGGAGACAGTTGGAATTGTAAAACAATGAGGAGGAGGGGAGAGGAGCAAGGTGGAGAGAAGGGAAGGAGGGAGGATGAGGGCTATTCTCCCCTCCCCGCCCCTCTCAGCAGACTCCTGGGTGAGGGTTTCTGGTTCTGAGCCAGATTGGAGTGGCATAGGGGAGAGAAAAGGGAGGAGCCCTGAGGACCTCACTCCAGACTCAAAAATAGGGCTCAGGCAATCCCCCACTTCCCAACCAATCAATAGTATTTATTGAGTGCTTACTGTATGCAGAGCAGTGTACTAAATGCTTAGGAGAGTACACTACAAAAGACCTGGTAGACACATTCCCTACCCATCAGGAACTTACAGTCTAGAGTTGCAACAGACATTAAAATAAATTATGGATATGGACATGAGTGTTCTGGGGCTGAGGAAGGGGTGAATATTAAGTGCTCAAAGGGTACAGATCCAAATACATAGGTGCTGCAAAAAGAAGAGGAAGTAAGAGAAATGAGGGATTAGTCAGGAAGGCCTCTTGAAGCAGATGTGATTTTAATAACACTTTGAAAGAGGGGAGAGTGGTGGTTTATTGAATATGAAGCTGGAAGGAGTAAGGACGTGGGCAAGTTGTCAGCAGTCTGGTTTTCATTAGGGCTGGTGAGAGGAAGGAGAATGGATGGAGTGAGGAATGGAAGGAGAGTGGACAGAGGGTGGACAGAGGTAGTGTGGAGGGAAGGAGAGCTGGAGAGACAATTAAATTGAAGGGAAGGAAGAGAGAGAGTGGACAGAGGATGGAAAGAGGTAAGGTGAGTAAACAGAAGATGGATGGAGGGAAGAACAGCTCTGCATACAGAAATGCCCAACAGTGGTTCCAGTGATGGGAGGAAAGCCATGGAGCTTTTTGAGCAGCACTTTACCCTTCCTGAGCTCTTAGCTGCCACAACTTGTTTCACATTTATGAGGAAGAATGCCTGTGGGGATTCATTCAATCAATCAGTGGTAATTTTTGAGCATTTAAGATATAGAGCACTGTACTAAGCCCTTGGGAAAGTACAATATGATAGAGTTGGTAGATTCTTTGCCCCCAAGGAGCTTACAGTCTCCGGGGGGGACAGACAATAAAATAAATTTCAGATAGGAAAAATAGTAGAGTATAAACATATTTGCATAAGTGCTGTGGGTCTAGGGTGCACACAAAAATGCACAAGAGGTTCACAGCCATGAACAGACTTGACGGCGAGGGGCAGGTGGGTGGGGGAAATACCTGTTCTTCCTCCTACTTAGACTAGGAGCCCATTTTGTCTGACCTGATTATATTTTGTCTGACCCGATTATCTTCTATCCACCCACCGCTTATCACAGTTTTCAACACATAGTAAGCACTTAAATACCGCCATAATTATTACTATTATTCATTCCAAAGAAGTCCAGAACTCCCAAGCCACGGCCACGCTGGTCAGAGCCTGGCAGGGGTGCTGCAGGGTTGGGATCAGGCGACCAGGGAGGTCGAGTGTTGCGGACCAAACCACCGTTTCCCCCAGCAGACTGTGTGAGCATCACCCGCTGCCCCAGTGGTGGACTGGGCTGGGTTGCTGGTAACTGGGTTCCTGTTACACTACATGTTTAGAACACACATTTTGTTCTGGCATTTGCTGCTGCTGCTGTGGCTACTACTGCTACTGCTATTATTATTGTTGTTGTTGCTACTACTGCAACTGCTACTACTATTGCTACTATTATTTTTGTTTTGTTTTGGTATTTGTTAGGCACTTACTATGTGCCAGGCACTGTACTAAGCACTAGGGTAGATACAAGCTAAGCAGTTTGGACAGAGTCCATGTCCCACATGGGGCTCACAGTCTTAATCCCCATTTTACAGATGAGGTAACTGAAGTGAAGTAACTTGTTTAAGATCACACAGCAGACAAGTGAGCAGCATGGTTCAGTGGAAACAGCACGGGCTAGGGAGTCAGAGGTCATGGGTTTTAATCCCGGCTCCGCTGCTTGTCAGCTGTGTGACTTTGGGCAAGTAACAACTTCTATGTGCCTCAGTTATCTCATCTGTAAAATGGGGATGAAGACTTTGAGCCCCATGTGGGACAACTCGATCACCTTGTATCCCCCCAGCACTTAGAAGAGTGCTTTGCACATAGTAAGGGCCGAACAAATGCCATAAAAAGAAGTGGCAGAGCTGGGATTAGAACCCAGGTCCTTCTGACTCTCAGGCCTGTGCTCTGTCCAGTAGGCCAAGCTGCTTTTCAGCTATTTCTCATGCTACTACTGCTGTTATTACTGTTGTTGCTGCTGCTACTTCTGCTACTGCTGCTGCTGCTGCTACTGTTACTAATAGTAATACTAGTGATGATGATGGAATTTAAGTGCTTACTGTATGTCAAGCACTGTTCTAAACTCTGGGTTAGATACAAGCGAATCAAATTGTGAGCCCGTCATTGGGCAGAAATTGTCTCTATCTGTTGCCAAGTTATACATTCCAAGTGCTTAGTACAGTGTTCTGCACATAGTAAGCGCTCAATAAATACTATTGAATGAATGAATGAAATTGGACAGAGTGCCTGTCCCACATGGGGCTCACAGTCTTAATCCCCATTTTACAGATGAGGTATCTGAGGCACAGAGAAGTTAGTGACTTGCCCAAGGGCCCTACTACTAGTGTTGCTGCTACTGCAACTAGGGAAGCAGCGTGGCTCAGTGGAAAGAGCCTGGGCTTCGGAGTCAGAAGTCATGGTTCGACTCCCGGCTCTGTCACTTGACAGCTGTGTGACTGTGGGCAAGTCACTTAACTTCTCTGTGCCTCAGTTACCTCATCTGTAAAATGGGGATTAACTGTAAACCTCATGTGGGACAACCTAATTACCCTGTATCTACTCCAGTGCTTAGAACAGTGCTCTGCACATAGTAAGCGCTTAACAAATACCAACATTATTATTATTATTACTGCTACCACTTCTGCTGCTCTAACTGTTGCTGCTATTTTGTTGGTGCTCCGAATTCTGCCGCTACAACTACTGATGTTATTATTGCTGCTGCTACTGAGATTACTACTATACACTTGCTGCTACTGCTGCCACTGCTTCTATTACTGTTATTTTTCAATGCTATTTGTTAAGCGCTTACTAAGTGTTTTAAGTACTGGGGAAAGTACATGTTAATTAGTTTGGACACAGTCCCTGTCCTGCAAAGGCTCATGGTCTAAGTAGGAGGGAGAATGGGTATTTAATTTCCATTTTACAGTTGAGGAAACTGAGGCACAGAGAAGTTAAGTGACTTGCCCAAGAGCAAGGTATTGTCAGAGCTGGGATTAGAACCCAGGTCTACTGACATCTAGGCCTGTGCTCTTTCCACTAGGCCTCGCTGCTTCTCTTGCTGCTATTACTGCTCCGACTGCTGCTGCTCCTCTTACTCTTGTTGATGCTACTGCCCCTACTATAGCTAAATAAAAATAAAATGGTGGTATTTGTTAAGCGCTTACTATGTGCAAAGCACTGTTCTAAGTGCTGGGGGATACAAGGTGTTCAGGTTTTCCCATGTGGGGCTCACAGTTTTAATCCCCATTTTACAGATGAGATAACTGAGGCACAGAGAAGTGAAGTGACTTGCCCAAAGTCACACAGCTGGCAAGCAGCAGAGCCGGGATTAGAACCCATGACCTCTGACTCCCAAGCCCGGGCTCTTTCCACTGAGCCGCGCTGCTTCCCATGCTACTACTGTTGCTCCTACTGCTACTATTATTGTTATTAGTAGTAGTGATATTATGGTATTTGTTAAGCCCTTACTATGTGCCAAGCACCGTTCTAAGCGCTGGGGTAGATACAAGGTAATCAGGTTGTCCCGCTTGGGGCTCACAATCTCAATCCCCACTTTCTAGATTAGGTAACTGAGGCCCAGAGAAGTGAAGTGACTTATCCAAGGTCACACAGGAGGCAAGTGGTGGAGCCGAGATTAAAACCCACATCCTCTGACTCCCAAGCCTGGGTTCTTGCCCCTAGGCCATACTGTTGTTCTTGCTGCTACTACTGCTGCTACTACTGTAACTACCACTGCTATTACTGTTGTTGCTGCTATTACTGCTGTCATTACTGCTGTTGAAGCAGCGTTGCTCAGTGGCAAGAGCCTGGGCTTGGGAGTCAGAGGTCATGGGTTCTAATCCTGGTTCCACCACTTGCCAGGTGTGTGACTTTGGGCAAGTCACTTAACTTCTCTGTGCCTCAGTTACCTCATCTGGAAAATGAGGATTAAAACGGTGAGCCCCACGTGGGACAGCGTGATCACCTTGTATCGCCCCAGCGCTTAGAACTGTGCTTTGCATATAGTAAATGCTTAACAAATACCACTATTATTATTATTATGTTGCTGTTGCTATTACTGCTACTACTATTCTTGTTGCTACTGCTGCTACTGCTGTTACTATTGTTGTGGCTACTATTACTTCTGTCGCTACTGCTATCACTTATGCTGCTGCTGCTGCTACCGGACAGGATCGCCAGTCATGTGCTGGAACGGAGGCTGCACCCTTCATTGAAGCAATATGATCCCCTGGATGGGACACGTAGAGAGAGTGGGTGAGAACAGCTCAGCACCCCTCTCCCCACTCCTCCCCAACCCCCCGCCCCCAACCCCCAGTGTCTGCTGAACTGGGAACTGGAAGGGGCCCGTTAGGCTGGGAAGGCAGAGCAGACCATTAAAGACTTGGGGGAGCACCGTCTCAAATGGTCCAGTGGTTGGGAAAGGGGTTGCTGTCTCGCCGTGATGAGAACAGGCCAAGGAGCAGCCTCAGACCCAGCGGCTGCTGCCGCGGGGGCATCGGCTCAGCAGCACAGTGGGCCGGGGGCCCTCTTTCAGGGGACAGGATGCGGAAAATGGTTTGATCGTGGGCAGGGGCCAGTCCCGCTCCGGGAAGGGGGTGGAGCCTGGGCCCTCAATGCTGGGAGCGGCTGCTGCCTGTCTGAGCCATCTGTTCCTGGAGGTCTCATCCCTCCATCTCCAGCTGAAATGGGGGCGGACCCAGGCCTCTCTGCCGACTCGTGCGGGAGCGAGAACTGGAGATGGCAAAGCCCATTGGCAAATCCCATTTTCCCACACAGATGAGCTCCTGTCTGCTCCTCCGGGGCAAGCATTTTCAGAGGAATCTGAAAATCCAGACAGGCTGAGAACACCCCCAGTCTCTCTTTAGAGGAAACAAACATATCCCTGCCACTTTTCAAGCTGGGTCTGAAATTCTCCTAGTGAATTGCTGAGGTGGATTTAGCCAACCTTGCACTGATTTTTCAATTTTATTGTTGCTTCGGGGCTAATCCAGGCTGGGTGATCTCCAGCCATACAGTGCCAGACCTATTGCCCTGAAGGGCTGCTTCTTCCCCAGCAGTCCTGGCACCATCAGTGGGGGGTGAGGATGCCAGTGGAGGAGGAGGAGACACGGGGGTGAGGGTAGGATCTTGGGCAGAGAGAGCCACAGAATCCGCCATGATCTGCAGCTTCCTGGTGACTGCAAGAGAACGGAGCAGCCTGAGAGGCAGGCAGGCAGACAGGCAGACAAACAGGCCGGCCACTCTGGTAGGTTTCCGGACCCACCACTTGCTTCATACGAAGGTGGATAGGCAACCACTGGAGATTTTTGAGGAGGGGGGTGACATGCCCAGAGCATATCTGTAGAAAGATACTCTGAGCAGCAGAGTGAATTATAGACTGATGTGGGGAGAGACAGGAGGTTGGAAGATCAGAAAAGATGCTGATGCAGTCATCCAGTTGGGATAAGATGAGTGATTGTACTAACAAGGTAGTGGTTTGGATGGAGAGGAAAGGGCAGCTCTTGGCGATGTTGTGAAGATATGACTGACAGGTTTTGGTGATAGATTGGATATGTGGAGTGAATGAGAGGGTGGAGTCAAGGTGACACCACGCTTGCGGGCTTGTGAGACGGGAAGGATTATTACTATGATCAGCTGCCCACTCCCCCCACCTTCTCTTCCTCTTGGTTTGGCACAGCCTCTCAAATACTTTCCAGGGTCCAGCCCAGGATTTAGGCTTCCAGGTTATTCTTCCCTGCCCATTCCTGAAAGTGACCAGACCCCAGACCTCTCTGGTGCAGGCCACACCAACTCATCCCCTGACTGTACAGTCCCTTCCCCTCTCACTCGCCCATTTTCCTGCCTTGTTCATTCATGCTCTGTCTCTCTCTCGATCTCTGTCTCTCTCAGCTGCAGTTCCCACAAAGTAGAATGTCTGGGGGTGTGTTAGTTGGGGGATGTAAAGCACTGTGGTTACCATCTGCATCCTGTCGCCATGGTGAGGGCCAATGAGGCATTCCAGGCCTTGTGTGCCTGAGGAAAGGTGAGCTAGGGTAGAGTTTAGCCGGTTTTTCTGCGGAAGGGAAGGGGGCGTTTCACCTGGGAAGGCTGGCTGGACTAGGATTAAGTCATTGCTTCCAAACCAGAGGAGATTGCTCCCTGGCTTGCTTTCTGTGGGAAGTCTCTCTCTGTCTCTTTTTCTGTCTCTTTCCTGCTTTCACCCTGGATTTCATTCTTGGAGAGACTCAAGTCTGTCCCCATCAGGGATAAGAACATATTGGCACTGAGGGGTTCCTCTGACTCCAGTGGTTGTTGTGGAGATTCTCTATGGAGAATCTGGCTGGTCTTCTGGGAGATTCATTTTAGTAGGGCTCTCCTGGCTAGCTGGTGTAGACATACTCACAGTTGGATTTGCCTTCCCATTTGCCATCAGTCAATCGATCAGTAGTATTGATTGAATACCTACTGTGGGCAGAGCACTATATTAAGTGCTTGGGAGAGTACAACAAAGTTAGTAGACAGGACCTCTGCCTTCAAGGATTTTACAGTCTAGAGGGGAAGGTAGACTCTCAAATAAATTACATGTAGGGAAAATAGTAGAGTTTAAAGATATATGCCTAAGTGCTTCGGGGTCATGGGGAGGCGAGTACATAAAAGCTTTGGTGATGTGGAAGTGCTGGAGTGGCAGATGGGGAGGAATATAGGCTGGGAAGGTGAGGTTAGTCAGAGAAGGCTTCCTGGAGGAGATGTGATTTTAGTAGGGCTTCCTGATCTCCAACAATATAATGCACACACATCACTCTTCTGAATGCCAACCTATTCACTATACCTCCATCTCCTCTATCCCACTGCTGACCCCTTGCCTATGTTTTTCCTCTAGCCTGGAACTCCTTCCCCCCTCATATCCGACAAGTCCCCTATCCTCCCCACCTTCAAAATCCTCCTAAATCACATGTCCAAGAGGAGATGACTAAACTAAACTTGACTAAACTCTCATTTCCCCTACCAGTCCTCCCCTCTGTGCCACCTATGCACTTGGATCTATACCCTTTAAGCACTTTTCATCAATGATATTTATTGAGTGGTTACTGTTTGAAGAGCACTGTATTAAGTGCTTCGGTGGATACACTTCGTATTCAACCCAGCCTTAGGTTCACAACACTTATGTATATATTGTTATACTCTGCCATTTTATTTTAATATTTGCCTCCCCTTCTCTACTGTAACTTCCTTGTGGGCAGGGATTGTGTCTAACAACTCTATTGTACTGTACTTTCCCAAGTGCTTATACAGCACTCTGTTCACAAGAAATGCTCAGTAAATACCATTGATTGACTGGGGAGTGATGGTCTGTTGGATATGAAGGGGGAGGGTGAGAACATGGGGTCAGCTCCGATGAGATTGAGGTACAGAGAGTGGGTTGGTGTCAGCGGAGTGAAGTGTGTGAGCTGGGTCGTAGTAGGAGATTGATGAGATGTTAGGAGGGAGAAAGCTGATTGGCTTCAAGCCAAAGTTAAGGAGTTTCTGTTGGCTGTGGAGGGTGATGGGGGACCAGTGGAGGTTTTTAATAATAATAATAATAATGTTGGTATTTGTTAAGCGCTTACTATGTGCCAAGCACTGTTCTAAGCGCTGGGGTAGACATATGGGAATCAGGTTGTCCCACGTGGGGCTCACAGTCTTCATCCCCATTTTACAGTTTTTGAGAAGGCGGGTGACATGCTCAGGGCCTGCCGGGCAGGGCAGCAGGGGCAGCCATGGGAACTGTGGGTGTTTGCCCAGCAGGCGGCTCCCCATCCCCCCTAAGACTCACTGGCAGGTTTGACATGTCAATCTTCTGCGCCCTGGTTTGGGCGGGCAGTAGCTGGGCAGTTGGGGTGGGGCAGGGGACACTGGGGAAGGCTGTCTCACCTGGGGAGAGACCCCAGAGAGACAAGAACTTTCGTCACTGCTGTATTTGGAAAAGATCTGGGCACCGGGCCAGGCAGTGTCCCAGGCTGCTTCCTCTCTGCCTCTGGGCCTTTCCATTCTGAGCAGCGATGGTGGCCTTAGAGAAGGAGTGAATCTAGGGCCTCGGGCAATGAGTGTGTCAGGAATGTAGTGAGAGCCTGGTGAATGTGCAATGAGCATATGGTGAGCTCGTGGTAAGAGCCCAGTCAAAGTGGTGTAAGTATGCTGTGAGTGCACGGTGAGCATGCAGTGAGAGCAAGAGGAGAATGTGGTGAACATACAGTGAGTGTGATGAATGTGTGGTAAGTGCATAGTGAATGCAGTGTAACAGTGATGAGCAGACAGTGAGTGCGGCAAGAGTGGTGAGTGTGTGGCGAGTGTGTAGTGAGTATGGTGAGCATCCTGCCAGTGTAGTGATTGTGGTGAAAGTGTGATGAGACAGTGGTGAGTGCAGGGTTAGAGCAGTGAGCACACTGTGAGTGTAGTGAGTGCAATGAATTCGCAGAGAGTATATAGTGAGAGCGATGAGGGCACTGCGAGTGCAGTGAGTGTGATGAGTGTGCAGAGAGTTCAGTGAGTGCACACACCATGAATGTAGTGATTGCAGGTGGTGAATGCAGTGAATGCACCATAATAATGATAATAATGTTGGTATTTGTTAAGCGCTTACTATGTGTAGAGCACTGTTCTAAGCGCTGGGGTAGACACAGGGGAATCAGATTGTCCCACGTGGGGCTCACAGTCTTAATCCCCATTTTCCAGATGAGGTAACTGAGGCACAGAGAAGTGAAGTGACTTGCCCACAGTCACACAGCTGACAAGTGGCAGAGCCGGGATTTGAATCCATGACCCCTGACTCCATAGTCCGGGCTTTTGCCACTGAGCCATGCTCTTGCCACTGAGCCATGCTGCTTCTCTATGAGACCTGGTCCTTAGATTGGATGCCCTGGACTAAAGCCACCAGAAGTGAGGAGTGACAGGGTTGCCAGGGCAGGAGGGGTGAGGGCTCAGCCCTCTGCACTTGGAATGAAGGCAGGGGCCTTGCAGAGGCAGTGGTCAGCAGAAGTTGGACAGGAGCCAGTAGTGCAGCACCTAGGAAACATTCATTCACTCAATAGTATTTATTGAGTGCTTACTATGTGCAGAGCACTGTACTAAGCGCTTGGAATGAACAAGTCGGCAACAGATAGAGACAGTCCCTGCTGTTTGACGGGCTTACAGTCTAATCGGGGGAGACGGACAGACGAGAACAATGGCAATAAATAGAGTCAAGGGGAAGAACATCTCGTAAAAACAATGGCAACCTAATAGAATCAAGGCGATGTACATTTCATTACAAAATAAATAGGGTAATGGAAATATATACAGTTGAGCGGACGAGTACAGTGCTGAGGGGATGGGAAGGGAGAGGGGGAAGAGCAGAGGAAAAAGGGGGAAAAGAGGGTTTAGCTGCGGAGAGGTGAAGGGGGGTGGCAGAGGGAGTAGAGGGAGAAGAGGAGCTCAGTCTGGGAAGGCCTCTTGGAGGAGGTGAGTTTTAAGTAGGGTTTTGAAGAGGGGAAGAGAATCAGTTTGGCGGAGGTGAGGAGGGAGGGCGTTCCGGGACCGCGGGAGGACCTGGCCTGGGGGTCGACGGCGGGATAGGCGAGACCGAGGGACGGTGAGGAGGTGGGCGGCAGAGGAGCGGAGCGTGCGGGGTGGGCGGTAGAAAGAGAGAAGGGAGGAGAGGTAGGAAGGGGCAAGGTGATGGAGAGCCTTGAAGCCTAGAGTGAGGAGTTTTTGTTTGGAGCGGAGGTTGATAGGCAACCACTGGAGTTGTTTAAGAAGGGGAGTGACATGCCCAGATCGTTTCTGCGGGAAGATGAGCCGGGCAGCGGAATGAAGAATAGACTGGAGCGGGGCGAGAGAGGAGGAAGGGAGGTCAGAGAGAAGGCTGACACAGTAGTCTAGCCAGGATATAACGAGAGCCTGTAGCAGTAAGGTAGCCGTTTGGGTGGAGAAGAAAGGGCCCCTTGGAGGGTCAACAGCCACCTCCTAATCTCTGCCAGTCAGCTAGACCCTCGGCTGCCAGAGTCAGTGCTCAGAGATGGATGGGTGGTCCTATCTTCTACTCTGACTCTCCCTTTCCCCCTCCGCCCCCTTCTTCTGAAGGTGAGGTCAAAGGGTATGAGGCTGGGCTCCCTGAACTATCCTGGCAAATAAACTCCCAGTTCCCTGAAGCAGCAGCCTAATTAGGAGGTAATTGAGATTCTATTTTCTAAGTGAATCTGGATGACTTCTTTGGACAGTGTCAAGTTCAGTTAAATTCCTGAAGGAGGAAAGCAATGTTTTGGCTTTTGGTAAAGAAGCAGCATGACCTAGTGGAATGAACACAGGGCCAGGGGGTCAGGTGACCTGGGTTCTAATGCCAGCTCTTCCACTTGTCTGTTGTGTGACCTTGGGCAAGTCATTTAACTTCTCTGTGCCTCAGTTTCCTCATCTGTAAAATGGGGATTAAGACTGTGAGCCTCACTTGGGACAACCTCATTACCTTGTACCTACCCCAGCACTAGAACAGTGCTTGGCATATAGTATGTGATTAACAAATTCCATTTTTATTATTATTATTATGAAGTAGCATGGCTTAGTGGAAAGAGCACAGGCGTGGGAGTCAGAGGTCATGGGTTCTAATCCCAGCTCCAGCCACTTATCAGCTGTGTGATTTTGGTCACGCAGCAGACATGTGGTGGAGGTGGGATTAGAACGCCGGTCCTTCTGACTCCCTAGGCCCTTGATCTATTCACTAAGCCATGCTGCTGCAGGCCTTCACGTCATCCCAGCCCTCTGTTTATTCCAAAACATTCGTTCCTCTCAACTTTGAAGGATCCAAGGAACTACATTCAATTCAGCAGTTAATCAATGGAGCCACCAGATTAAACCATTATTTCTGTTTCAAACTCTCCTATAAACCTTAAATTTATCTGGCCCTACCACGTCCCCTCAATCCCCTCCTTCTAATAAGCCCATCCTCATCCTTCCTTCCCAGGACCCCCCTCATTTCCCTCCATCCATCATCTCCCCACCCCTCGAGCCATTTGCTGCCTCTCCTCCCACAAGCCAAATCTGTCCTTCTTTCCCCATCCTTAGCCACTCCTCATCGACCTTCCCCCGACACTGGCTCCCCCAGCTCACTTCCTCTAGACCCTCTAGACTGTGAGCTTGTTGTGGTCAGGTACTGTCATTCCTTATTGTTGTACTTTGCTAAGCGTTTAGTACAGTACTCTGCATACAGTAAGTGCTTAATAAATATGATTGAAAAATGAACTCCCATCCAACCCCTCCCAACTCCTCGCATCATGCCCTCTCCCCACACCGCCCCCCCAGAGTCTCAGCTTAATGCAGCCTGTGGAACCCTGTGCCATCATGGGAAAGTTTCCCTTCATCCTTGATCTGTTGCTGATCCAGTGTGTGCTTCTCCTTGCCATTACTGAAATCTGGCTCTCCATAGATGACACTGTCTCCCCTCCTGATTTCTCTAGAGCAGGGGCCTCATCTTCTCCAACTCCCCAAGACTCACTAGAGAAGAGGGAGAAGTCTGCTTCCTTCTCGCTCTCAAGATGCTGCTTTCGCAACTTTCCACCTCCCCCAGCCTTCCTTTGAAGCCCATATCATCTGCCTTCACCACCCACCCCAGATACTAGTCACGATCATCTGCCCCC
This sequence comes from Ornithorhynchus anatinus, assembly GCF_004115215.2. Classification (NCBI taxonomy): domain Eukaryota; kingdom Metazoa; phylum Chordata; class Mammalia; order Monotremata; family Ornithorhynchidae; genus Ornithorhynchus; species Ornithorhynchus anatinus. The sequence continues at coordinate 63,402,131 of NC_041738.1, forward strand.
TCCCCCCAGCCCTCCAGGCCCCATCTCCAACTTTCTGAACGATTTCATCCCTTTTTCACATTCCTTCCCTCTTTCTCCATTCCTACATTGATCCTTGGGGACTTTAAGATCCATGTGGATGTTCCCAAACATACTTCAGCTGCCCCACTCCTTTAAATCTTCAACTCCACTGACTTCCTGCTTCACTCCACTTTTCCTACTCATCAATTCAGGCACATGCTTTATATCATCATTTCTAGTCACTGTACAAGCTCCATCCTTTCTTTCTGTGAAATTCCTCTATCTGACCACAACCTCTTCACCTGTCTTCTCTCACACTACTCATTCCTTGCAATTCTGTCCTGTTCCCCCACAGAGACCTCTGATCTTTCTGACACCCTCCAATTTTCTAATGACATCATGCCCCATTCAGTCTCTGTACCCAAACTAAATTCCCTTGACACATAAATTGGCATCCTCAACAACTCCCTCTCCACCAAACTCAACTCACTCACTCCCTTATCCCTCTGCAATCTCATGCCACTAACCCTTAGCCCTGGATCACCTCTATAGAATGTTGTCTAATAATAATGATAATTGTGGTATTTGTTAAGCGCTTACTCTGTGCCAAGCACTGTTCTAAACCCTGGGGAAGATACAAGGTAATCAGGTTGTACGTGGGGCTCGCAGTTTTATTCCCCATTTTACAGATGAGGTAACTGAGGCACAGAGAAGTTAAGTGGCTTACCTAAGGTCACACAGCAGAGAAATGGCAGAGTCGGGATTAGAACCCATGTCTTCTGACTCCCAAGCCCGTGCTCTTTCCACTAAGCCACGCTGCTTCCTAGGCTCCTATGCACAAGCTGCTGAGCTCTGATGGCGGAAATCCAGACATCAGGCTGACCTCATTCATTTCAAGTTCATCCTTTCCTGCTTTAATTATGCCCTCTCATCCTCCTGACAACATCATTTTTCCATCCTTCTGACTTCCTTGCCCGTTGCCCTCACCAGTTGATTTAGATGTGTAACTCCCTCCTTAACCATCCTGTCTCCACACCCCCCACATCTCTTGCCCCTAACCACCTGGCCACATACTTTATTGATAAAATTACAACTGTAAGACGTGATCTTCCTAAAATCTCCTCGGCTTCTTTCCAGCCCCTCCCTCCTCCTGACCCTGCTTCAACTCTCCCATCTTTCCCAGGAGTATCTTAACAGGAGATCACCTGTCTTCTCTCAAAAGCAGCATGGCATAATGGACAGAGCATGAGCCGGGGAGTCAGAAGGTCATGGATTCAAATCCTGGCTTCACCACTTGTCTGCTGCGTGACCTTGGGCAAGTCACTTCACTTCCTCTGATACCTCATCTGTAAAATGGGGATTGAGACTGGGAGTCCCACATGGGACAGGGACTGTGTCCAATCTGATTTGCTTGTGTCCACCTCAGCACTTTGTACGGTGCCTGGCACATAGTAAGCACTTAACAAATACCATAATTATTATTATTACCCCCTACTCCTCTGCCCCCGACTCCATCCCTTCATATCATCAATACACTTGCCCCCTCCCTTCTTCCTTCCCTGACAGCAATCTTCAATCATTCATTTTCCAGTGGCTTCTGTTTTCCTCTGTTTTCACACATGCTCAAGAATTCCCTATTCTAAAAAAAACCCTCCCTTGGCTTCACAACTCCCTGTAGGTATTGCTCCATCGCCCTCCTACCATTCCTCTCCAGCTCGTGTTAGTTGACTACATCTACTTGCCTCCACGTCTTCTCTTTCAATTCTCTCCTTTGCTCTCTCCTATTTGGCTACCATTCCCATCCCTTCAGTAACCTCTCTAAACGGACCAATGACCTCCTTTTTGCCAAATCCATCAGCCTCTACTCCATCCAAATCCTCTTTAACCTCTTAGCTGCCTTTGACACTAGACCATTCCCTTCTTCAAGAAACATTATCGAACCTTGGCTTCACTGACACTTTCACAGAGTCCATATTTCTCCAAGTTGTTCCATGTGTCCCAGTGGTTGCTCATCCACCTCCACATCAAACATAAACTCCTACCACATACTTTAAAGCACTCAATCACCTTGCCTCTCAGACTTGACCTCCCTGATTTCCTACTACAACCCAACCCTCACACTTTGCTCCTGTAATGCCAACCTACTTACTGCACCTAGTTCTTGTCTATCTCATCACTGACCTCTTTCGCTCATCCCACCTCTGTCCTGGAATGCCCAGCTGATCATTCTCCCCAACTTCAAAGCCTTATAAAAAGCACATCTCTTCTAAGAAGGCTTCTCCAACTAAGCCCTCATTTTCTCTTCTCCCACTCCCTTCTGCATCACCCTTGCACTTGGATTTACACCCTTTATGCATCCCTTCCTCAGCCCCACAGCAATTATGTACAAATCCTTAATTAATTTATTTCTATTACTGTCTCCCCTTCTCAATTTTATTCTCACTGTGGGCAGGGAACATATCTACCAACTCTGATATATTGTATTCTCCCAAGCATTTGATACAGTGCTCTGCATACAGTAATATCTCAATAAATACGATTGATTGAGTGACTCATTGTCCTCTCCTGTTCTCCTCCTATCTGTATGACCACTCCTTCTCAGTCTCTTTCATGGGGCTGTCCCTTCCCTCCCACCCCCTAACAGTGGGAGTCTTGAGGTTCAGTTCTGGGTCCCCTTCTAGTTTCCATCTACACCCACTCTGTTGGAGAACTTATTCACTCCCACAGCTTCAACTACTATCTCCATGTGGATGATTCCCAAATATACATCTCCAGCTCTGACCTCTCTTCTTCTCTTCAATCTCACATTTCCACCTGCTTCAGGTCATCTCTACTTGCATATCCTACCAACACCTCATAATCTACGTGTCCAGAGCAGGACTTCTCATCTTTCCATCCAAGCCCTGTCCTTCCCCTGACTTTACCATCATTGTAGACAACACAGTGATCCTCCCTGGCCCACAAGCCTATAATCTTGGTATAATCCTCAACTCAGCTCTCTCATTCAACACATATATTTAATGTCACCAAATCCTGTCACTTCTATCTTCACATCATTGATAAAATCCAGCTTTTCCTTTCCATCCAACCTGATCCAAGCACTTATCCCGCCTTGATGACTGCATCAGCCTCCTTGCTGACCTCCCTGCTCCTGTGTCTCCCCACTCCAGTCCATACATCACTCTGCTGCCTGGATCATTTTTCTAAAAAGATGGTCGGTCCATGTACCCCTCTCCTCAAATGGCTCCAGTGGTTGCCAGTCCACCTCCACATCAAACAGAAACTCCTTACCTCTCAAGCAGCTTGACCCCTTCTGTCTTACTTTGTTGATTTCCTACTCTAACCCAACCCTCACACTTCACTCCTCTAATACCAACCTACTTACTATACCCCCATCTCATCTATCTCACTGCCTACTCCTTGCCCATAACCTCTCTCTGGCCTGGAACTCCCTTCCTCTTCCTATTTGATAGACTGCAATTTTTGCCACCTTCAGACCCCTCCTAAATTCACATCTCTTTCAAGAAACCTTCCCTAACTAAGCCCTCATTTTCCCTACTCCCTCTCCCTTCTGCTACACTTTTGCACTTGAATTTGTACCCTTTAAGTACTTGATAGTTACCCCACCCTCAGCCCCACAGCACTTCTATACATATCTGTAATATATTTTAGTGTCTCTCTCTCCCTCTCAACTGAACACTCCTTGTGGGCAGGGAACATATCTACCAACTCTGTCGTAGTGTACTCTCCCAAGTGCTCAGTAAAGTTTTCAGCCACTGAGGCTGGGTATTACTGTCCTCACTTCAGTGGTCACTGATTCTGCTGCTGGGGCAGGGGCACTGACTTACGTACCTCGGCACCTCCTTCTTGTTGCTAAGGCAACAAGATACCCACTTCATTCCAATCCAGCCTCTGTGACAACCAGCTGTGCACAAAGTCCCTGAGAAATTGCTGTCTGGTGGTCAAGAGCTTGACTAGTGACAGTGAAAGAGCTGAGCCAGTGACCCTGAGAGAGCTGGGCCATTGACCCTCAGAAAGCTGTTCCAGGGAAGCTTGGAGAGCTGGACCAGTAACCTCAGAGAACTGGACCAATAACCTTCAGAGAGCTGAGCCAGTGACCTCAAAGAGCTGGACCAGTGATACTCAGAGACACTCACTTATTCATTGCACTGGCTGCACTGGTGTTTCTGGGTTCTTTTCCCACAAAGAGGTGCTCCTATCTTCCCCATTAGTCTCTGTTTGAATATTTCATTGTGCATTAATGTAGAACAATGATTATATACCAGTTTTAACATAAAATTTAGCAGCAAAAGCCCCTGTCACAAAATGCAGAACACTTCATTTTGCATTAATTGGGAAGTCATTGTCAGAGAGCTCTGATCTATGAACTTGGTTTGCATATGGAATTTGCCATTGAAGAAAAGTTTTGCTTCATCTCAATGCCAAAGAATTAAATTATGTCTTATCATCAGAAAAGGGTCTTGCTTTTTCCTGAGAAGCAGCTAAAATTTGTGACTGCAGCTTAAATTTTGGAGAGGAAAATGTGTGCTTTTGGAAATCTGCATAATCAGGAAGTAAAATCACTTCTGCAGAGTTCATCTGGGATCAGGTTGTGTCTAATGAAATCAGTCTTAGAAGAAATATGCAAAAACTCTCCATGCTGTGGCTCCCGGTGTCCTCCTCTCTCCACCCTGGAGACAGGAGGAGGAACTGAGGATCTGGCCACTGCTTACCATCATCCCTCTCCCGGCTGAAATGAGGGTAGTTGGTGAAGATTGAGAGAAAGGGCGCTGGGCATTGGGAGGATGAGGATGAGGAGTGCAGGGCAGTGGACAGAGGGGTACAAAGTGATGGACTGAGGGGTGTAGGGTAGTGGACAGAGGGGTGCAGAGTGAAGGACTGAGGGCCACAAAGTGGTGGGCTGAAGAGTTCAGGGCAGTGGACAAAAAGACACAGGGCAATGGACTGAGGGGCACAGGGTGGTGGGCTGAGGGGTACAGGGCAGTGGACTGAGGGCTGTCAGGCGGTGGACAGAGTGGAGCGGAAGAAGAACTTCTCAGCTGGATTGCTACTGATGTGATAGAGGAGGGTGAGAATCAAGGCAGCTAGTTATGGCATTTCATAAGCCCTAACGATATGCCAAACACTGTGCTAAATGTTGGGGTCAGACATCACAGATGGGACTCAGCCCTTGCCCCCTCAGGGCAGATGGTCAAAGTGGGTCATGGAGAAGTGGGTCCGCCAGAGTTGCTAGATGGGTGGGGAGGGACTCTAGACTATAAGCTTGCTGTGGGTAGGGAACATTGTAGTGTTCTATTGTAGTGAACTTTCCCAAGTGCTTAGTACAGTGCTCTACATATAGTATGTGCTCAATAAATGTCATTGATTGAGGAGGGGTAGACTGGAGTGGCCTGCGGGGTGTCTCTTGACCACAGTGTGGCCTAGTGGAAAGAGCTGGAGCCTAGGAGAAAGAAGACCTGGGTTTTAATTCCAGCTTTAATAATTAATAATAATTATGGTATTTGTCAAGTGCTTACTATGTTCCAGGCACAGTAATAAGTGCTGGAGTGGCTACAAGCAAATCAGATTGGACACAGTTCCTGTCCTGCATAGTGTTGACAGTCTTAATCCCCATTTTACAGATGAGGTAACTGAGGCATAGAGAAGTGAAGTGACTTACCCAAGGTCACATAGCAGACAAGTGGCAGAGGCAGTATTAGAACCCATGATCTTCTGACTCCCAAGGCCATGCTCTTTCCACTGCGCCATGCTGCTTGATCACTGCTGTGTGACCTTGGGCAAATCGCTTAATTTTGCTGGGCATCAATTTCCTCATCTGTAAAATGGGGATTAAATACCTATTCCCCCCCTTCCTCAGTCTGCGAACCCCAGTTTGGACAAGGATGGTGACCAATAGGATTACCTTGTAATTATCTCAGTACTCAGTACAGTGCTTAGTACTTAATGAGGGCTTAAAAAACCCCACAGTGGTTATTTTCATGATATTACTAGGGGCTGGGGGCCTACCTGGGCTTCCCAGGGTCAGCAGGCACATTTGCTAACCCGGGACGCTCCTCCTTGGCCTCTAGGGGTAAATTGAGTAGCAGCATGGCCTGTTGATAGAGCACAGACCTGGGAGTTAGGACCTGGGTTGTAAGCCTGGCTTCGTCATTTGTCTGCTGTGTGACTTTGGGTAAGTTACTTCACTTCTCTGTGCCTTAATTATCTCATCTGTAATATGGGGATTAAGGCTATGAGCTTCACATGCAACAAGGACTGGGACCAACCTGATTAGCTTGCATCTACCCCCATTATGGCATGAAGCAGCATGGCTCAGTGGAAAGAGCCCGGGCTTGGGAGTCATAGGTTATGGGTTCGAATGCCAGCTCTGCCACTTGTCAGCTGTGTGACTGTGGGCAAGTCACTTCACTTTTCTGTGCCTCAGTTCCCTCATCTGTCAAATGGGGATGAAGATTTTGAGCCCCACATGGGACAACCTGATGACCCTGTATCTACCCCAGCGCTTAGAACAGTGCTTTACACATAGTAAGTGCTTAACAAATACCAACATTATTATTATCCTTAGGTCAGTATTTGACAAATAGTAAGCACTTAACAAATACCATGAAAAACATCCTGGAGCCATATGCCCCAGGTTTCAGGAAGAGCACCAAACTCCATCATTCTTTCTCTTTAAGTAATTTCCCCAGTGATCATGTCTTCGATGAAGGTAGCTGAAGACTCTTAATTGAAATTTAATATAAGCAATATTACATTATGGGAGTATAAAATGATGATTAAAAAATGAAGATATAAAAATTGCCAGCCCAAGAGGTATGGGGTCTTGATGAAACTTTTATTAACTTCTGATCTGTGGCACACCACTCTTAATTAACAGGCATTTGGAAGTACTGATGCTGTTACCTTAAACTGATGAATTAGCCAGCACTCAGCACTTGGGCATGTTGCTCATTCAAGTCCCCCCACCCCCTCCAAACACTTCTGTCAAGTCTAGGGAAAAGCTTTTGGAGGAGGAGCAGGTGCGCACCGTGCCAGTTGCTCACCGTGCCAGGCAATTACCATGCCAGACTTGCTAGGCACTCACCATGCCAGGTGCTCTGAACTCCATGTTCGGTCGGCTATCTCTTGATGTCTGGCATCTTCCCACAAGAGGTAGTCTCCTTGCCATGCGAGTGGCCCCACCTGGCTCCGGTCTTACCTCAGGACCCTTCAGCTCCTGTCCTGGCCATGGCAAAGTGGAGGAGGCTCCGAGAGTCCCACTCCTATCCCCAGGTCTGTGTGCTTCTGACTGAGGAGCGGTTGAGTGTGCTCAGGGGCCAGGACTGCGCTGCCCTCACTAACTGCTCCCCAGACCAGGATTCACTGCTCTGCTGACTGCACCGGGTCAGTACCCACTGAGTGCTCTCTCTGGTCAATAACCACTATTCCACTGCCACTCCCGCCAGTACCCCATGCCTGCCGACCACCTCCCTGGGTCAATACCCTTTAACTGCTCCCCCCGATCAAACTGACCATTCCCTCTGTCGATACCCCCTGCCCCCTCTGACTTCTCCCCATATCAGTGGCATAGTGGATAGAGCATGGGCTTGTGAGTCAGAGGGTCATGGGTTCTAATCCCAGCTCTACCACTTGTGTGCTGTGTGACCTTGGGCAAGTCACTTCACTTCTCTGGGCCTCAGTTACCTCATCTGTAAAATGAGGATTGAGTGAGCCCCATGTGGGACAGGGACTGTGTCCAATCCAGATTTCCTGTATCCACCCCAATGCTTTAGTACAGTGCCTGGCACATAGTAAGCGCTTAATAGATACCACAATTATAATTATTATCATTATTGCCCTGTTGATCACGGGCTACCTACTACCCCACTGTGTGCTGCTTTCTGTGTGGGTGTCTTCTGGGTTCAGGTTGCTGTACTGGGCACTGGCTGACTACAGGGTGTTGTACGAGTTCTTACAAACTGAGAAAATCCAGCACAAAAGGTGCTGCCTCCAGCAAGCTGCCATGTCTCCCTGGCCCCACCTGGTGGAATTCCCATGTGGTGGGAGTGAGACCCATCACACACAGTCTTTCAGAGGAGCCTCCCCCCATCTGTCAATCAGTCAGTTGGTCTGACATTAGTTTTCACTGAGCCTACTGGGAGGGGAGCACCATATAAGGCCTTTAGGAACAGTCAGTAGAAATGAGAGCTCTGGCCCCTGTTTTCAAGATGTTGACAGTCAAGTAGGGAAGATAGGAGACAGGCAGGAACAAAGGGAACAGAAGAAGAACATAATGACAACAGTTAACAACAAGAGCATGAACCAAGGAGTAAATAAAAGCCTGGAGAATGAACCTAAGGCATCATAGACAAATGAGCTGAGGGGGCCAATGGACTGACACAAATGAGAGTTGTGAGGGTGGAGAGGGGACAGATCAGGGGAGTGTATGTCTCCTGGAGGAGGTGTTTTTTGAGAGGAGAGGAAAGCTGAGTTGAGGGTAGCGGAGATGTTTTGAAGGTGGAAAGGCTTCCATCCCCTTCATTCTCCAGAAACTGGCCTCTCTCAGGTCCAAATTGCTTCCAAATGGATTAGCTTGTTTTTACCCCAGCACATAAAACAGTATCTGGCATACAGTAAGCTCTTAACAAATGCCATAAAAAATGACCTGCTTCTTGCCAAATCCAATGGACCCTACTCCATCTTAATCCTCCTCGATCTCATAGCAGCTTTCAACACTGTGGACCATCGCCTTCTCTTGGAAACATTATCCAACCTTGGCTTCACTGACACTGTCCTCTTCTGGTTCTCTTCCTATCTCTGACCGCTCATTCTCAGTCTCTTTCATTGGTTCCACCTCTGCATCCCACCTTCTAACTGTAGGAGTTCCTCAAGTTTCAGTTCTGGGTCCCCTTCTATTCTCCATGTACACCCTCTCCCTTGGAGAACTGATTTGCCCCCATGGCCTCAACTACCATCTCTGTGCTGTTGATTCCCAAATCTACAACTCCAGTCCTGATCTCTCTCCTTCCCTGCAGTCTCACATTTCCTCTGCCTTCAGGACATCTCTTTTTGGATGTCCCACCGACACCTCAAACTAAATATGTCCAAAACAGAATTTCTCATCTTCTCACCCAAACCCTGTCCTCCCCACGTCTTTCCCATCACTGCAAACAACACCACTATACTCCTTATCTCACAAGCCCACAATCTTGGCATTATTCTCAGCTCATCTCTCTCAGTCAACTCACATATTCATTGTCACTAAATCCCAAAGGTTTTACTTTGACAACATAGCTAAAATCCATACATTTCTCTCCTTCCAAATTGCTGCCACATGAATCCAAGGACTTATCCTATCCCACCTTGACTACTGCCTCAGCCTCCTCGCTGACTTCCTGCTTCCTATCTCTGCCCACTTCAGACCATACTTCACTTTGTTGCCCAGATCATTTTTCTAAAAAAATTCAGTTCATGTCTCTCCACTCCTTAAGAACCTCCAGTGGTTGCCCATCCACCTCCACATCAGACAGAAACTCCTTACTGTCTACTTTAAAGCACTCAATCTGCTCGCCCCCGCCTACCTTGTCTTGTTTTATGCTGTCGAGTTGTCTCTGACCCATAGTGACACCATGGACACATCTCTTCCAGAATGCCCCACCTCCATCTGCAGTTATTCAGGTAGTGTATCCATAGAGTTTTCTTGGTAAAAATACAGAAGTGGTTTACCATTTCCTCCTTCCGTGCAGTAAACTTGAGTCAACACCCTCGTCTCTCTCCCATGCCACTGTTGCCCAGGGGAGGTGAGTTTTGACTTGTAGCAGATTGCCTTCCACTCACTTGCCACTGCCCAAGCTTCTCCTTGACTCTACCCTCCCATAGTCGAGACTGGTAGAGTATTGGAAACTCTCCAAATGCGACTCTGAGAGGGGCCTCCTACCTTACCTCACTGATCTCTTACTACAACCCAGTCCACACACCTCACTCCTCTAACACCAACCTATTCACCGTACCTCAATCTCATCTATCTCGTCACTAACCCGTTAGCTGTATCTTCCCTCTGGCCTGAAACTCCCACCCCCTTCCTATCTAGCAGACCACCAGTCTCTCCTCCTCCAAAACCTTTTTAAAATTCTCTCCTCCAGGAGGGCTTCCCTGATTTAGCCCTCATTTCTCCCACCCTCTCCCTTCTGCATTGCCTAGGCACACCTCTCATTTCCTCCTACTCCCTATGATGTCTGAATTGCCAATGCATTTGGATCTGTACCCTTAAAACACTTGATATTCATCCCACTCTCAGCCTCACAGCACTTTTGTGTATATCCATAATTTATTTATTTTAATGTCTGTCTCCCCACTCTCCACTCTAGACTGCAAGTTCATTGTGGGCAGGGAACATGTCTACTCCCTCTGTTATACTGTACTCTCGGATGCAGTAAATGCTCAATAATTATCATCGATCGATTGACTGAGGGTGAGGGGAGTTTTGAGGATGTGGAGGGCTGTCTTGAAGGCCTTTTCCTCATCTTCTAGTCTGTAGTTTGTAAGGATGTCCTCTAGACTGTAAGCTCACTGTGAGCAGGGAGCATGTCTACTAACTCTGCTATATTGTATCCTCTCGAGTGTTTAGTACAGTGCTCTGAACATAGTAAGCACTCAATAACTATGACTAATTGATCTCCTAAACACAACCTCATACTTGTCTACATCTCATGTCTTCAGGATTTGGAAGTATTGCGGCCACGAGTGGGAATCCTGATGTTTTTCTAGGTTTGGTGTTGCTCTTCTGTTCTGATAGGTGCAGGCATTTTCTGGCTCTTCCATTCCAGGGGAGTTGGGAACTCTCATTGTGGAATTCCCCATCTGCATAATGGGCACGTAAACCTTCCCCATCCATTGCTTACTGGTCAGCCTTATGGGGGCTGAGGAGCTAGTTGAAGGAAAGAACCTCTGGAAAATAATATATAATTTTGAAGGCTATTTTTAGCTGTGAAAATGCACACTTGCCCAGAAACACTGAGACTTTTTTTTCCCCCTGTCAAATTAAACTCTACCTTCAGGCTTCTGGGAAAGTAGCACAGGATCCGAGTGAGCATTTGTTGAAACAGTTCCGGCCCCTCCCTCAGTGGCCACTTGATGGCCTGGCCCACTGGTGGGCAGAGGGCGACTGTGGGGTGAGGGCTACAGGTGGCTGGGGGAAGGTGGGGCCTGGGGGATTACAACAGACTGGACATACCAACCATTAACATGGGTAGTTTGCTCAGTTGGTGAGCCCCGTCACAGTGGACCGGGCAGAGGGAGCCTCCTGCTGCAGACTGTCCAGTAGTTTGAAGCACTCTGAGGAAGCAGGAGGCAGCCCACAGATCCCAGCAGCAAAAGCAGCAGTCGTCGAGCAGAGGCTGAGGAGCCAGAGGGATAAGGGAGAGAGAAAAGAGAGGAAACATAGAGGACACGCTGGGGGTCAAAGTGTGCCCAGAGGGCTGCCTCCAGGGCTGGGACCAGAGAGTTTAGCTGACTCAGTGGGAATGCAGGGAGGAAAGAGTCGTGGAGGACCTGAACAATAATAATAATAATAATGGCATTTGTTAAGCGCTTACTATGTGCCAAGGCCTGTTCTAAGCACTGGAGTAGATACAAGGTAGTCAGGTTATCCCACGTGGGGCTCACAGTCTTAATCCCCATTTTGCAGATGAGCTAACAGTCACAGAGAAGTTAAGTGATTTTCCCAAAGTCATACAGCTGACAAGCGGTGGAGCTGAGATTAGAACCCATAACCTCTGACTCCCAAGCCCGTGCTCTTTCCACTAAGCCGTGCTGCTTCTCACAGTGTAGCTGGGGCTTCAAGCAACTTAGAAGTTGAACAAATTGAAGTCAAGAGTCAGTACCTCTTCTGCCAGTGCTTTGTCCCGAGGCAGAGAGCCAGCCGGGGAGGGATGGGCCTGACGCTGTGGAGCATCAGGGAATCACTGTCCAGGTGGGCAGTGGGCAGAAATGGTGGGCAGGGAATGTGTCTGTTTATTATTATATTGTACTCCCTCAAGCGTTTAGTATAGTGCTTTGCATACAGTAAGAGCTCAGTAAATATGATTGACTGTCTGACAGGTGGTCTGCAGGGTATGAAGAGGGAAGGGATTCGAGGCAGGAGGGAGGGTGTGAGCAACGGGCCCACTGTGAGACAGCTGTGAGCAAGGTTGGAATTAGAGGCAAATGTGTGGCCTTGGTGATACAGAAGGAGGAGCATATATAGGTAGGAGGGGGAGAGCTGATTGAGTGCCTTAAAGCCAGAGATGAGGAGCTTCTGCTTTAATGTGGAGATGTAGCTCATTGTGGGCAGGTAGTGTGTCTGTTAATTATTATACTGTACTCTCCCAAGCATTTAATGCAATACTTTGCACACAATAAGTGCTCAATAAATACGATTGAATGAATGAATGGGCTAGGCTATCCCTGGCTATTTTTGAGGAAGGGGGAGATGTGCATAGAACTAATTTTGAGAAAAATGATCAATCAGTGATATTTATTGAGCACTCAGAGCATTGTACTAAGCACTTGGGCAAGTACAATACAACAGAGTTGGTGGACACATTCCCTGCCCACAATGATTTTACAATCTAGAGGGATGAATTGGGTAATAATGTTGGTATTTGTTAAGCTCTTACTATGTGCAGAGCACTGTTCTAAGCGCTGGGGTAGATACAGGGTAATCAGGTTGTCCCATGTGGGGCTCGCAGTCTTAATCCCCATTTTACAGATGAGGTAACTGAGGCCCAGAGAAGTCAAGTGACTTGCCCAAAGTCACACAGCTGACTGTGACTCTGGTAGCAGAGTGAAGTATAGACTGGAGAGGTTGGAGTTATGGAGGCCAGTGAGGAGGCTGGTGCAGTAGTTAAGGCGGGATGACGAGTGCTTGGTCAGGGAGGTAGCAGTTTAAACGGAAACAAGTGACAAGTTCTGGAGATGTTAAAATAGAACTGACAGGATTTGATGACTGAATAAGGAGGTTGAAGGAGAGAGTTAAGTCAATGATAATGCCAAGGTTGTGAGCTTGTGAGGCAGAATGGTGATGATATTGTCTATAGTGATGGGAAAGTTGTGGAGAGAAGAGGGCTTGAGTGGGAAGATGAGTTCTGTTTTGGAAAGGTTGAGTTTGATGTTGGTGGGATAGCCAAGTATAGATGTGCTGAGGGCTGGAGGAAATGCAAAACTTCAGAGGAGAGAAGACAGGGCTGGAGAGGTAGATTTGGGAATCATCTCCGTAGAAATGGTAGTTGAAACCTTGGGAGCAAATGAGTTCTCCGAGGAACTGGGTATAGATGGAAACTAGATGGGGATTCAGAACTGAGTCTTGGGGTTCCCCCTCAGTTTGAGGGTGGGAGGCAGAGGAGGAACAGATGAAAGAGACTGAGAAGGAATGGTTAAAGAGATAGGAGGAGAACCAGGAACGAAGTATGTGGGCTGTGTTGTAGGAGAGAAGTGAGGCGAGGTAGGAGGGGACAAGGTGATAGAGTGCTTTAAAGCCAATGGTGAGGAGTTTTTGTTTGATTTGGAGGTGGGTGGGCAACCACTGTAGATTTTTGAGGAGAGGGGTGACATGTCCTGAGTATTTTTGTAGAAAGATGATCTGGGTGGCGGAGTGAAGTGTGAACTGGATGGGGAGAGACAGGAGGTTGGGAGGCTGATATAATAATCTAGGCGGGATGGGATGAGTGATTGATTAATGTGGTAGCAGTTGGGATGGAGAGAAAAGGGCAGATTAATGGTTCCAGGAGAGCAGGGTGGACCACAGTGTCAAAAGCAATTGAGAGGTTGAAGTGGATTAGAATGGAGTGAGGCTGTTGGATTGGGTGAGGAGGGGGTTAGGGTTAGGGGCTGTAACTCCTCATCAAGTGTTGACCTTGGACCTCAGTGACAGGGAGCTATAACAATCTAAGTGAAGATGACACAGGCAGCGTGGCCTGGTGGAAAGAGTATGTGACTGGGGGTTTGGAAGACCTGGGTTCTAACCTGGGCTCTGCCTCTTGCATGCTGCATGACCTTGGGTAAACATCTTCATCTCTCTGGGCCCAAGTTTCCTCATCTGTAAAATGGGGATGAGGTACTATTTCTCTCTCCCTCTTATACTGGGAGTCAAGTATAGGGGCAGGCACTCTTTGTGATCTGGTTGTCTTGTATCTACCACAGTGCTTGGCTCATAGTAAGAGCTTTTAAGTATTATGATTATTATCAGTAGCAACATCTTTGAATAGAAAGGACAAGTGCATTCTTTAAATATAGATAAGTACCACGTCTTCATCGATATTCATCCAGCATCGCCTGGGTTGCCGAGCACTGTATTAAGAGAAGCAGTGTGGCTTAGTGGATAGAGCACAGGCCTGGGAATTGGAAGGACCTGAGTTCTAATCCCGGTTCCACCACGTGTCTGCTGTATGACTTTGGGCAAATCACTTGACTTCTCTGTTCCTGTTACCTCATCTGTAAAATGGGGATTAAGACTGTGAGCCCCATGTGGGACAACCTGATAACCTTCTATCTACCCCAGCGCTTAGAAGAGTGCTTGGCACATAGTAAGTGCTTAACAAATACCATCATTATTAAATTATTCAATTATTATTAAATAATAATGGTATTTGTTAAGCACTTACTATGTGCCAAGCACTGTTCTAAGTGCTGAATTAGGCATTAGGCACCAATGTACCTATAGAAGAGTCTCCAGCTGGGATGATTTCAAATGCCCTGATTGGCTCAGCAGTGGCTCCCAGTTGGTGTCTGGCTGGGAGGGCTGAGGATGGGTGGTAGCGTCACTGTGGGCCCTCATTGGCCGGGACCTGAAGATGGGATTAAATGGTTCCATGTCCAGTCTATGTCGGGGTTGGGGGAGAAGCACTTGTGAATGAGCTGGGCCGCAATGCCGAGCAAAGGCTCAGTTGTGGTCCCTGGTGGCTGTCTGGTTGGAACTGGATTTGAGTCCCTCTGGGGAATCGGTCTTTCAGCGAAACCCAGAGACCAGCAACTGGGGGCTATAACTCCTCATCAAGCCTATCGGCCCCTTTTACGGTTGAAATAAAAACTGTCTCCAATGCTTCACTGGAGAGCGGTGCCTCATGGAGGGAAATGGCAGCTCCAAGCTGCAGATCCCTTTCCAGCTGGGCAGCTTGGGGAGATTAAGATTCAGACTAGTTTGGGTCTAATTGACTTTTTTATTGGGCTTTAATTCTTTTCCAGAGACTGGCTGCCCCCAGTCAAAGCCATCTAGCTTGCCTTCAACCCACAGTGTGCACCCGCGCATACACACACACTCTCTCTCTCTCGCTCTCTCTCTTATTCCCCATGCCACAGCACCTGCAGCTCTTCACCATTCCCAAGTGCTTTCCCACCCCCAGAACCCCTGGAGCCATCCTCCCCTACTTTCCTTCTATATGCCTGCTGAGACTGGAACAGTTATTGAAGGGAGGGAGTTTCTGGCTCAGACTGTGGGAGAACACCCATTTCTGGCTAGCTGGGAGTAACACCTCCATGCTCACAGCTTGTGACAGTGACCAGATCTAGTCAACAGCCTGAGGTGCAGAGTCGACCTTTTGTTTGTCTCTGGCCAACTCTGAGGTGCAGAATTGACCTGGTGTTTGCCACTGGCCAGGTCTGAGGCCTGGAGTTGGCCTTGTGTTTGCCACCTGCTGGACCTTAGAAGCAGAGTTTGCCTGGCGTTTGCCACCGGCCAGGTGTGAGGCGTGGGGTTTGCTGCCAGCAAGGCTTGAGGTAGAGTTGGACTAATGTTTGCCACCAAATGGGTCTGTGACAGGGAGTTGGCCTGGTGTTTGCCACCTGCTGGGCCTAAGGAGCAGAGCTAGCCTGGTATTTGACTCCGGTAAGGCCTGAGATGTAGATTTGGCCTGGTGTTTGCCACCGGCCAGGGCTGAGGCCTTGGGTTTGCTGCCAGCAGGACTGGAGGTGCAGAGTTCGCCTGTGTTTGCCACCTGCTGGGCCTGAAAGGCAGATTTAGCCTGGTGTTTCTCCTTGGCCTGGCCTAAAACATGGAGTTGGCCTGGTGCGTGCTGATGACTCTCCCCCAATTAGACTGTAAACTCGTCAATGGGTAGGGACTGTCTCTATCTGTTGCCGATTTATACATTCCAAGTGCTTAGTACAGTGCTCTGCACATAATAAGTGCTCAATAAATACTAATGAATGAATGACTGGATGTGAGGTCTGGAGTTGGACTGGTATTTGCCACTGGCTGGGTCAGAGGCACCGTGTTGACCTGATATTTGCTGCTGACCAGGTCTGAAATGCAGAGTTGGCTGATTTTGCAACTAGCTGGATCTATAATATGGAGTTGGCCTGGTGTTTGCCACCGGCCAGGCCCGAGCTGTGGAGTTGACCTGGTATTGGTTGCCAGCTGGGTCTGCAGTGCAGAATCGACATGGTGTTTGCCATGGTGAGGGTCCGAGATGTGGAGTTGGCCGGGTGTTTGCTGCCTGTCAGATCTAAGGCACAGAATTGACCTAGTATTTGACTACCGCATTGGCCAGCTCACTGACTTCCTTACTTCCATTCTCTCCCTACTCCAGTCCATATTTAACTCTGCTGCCCAGATCATTTTTCTAAAGTGTCTTACCGCACACATCTCTCCACTCCTCAAAAACCTCCAGTTGTTTCCCATTCTTGTCCACATCAGTCAAAAAACTCCTGACCATTGGCTTTATGGTGCTCAATGAGCTCTCTCCAACCCTACTTACCCACTCTTTTCTCCCACTACACCCCAGCTGGCACACTTCACTCCTCTCAAGAAATAACCTCACTGCCTCGTTCTTGTCTCTCTTGCCATAGTTCTCTTGCTCACCCTCTCTCTCCTGCCTGTAACTCCCTCCAGCTTCATATCCACTAGACTACAACTCTCCCCAGTTTCAAAGCCCATCGGAGGTCACATCTCCAGTAAGTCTTCCCCAAATGATCTCTGATCTTCTCACTTTGTATCTCCCAATGCCCACACTATCATTCGTTCATTAAATCTAATTTATTGAGCACTTACTTTGTGCAGAGCACTGTACTAAGCACTTGGAAAGTACAGTTCAGCAACAGGTAGAGACAATCCCTACCCAACAACGGACTCACAGTCTAGAACGGGCTGACACTATCACTTCTATGCTATAAACATGCTTGTAATTCAGGCCCCTGAAGAGCTTGTTTGTTAGCCAGGATCCCAAATGACCGCTCCTCCTGCTCCCCATCTGCAGGAGACTCCGGTGATGTTTGGGTTCTGGAGACTGGAGCAGCTCTAAGCTGTCTGATGGCAAGCAACACCCCTTCTGTGAATAAAACTGAGTTTATTGCCTGGGCCCTTGCAGATACTTGTCCCCCAGCAGACTGACCCTCTCTGACAGAAGGCTGACCAAACCCAAAAGACCAGAAGGGCCCAAGATTCCAGACCTCTATCTGACCCTGAGTTCAAAGTTTATCCCCCCCATGCTTCACCTGAGCACTTTCTAAAGGGAGGAGCGATGTTGGTCGCTTCCTTCTCCCCCTACATAGTCTACTGCACAGGTTTAGCATGTGTTTTCATGTTACGGTAATAATAATAATAATGATGGTATTTGTTAAATGCTTACTATGTGCCAAGCACTGTTCTGAGTGCTGGAACATATACAAGGTTATCAGGTTGTTCCACATGGGGTTCACAGCCTTAATCCCCATTTTACAGATGAGGTAGGTAACTGACGCTCAGAGAAGTTAAGTAACTTGCCCTAAGTTGGTATAATGATGGGTTGGTGCATTTTCCTTTACAAAATGCTAATCAGGCAAAGTCCTTCAAGATGATATGATAAGTGAGTGGCTTTTAATGGCTACTGGTTGATTGGATTAGTAGTTGAAATTACTACTTTGCCTGATCTAGGGTGATGGGGAGGGGGGAGAGACGTGGTGACCCAGGAGGGAGGCGAGACTTTTCTTGCTGCTCGGGAGGAAGGAATCTAGGCCAACTGTGGGCACCGACTCTTCCCCGGGGACTTATGCACATGTTTTCCTCTGCTGTCCCAACCCATTCTCACAGTCTCCTGAGTGACAACCGGAGGGGGAAAGCAGGGTAGCCGGGTTCACCCACTACCTTCTGTTTGTACTCTTTTTATTTAAAAAATAATGAAAAATCCAGGTTTGACTTTTCTTTTCCCTTTCCATAATAGGCCCACGGGGGCCAGCCTGTTTTTCCATCCGAGTAGTCGCGGCTGCCTCCACATCCAGCCAGAAAGCTGGCCTGCGACTCACTGCCCACTCAGACATCCATACTGGGCCTTTGTTGGGGCGGGAACTAGGCCGGCATCGGAATGTCGTATGACTGGCTGGGGAAGACAGTGCCACGTTGGATTGTCGTTCAAACCCTTTGCTTCGGGCTTGGCAGTACTGCTAGAATGCCCAGACAAATTTGTAAGCCAACTAATTGTCTCATGCAAATCACACCCCCTTTGTGGACCTCATGTTAAACATGTTTCGCATGACATTCAAATGAGTCTCTTCCTATGTAAAAGTCATCGTTTTTGCCACTGTGTGTGTCCGGTCCCTATGGCACTGGTCAGCTTCCAGGTAGTCAACCACACACCTCCATCTCATCAAGTTTCATTTGGTGCCAGCAAGTCTCTCTCTGCATTGTTTCCAGGTCTCCCTAGTTTTTTACAATCATTATCTTGGGGAATGGGCCCCCCTGGAAATAGGGAACCTCCCCCATCAGGGGCATCTCAGTGTTAACCTTTTCATTCCCCAACATTGTTCATCAGTGCCTAGAACAGTGCTTGGCACATAGTAAGTGCTTAACAAATACCATCATTATTATTAGTATTATATGCTATATACTTTAGTGCTTCCCTTATGTTTAATTCAAGTGTCGGTCTTCCCTCATAGATGGCAAGTAAATCAATCAATAAATCAATCAATCATATTTATTGAAGGCTGTGTGCAGAGTACTGTACTAAGAGCTTGGGAGAGTGCAATATAACATTATAACAGACACATTCCCTTCCCACAACGAGCTTACAGTCTACTTGAGGGCAGAGATGTTGTCTTCTAACTCCTGTATACTTTATCAGATGCTCATTATAATGCTCTGCACATGGAGTATGTTCAGTACAGTGCAGTGCACGTAGTGTGTGCTCAGTACAGTGCTCAGCACACAATGGGTATTCAGTGCAATGCTCTCTTCATGGTGTGTGCTCAGTATAGTGTTCAGCATGCTGTGGGCCCTCAGTACAGCATTCTGCCTATGGACAGTACTCTAGACTGATAACTTGTTGTGGGCAGGGAACATGTCTACCAAGTCTGTTGAATTGTACTCTCCCAATTGCTTAGTACAGTGCTTTGCACACAATAAATGCCATTGATGATGATGATAAATTCCACTGATTGAGTGTGCTCCATACAGTGCATAGCACTCAGTGGGTGCTTACTGAATGCTATTGATGATGGTGACGATGATGGTGATGAAGGAAACAAATACTCCTTCCACACTAGCTCCACTTCAAAGTCGCAGCCCTGCCTTGTTTAACTTCAGCAGAAAGTGCCTACAGTGACTCCATCGCATTGACTAGCCTTCGCATCAGATACATTTGGTGTCATTCAGATAGAAGGATTATGGAAATCCTTCTCAACTGGTTGGTGCATTTGACCCATGTTGACGCCCCTAGCGTGTCCAGAGGGAGGCAGTTCAGCTACTTCTCTGGACTCCTGAACTCTAAAATTTGAACTGTTGCTCTGGGGAACAGCGGAAGGGGTGTGGTGGTGGGAGGGGGTGGCGAGGGAAGGAGCAGTAGTTTATGTCTGCTTCCCTCCCATCTTTGAGTTATAATCCTGTTTCGCTGCTCTCTGTCGCCTTAAAAGTGTTAATCTGCTGCTTTTCATGCACATCCCCTTACTCCCTTGTCCCTCCTTCCTTTCCTTTGCCCCTCCCCATCCCTCCCTTCTTCCCCTTGTCTCTCCCTCCTTCCATATCTCCACCCCTCCCTTCCTCTGTCCTTCTACTCTCACCCTCTCCTTCCTCCTACTCCTCCATCCCTCCCTCATGCTTAGTAGAAAACTGATGCTGGGAAAACTTCCATAATTTATGATGGTTTGTTCATTTGCTTCTGGCATGTGCTGCTTTGATTATCCAACTTTCCAGTACTGAATTGCTGTCACAAATAAGGAAGTGGTTTATACCAGCTCTAAGGAGCCTTCTTAAGTAATCAGTAAATAAGTAAATGTGGGCATCACAGAAGTGGCACTTGATTGTCCAAACTGGGAAAGGGCGATAATACCTTGTACACTGAATGTATTAGCCTTGGTTGTACACCTGCGGAAATGGCTCAGGACACAGTAGGAAGCAGCATGGTCTAGTGGAAAGGGTAGGAGTCAGAAGACCTGGGTTCTAATCCAGTTCTGCCACTTGTCCACTGTGTGACCTTGAGTAAGTCCTTTAACTTCTCTGAACTTCAGTTTCCTCTTGTAAAACAGGAATTCAGTGCCTGTTCTCCCTTTAGGTTGTATACCCCTGTGGGCACAGATTACGTCTGCTAACTCTATTGTACTTAGTACAGTGCCCTGCACATAGTAAGCACTCAATAGGTATCACTGATTGATTGGACTGTGAGTCCCATGTGAGATAAGGATTGTGTCCGACCTGATTGTACTGAATCAAATCCAGTGCTTAGTTAGAGAAGCAGCGTGTCTTAGTAGAAGGAGCACGGATCTTGGAAGTCAGAGGTCATGGGTTCTAATTCTGGCTTCGCCACTTATCAGCTGTGTGACTTCGGGCAAGTCACTTAACTTCTTTGTGCCTCAGTTACCTCATCTGTAAAATAGGGATGAAGACTGTGAGCCCCACATGGGACAACCTGATTACCTTGCATCTACCCCAGTGCTTAGAACAGTGCTTGGCACATAGTAAGCGCTTAACAAATACCATTATTATTATTATTATATGCTTGCCACATAGTAAATACCTAACAAATATCATAATCATCATTAGTATTAGTATTGTTATTATTATTAGCTGAGAAGTCTCTGATATGGGTTTTAGTAGGCCTGAGCAGACATTTAATTCCATGTTTATCGTAAATGGAAGGAGGAAAATTCTTCATGTTTACAGAGTTAATTTCACTAGCAGAAATCCTTCGTGATTAAGCTCCCTCACTGGCTAGAACTGTAGACCCAGGGGCAGTGGGCTCCCAGAAAGCTGTGCCGGCTAAGAGCCACCATGCTCCTGGAAACCACTCTGCAGCTCTGGCCAGTTCTGGAAACTTCAGCAGCCTCTGAGAGCAAGCCCCCTTCCCCCAGTTTCCCTGACCTTCGATGAATAAGGAGGGCGACCAGTCGGCTGAAGTGACCCCTCCCTAAGGCTCGCCGCTGCCCCTTCAGTCCGCCAAGGATGCCTGGGTCAGGGAGATGAATGCCGTCCGGATTCTGAATCCCAGCTCTGGATGGGCTACTGCTGTCCATACAACCTGCCGGATGTGGCTGCGGGATCTCGTTAGGCACCGGCATTCGGGGCAGAACCCCCTTGTCTGGACAGAAGTCCCGCACCGCAGGTGAGCCACAGAGCATGATGCAGTGTGGCCAAAGTCTACCACTTTATCCCAATGCTTCCATCCTAACCCCAGACCAGCCAAGCCTATGACATCGGACCTATTACATTCCAAAGCAAGAAGATTCATCTTCACCTCAAAGTCAGTGTAAGTGGGTGGGTGGAGAGTTACTGGGGCCTGGATGCCTGGGTCTTAAGACTGGCCCCGCTGCCTCAGAAGCCAAGAGTGCTGGTCTGACCTTAGTTCTTCACACTCTCCCTGCTCACCCCAAGAGGCGGCTCATCTGGGATCTCTCTGGTCTTCCTCCTCAGGGGGAAGGAATGCAGAACTTCTGCTCTTTGGTTGCAGTAGGTCTCGCTGAAAGGGGAGGGGCCTGCTGCCTCAGCCTGGGCTGGACTGGCATGGGTTCTGGGTAAAGGTGGTTTTTAGCAGCCAATCTCCTATTGGGCAACAAGCGGACATAGCAGAGAGGAGGCTCCCTTTTAGGATATTTGGGCTTGTGGTGGGGAGGAGGGCTATGTTTAAACTGGGGAAATGAAGCAAAGCTTTAGTCTATGAGCTGAGTCTAATCCCCACTGGATGTTTTTGAGGAGTGGGAAGCTGTGTCCAGAATGAGATTTTACCAAATGATCTGGGCAGCCAAGCGAAGAATGAACCCGAGTGGGGAGAGTCAGGAAGGTCCGTGAGTAGGCTGATACTTTAGCCGAGGTGGGAGATGACCCGTGCTTGGTCCAGCCTAGTGGCTCTTTGGATGGCAGTCTTCTTCCTACCTGGAGATTTCATGGTGAAAAACGAGTGAATGTCCCCTCATCTGGGTGACACTGAGTCCCGGCTTCACACATTCTAACTCTCTGAGAAGATCTAGTACTTTCCAGCTGGGGATGAACTTTTTTTCTGAACTATTTGCTCTTGGAAGCCTGCCCCCTCCCTAAGGCCCCACCCCCCATTTGGAATACGGACCAGAGTGAGTGTACTGCTGGGGGGGGAAAAGGAGGAGGGGGAGGTCGGCTGGAGGTTGATGGCCCAGGCCTCAGGACCTTCCAGTGTCAAGGGGATGAATGGTTTGGTGAGGTGACTGCAGTGTGGTGTAGAAAGGCTGCAACTCAGCCCCCTCCAGCCCTGAGGGGACAGTGGACTCCACCCAACTCTGTGTCTCTGGCCCAAGAGAGTGGATTTTGCCAGTCCAGAGATGGTACCCACAACTCTGGAGCAGCTGTGCTCACCCAACGTTCCTGGAGAGCCAGGTGAGACGTGGCAGCCCAGCCCCGGGGCCGGGCAATCTCTCTGAGCCTCTTGCAGCTTTCCTCCCTGCAGCCTCCAGGGCTTGAAGCTTTGGGTGGCAGGGGTGGGGGCCCTTGGCCATCTAGAACTAAAGCAAAGTGAGTGGATTTCTGTTCAAGGATCTATCCTGGCTCCAACTGACTTTTTTGATTTAAACAAATTGTGTTCTTGGGCTCTGAAGTGCTCAGCTGAAAATGTTAAGAGCAGGCTACACTCTGTACCACTATGGCGAATGTGTGTGTGTGTGTGTGTGTGTGTGCGCATGCTTGTGTCTCCATGTATATGCATGTGTGCTTGCATAGAAGACTGCCATATCCTGCATTTATAGTATTGTGAGCGTATGAGCTTCTCCCAGGCCTTTGAAGTTCCAGAAGCTCAAATTAATGCTTGATGGGAGACAAAAACCTCTGAAGCTCCAGGCTCTGGGCGGGAAAATCGATGGTGTCATTAAATAGAAGCAGCTTTGTTTTCTCCAGCCCGACCTCCCAAGCCAACTAGAGAACTCAGTGTTCCCCTTCGGCAACTTTAGCTCCAGTGGAATTATTTTACTATGTTAGAAATGGAGAAGGAGCAAGACATATTTTAGTAAAATCAAGTGAGAAGACTGGAAGTCAGTCCATGGTGGGTAAGAAGGTCTGGGTGGGAGGCCAGAACACTCAACTAGGGCAGCTGGGGCAAGTAATGAGAATGCAGGGGAATACAGGAGTCAAGGCCCAAACACAGTCTTTGCTGGGCAAGCAGTGAGTGCAGACTGGACCACAAAGGAGTCACAGATCCATTGCAATCTTTGCTTGGCCAGTTGTGAATTCAGACGAGAGCAAACAGGTGACAAGGCCCTGATAGGGTGTCCTCGTGGCCTTCTGTTCCAGGACCAAGGGGCCACGGATGGCTCTGAACCTGGTGTCAGATGGGAAAGTTCAGGTTCCTGCACCTGTTCCTGGCCCCAGCCCATCATGCTGGGCAGAAAAATGGGTGGGAGAGACTCAAGGCTTGCCAACCCTGATATTAGAAAAGGGGAGCCCATGGACTTGATGTCCTCAAAAGGAGCTGGCTGCTACTTAGTCCTGGGGGGGGGCGGTCACTGATTGGTAATGTCTGACCAACACCTGACTCCCTTTCCTGGACAAAGGTGGCTGGGGCCACTGTGACTCCAGGGGGGCGGGGGGCAGTGCAAGGGGGAAGCTTACCATTTGTGAGAGGAGTTGTTCCCTCATCCCATCCCAGGCCCCCCTCCCCTATTCCCAGAGCTATGGGAGAGAGAGGCAGAAGGGCTGGGCAGCCTAAAATCTCTACCTTCCTTCTCCCAGATGTCCCCATGGTCAGTGGGATTGGAGGCAACACCGCTGTGGATGTTCCCACCAAGGGAGGCGGAACTGGACTGGTAGCCACGGCTGAGGCCCCTGGAGCCTGGCCTGGGTCGAACTGATGATTTTCTCTCCTTTCTCCTTTCAGGTGTTTACCAAGTATGGGAAGTGTTACATGTTCAATTCTGGAGAAGATGGCAAGCCTCTGCTGACCACTGTCAAGGGGGGCACAGGCAACGGTCTGGAGATCATGCTGGACATACAGCAGGATGAGTACTTGCCCATCTGGGGAGAAACAGGTAAGACTGAGCCACTCTGGGCTTGGTGGCATGGCGGGGCCAGTCGGTGGCTGTAGAAAAGCTTCACAGGTTTGCCCTCGGGTGCTTTGCCTTCCCTCCTGCTCCCTCCCACCACACTGGGAACTGGAAGCTGGCACCCAGACCCAGAGTCCCCCAAGTTTATGTGGCTGTGGCCTCAACCTCCACTGTGTCTTGGCCACGACCCTCCGTTATGGGTGGAGGGCCCAAATCTGGGTGCCTCTATGCCTGGATGACTGCCTAAAGTCACAGAAACATTTTTCCATCATGCTCCACATTACTAAGGACTTTGATCAAGCAGTGGTCTGTGGCCCTGTGAGTGCTCCCGTTCTGCCCATCCCATCTCACCCATTCTATCCACTCTGCCTGCCCTGCCTGCCTTGCCCTGCCAGCCCCACCCAAAAGATCAAGATGGGGAGAAGGAGGATGATGATGAGAGTAATGCAGCAGCTGATGTGGGTGCCAGCTACCTGAAGAAAGACAGAATCAGGGTCTGGTGGGGAGATGGGGGAGGGATGATTTCCATTTTTAATTTAAAGTGTTACTTGCAGATAGCATGAGAGCTTCAAGACCTTGGCCTATTGGGTTTAGACTGGCCTGTAGGCCAGTACTAATATGTAAGAATGTTAATAATTTAAAAGCTCAGGAGCTGTAAAAGAACAGTCTGTCCAGAAGAATATTCAGCCTTGTGAAGTTCTGATCTCTGTAATCCATTGGCCAGAGATGTTGGGGAGTGGGTATCTGAGGCCAAGGGTCCCGGGAGGGATTCAATTCCTCTGCTTCTGGAAGGAGACGTGAGATCTCCATGGTTCGCTGGTGTGGACTGTGCAGGTGAGGAATCATGGGTTCAGGAAGCAGCTGGGTCTGGGATCGCTGCGCTTGGCAGGACATAGAGGTGCAGTGAATTCCTTGTCAAGTACAGAGCTTTTCCCCACTCCTTCATCTTAGAACAATAAAAGCAATCACTGCCCCCAACTGCAGGGGGCAAGTATGGGGGCCAATTTGACTCACAAATGAGAACAGAATGTGAGCCCAGAGGCTTCAGGATAGTGAACCTGGGGAAGACAACTCAGGTACAGAGCAAACAAGATGGTAGCAGAAGGGTTTCAAAGAAACCTCCAACTGTTGGCTAGGTGAGGGGTTTGGAGCTGTACCATAATCAGCGTCCTGTCCTTGGACCAGATGCGTAAAGACATGGCTTTCTTCCAAGACTGCTATCCCTCTCAGGAGGTTCATTTTGAAGGAATGGGATTGGCTTATTCCTTAATGGTGCCTGTTCTTCTTGGTCTCCTGTGGAGCTAGCCTCTTTGACAGTAAGCAGCGTGGCAGAATGGAAAGAGCCCGGGCTTGGGAGTCAGAAGTCATGGGTTCTAATCCCGACTCTGCTGCTTGTCAGCTATTTGACCTTGGGCAAGTCACTTAACTTCTCTGTGCCTCAGTTACCTTATCTGGAAAATGGGGATGAAGACTGTGAGCCCTACGTGGGACAATCTGATTACCTTGTGTCAAGCCCATTGCTTAGAACAGTGCTTGGCACACAGTAACTGCTTAAAAATACCAACATTATTATTATTATTGTTATTATTTCACTTCCTGGACACAATGGTGAAAAAATGCCATGACAGTGGTGTGATTTACAGAGGCATTTGGTTGCCTTATGAAGTTGCCTGGGTGGCCTGTCAATTCTTCCAATCCTTAGGTGAAGGGTTTGAGCTATAGTCCAGAATAGCACCACCTCCTGCTCCCAATCATATGATGCAATCTGATGCCGGCCTGGTCCCGCCCCCCAAGTATGGCTCCACTCATGGCACCACCTCTCCCATCCAGTCATATCCACAGACTGGAAGATTTATTTTTTAATTCATTTTTAAATAAAAAGAATGCCTGCCACTGCCTCCCCGCACCAGTCATATACAGAGACTAGGGAGCTCCAGCATCAGGGGAAGGGGTTTTCTATTTATTTTTAAATAGAAAGAAAACAAACATGAGGCTGCTCACAGGTGCCAGGCAGCAGTAATCTAGCCTTCTGGCTCCCTTCCCTCCCCTCCTGCAGCCCAAAAGTGGCCGTGACAGCAGTAGGGGCTGGGGCAGCAGTTCTCTGGAGCGGGCCTAGAGACCCTCAGTTAAAGTGGCCCAAACTAGGGTTTCCTCCACTGCAGAGGTCAGCGCCGAGTTCACCCACATATACTTCAGTTTCAGAGGAAACCATGCACACTCCTATGGTCAGCCTGTACTACCTCCTCCCCAGCTTCACAGAAAGCCCCGCCTCCCTTTTCCCCAGTGCCACCCCCTGCTTGCTCTGTAGCCATAAAAAAGTGAGCAATTGCAATATCAGCTTGGAGGGTTTCGCCTGAATGATGTGCCTGAGAGCCAAATGCGTCACCCTATCGTGGAGTTGGTGAAAGCATTCTCCCCGCAGGGGGTCAGCTGGCACTGCCGCAGAAGTCCTCCTTGGGAAGAAGTGGATGAGGGAAGCAAAAAGTCGGTGTCAAGGATATGAACTATGGAAGAATCTGGGCAGGCTTTGTTTTCTGCCATAAAACCCTATGGAATTCTGGGCTGTGCCTGCCAGGCTGTAAGTTCCTCCTGTGAAGATGACAGAAGCTGGAGTAAACTCGCAACGTTGCTATGGTTTCTTTCACTTTACTGTCCACCAGGATTTGTGCTCCCAGGAAAAAACCTTGTTTGGTCCCCGAGCCACAAAGAGAAACATTCAGTGCAGCCTGCAGGTGAAGTGGAGAGGTGACTGTACCAAGATTCAAAGGAGGAAGAGTGACTGGCGATGACTGGGGCTAGGGTAGCACTGAGCACAACTAGTGTGTGGGGGCCACACAGAACCAGCCTCCTGTCGGGTCTGTTCTCGGGGAGAACAGGGGGCTGGGATGTGGGGGTCTTGGGGAGAGGAACTCACAAATATGATTGGAGGAATGGCCAATGTCGCTGCCAGATACTCAAAGAATGTAGAATCTTTTCAGTGAGGTGAGTGTAGTCCAGAGAGGAACCCGGGAGCCACCCAGCCCACTCCCCTGTCGCCCACCAGAAGGAGGAAGAGATAAATTGTGAATGTTCACGGAGGAGGTGGGCTGTCACTCAGAGGACCAGCCTCCGTATTCTTTCTCCTTCCCTCAGAAATCTGAGATGCTGAGTTCTAATGCCAAAGACTTCTGAACTTCCAGACAAATGTAAATCTATTAGAATGGACAGTCCTTAAGGGCTTGGGATCTGTCTTGTGCTTCTGTTATACTCTCCCCACTGTTTAGTACAGTGCTTTGCACTCAGTAAGTACTCCATTAACACTCCTGATAGGGTAAAGCAACAAGTGTTCTTTAGATTGTGAGCTTGTGTGCAGGGAACGTGACAACCAGCTCTGTTGTTTTGTGCTCTCCTAAATGCTTAGTACAGTGCTCTGCACCCAGTAAGTGCTCTGCACACAGTAAGTGCTCCCTAAGTATTATTGATTGATTGATTAATTGATTGATTCCTTACAGTGGTTGGAGGGCTGGCTGTGGGGAGAGGAGACCAAATGCTGGGCTGAAGTCCCCCAGGATTCTGGGACACCCATTCCTCAAGTCCCAGAACATTGTGTCTCCTACACTGCCCCAAACTGAGCTTGCTCTAGCCTAGGAGTGGAAATCCAAACATTCAAAATGAGCAATACTAAAGTCCAGTGAAAATACATATAATAATAATAGTAATAATGGGACTTGTTAAGTGCTTACTATGCTCCAAGCTCTGTTCTAAATGCTGTGGTACAAGTCAATCAGGTTGGACACACTCTGTCCCACATGGGGCTCACAGTCTTAATCCCCATTTTGCAGATGAGGTAACTGAGGTTCAGAGAAGTGAAATAACTTGCCCAAAGTCATGTGAAATGGTAATAACAATGATGGTAATAATGGTATTTGTTCAGCACTAACTAAATGCCAAGCACTGTATGAAGCGCTGGAGTAGATACAAGATAATCAGATCATTCAAAATTCCTGTCCCACTTGGGGATCACAGCCTAAGGTGGGGGAGGGGGAGAGAGCAGGTATTTTAACCCCATTTTACAGATAAGAAAAATAAAGCCCAGAGAAGTTTAGTGACTTGCCCAAGCTCATACAGCAAGTAACAGAGATGAGATAAGGATCCAACGCTTCTGATTTCCAGACGTGTGATATTTCCACTAGACTGCCCAGCCCCCAGTTGGGGCTGACAATAGAGATATGTGCTCCTTGTGTTTTTGCTGTGATTTAGCTCAGGAAAACTGATAGGCCTCATGGTGTGATGTTGTGATCAGATTTTTTTTTCCTCTGTAAGAGTGAGTCTTCATGTCTGCTTCCTCACTGGCCTAGGAATGTGCTTGGTTGACATCTGCTCCCTGGGGGCAGGCGACTCTGGCCACCTCCCAAATCCTGCCCCTCCAGTCTGCTGGGCTCTAGAGACTGTGGGATCGTGGGGACAGGGCATCAACTTGCAGTGTGCTTACAGTGGGCCAACTACAGTGCCAGGTGCTGGGGAGAAGGACTGGACATTGATCCAGAACTGCTCTTGGCCTACAGACACTGCGGACGACAGGCAGAGAAAAACAACCAGCCCAGCTGAGTAAGGGGATATGCAGCTTGAGCACTTAGCGCAGTGCCTGGTTGTCCACAGTGAGGGTGCCGAGGAAGGATGCTAACGCTGACACTGACACCCCCTTCTGCCTGGCAGGGACGATTGTGGTGGCAGTGGTGGTACGAGTTTAGAGGAAACAGCCCAGCCCAGCTATTGGAAAGAGCCTGGACCTTGGGCAGAAGGCCCAAGATAAGTCATTCATTCATTTAATAGTATTTATTGAGTGCTTATTGTGTGCAGAGCATTGCATTAAGTGTTTGGGAGAGTATAATATAGAAATAGACACATTTCCCGCCCACAATGATCTTAAAGTCTAGAGGTGGGGAGACGGACATTAATATAAACAAATTACAGATATGTACATAGGTGCTATGGGACTGGGAGGGGGGTTGAATAAAGTGAGCAAGTCAGGGCACGCAGAAGGGAGTGGGAGAAGGGGAAAGGAGGGCTTAGTCACTTTCCTTCTGTGAGCCTGTTTCCTCATCTGTAAAGTGGAGTGTCGGAGAAGACTTTTGCAAATACCATGAACTATCTGAAAAACAAACAATTGGGATTTGGAGCAAATTAAGTCAAGGTTGTCCTTGGAAGGCCAAATGACTCGACTTAGGTTAGCATATTGAGAAGCAGCGTGGCTCAGTGGAAAGAGCCCGGGCTTGGGAGTCACAGGTCATGGGTTCGAATCCCGGCTCTGCCACTTGTCAGCTGTGTGACTGTGGGCAAGTCACTTCACTTCTGTTGCCTTAGTTCCTTCATCTGTAAAATGGGGATGAAGACTGTGAGCCTCACGTGGGACGACCTCATTCCCCTGTATCTACCCCAGCGCTTAGAACAGTGCTTTGCACGTAGTAAGCACTTAACAAATACCAACATTATTATTATTATTATTACATTTTGGACACATCATCAAGAGGATTGATTCTCTGGAGAAGATCCTAATACTAGGAAAAGTCCAGGGAAAACATGGAAGAAGCAGACCAGCAGCTAGATGGATAAAAACCATAACAACAATAACGGATAATGGATAACAGATTATGGCAGAAGATAGAGCATTCTGGAAAAAATATATCCATAGAGTCACCATGTATTGGAAATGACTCGACTGCATTTGATGATAATAACGTGTGGGGAGGGTACCTGATCTCCCTGCCTCTTAGATTCTGAGCCCCTTGAGAGACAATTCATGTCTAATGCTTACCCCCGCATTCTTTCCCAGCTCTTAGTACAGTGCTCTGCTTATAGTATGTGCTTAATAAATACTACTACTGCTAACCCCAGTTCCTCCACTTGCCTGCTTTGTTACTTTGGACAAGCCACTTAACTTCTCTGTGCCTCAATTTTTGCTTCTGGAAATTGGGGATTAAATATGTGCTCTCCCTCCCCTTTAAACTGTGAGCTCCATGTGGGACAGGGACTGTGTCTGATTTGATTATATTGCACATATTCATGCTTAGTGTACTGCTTAGCACATAGTAAACACTTTACAAATGCCACAGTTATTATTATTGTTACTATTATTATTATTAGCAGTGGTGGTCGCTGCACCTACTGTTTCAGCTTGATGCCTGTGAGGCTTTCAGTTCCTCTGTAACCACTGGCTGTTTCTAATTCAGAAAACGGTTCAATGACTGCAATCCCAGCACAGCTCTGTCTTGGGCAATAGAACTGGATTTCAGAGCCATAAATAATGCTGACCAACCCACGGTGCAATTTATTCCAATTTGGTTCTACTCCTTCCATTCCTCCTAGTTATATAGAGTCTTCATCCGGGGCCCTGGGGAGCGGGGCTGGGAGATGCAGAATCCTGGGCCAGCAGCAGATGAGAGTCTCCGGAAATGGCAAGGCAGTCTGTGGTGAAGTTCATGACCTGGGCTGGTGCCTGGACTCATGCCCGGATCTGGTGCCCAGCAGCCTGAGCTGCAGCAAGCGTGTTGGAGAAAGGATTTAGAATGCACACTCCTCTAGATGGCACAGAGGTATTAGAGTTCAGCATCCTCCACTTCTCTGTTCATGCACATGCATCCTACCCACCGGATCAGCACTTTATGCCAAGGATACTGGCATAGTTTCTGGTGGGCTTTCCTCAATTCTATTAACCACCCTACTAGGAACCCAGATCTGGAGACCAAAGACTCTCAGTAGCAAGCAGGAGTGGTTTATTAGAACGTCAGACTTTGTACAAGGGTAAAGGTCAGACTCACGGTCTATCTGGCTCAGGATTCTGACTCTGATGTTGGCACTGGCATGCTTAGAAGAGAGTAGTGTGGTCTGGTGGACAAAATATGGGACTGGTCTTCAGGAGACTTGGGTTCTAGTACCAACCCTGCCACTGACTTCCAGGGTGACATGTCAGCAAACCTTGCTGGGCTTCAGTGTTCTCATCTGTAAAATGGGGATAAGCTATCTTCTCTCTTTCTTAGACCAGTGCCACATGCAGACCAGCCTGGCAGTGGACTGCTGGGAGACCAATGCAGAAGTCAGTCTTGTCTGGTGGGCAGCAATTAGTAATAATAATAATAATAATGTTGGTATTTGTTAAGCGCTTACTATGTGCCGAGCACTGTTCTAAGCGCTGGGGTAGACAGGGGAATCAGGTTGTCCCACGTGGGGCTCACAGTCTTAATCCCCATTTTACAGATGAGGGAACTGAGGCACAGAGAAGTTAAGTGACTTGCCCACAGTCACACAGCCGACAAGTGGCAGATCTGGGATTTGAACTCATGAGCCCTGACTCCAAAGCCCATGCTCTTTCCACTGAGCCACACTGCTTCTCCAATTAGGAAAGGCAGGATGCAAAGAAAAAGAAATAGAGCCTAGTCTAATGGAAAGAGCATGGGGCCTGGGAGTCAGAAGACCTGGGTTATAATCCCATATCTGCCACTTGTCTACCCTGTGACCTTGGGCAAGTCATTTTACTTCTCAGTGCTTCAGTTTCCACATCTGTGAAATGAGGATTAAATCCTATTCCATCCTACTTACACTGTGAGGCCCATGCTGTGTCTGGGACCATTGGATGTTTCTACAGATATGTTCTGGGCATGTCACCCCCCCAGCAAAAATCTCCAGCGCTTGCCTATCAACCCCCATATCAAACAAAATCTCCTCATTATTGCCTTCAAAGTTCTCCTTCACCTTGCCCTTTCTTACTTCACCTCCCTTTTCTCCTTCACTCCTCTGGTGCTAACCCTCACTGTGCCTTGATCTCGCCTGTCCCGCTGTCAACCCCTGGTCCACGTGCTACCTCTGGCCCATAAAGCCCTCCCTCCTCAAATCCGCCAATCACTCTTCCCCCCCTTCAAAGTCCTACTGAAGGCTCACCTCCTCCAAGAGGCCTTCCCAGACTAAGCCCCCCTTTTTCTCAGCTCCCCCTCCCTTCCACATTACCGCGACTTGCTCCCTTTGCTCTCCCCACAACCCCACAGCACTTAAGTATATATGTAAAATGTATGTATCTATAATTCTATTTATTTATATTGATGCCTGTTTACTTGTTTTGATGTCTGTCTCCCCCCTTCTAGACTGTAAGCCCATTTTGGACAGGGAATGTCTCTATTGCTGAATTGTACTTTCCAAGTACTTAGTACAGTGCTCTGCACACAGTAAGAACTCAATAAATTAGATTGAATGAATGAATGGAGTTCACACTCAGGTGCTAGACTGTAAACTCTTTGAGGGCAGGGATTGTGTCTATTCACTGTATTGTATTGTACTTTCCCAAGCACTTAGAATGATGCTCTGTACATAGTAAGTGCTCAGTAAATACCGTTGATTGAAGAAATCCACAACTGCCCAGATGCCAGGGGATGTTCTGGCCCTGTCTGTCTCCATGCTTTCTCTGCCTCCACCAATCTTGCCTCCACCAGTCCTCTGCCTCTACTGGTCCTCTGTCTGCCTCCACAGGTCCTCAGATAAACAGAAGAACCTCTTTAAAAGCATGATGAGGCTAAATGTCAAATAATATGGCCCAGCAGTGGACATCTGGCAACCAGCTACAAAAGAGAGTCCAGCTGATCAAAGGCATTAGCTTTGCCCCCTCAGCCCTTCAGGCAGGCCAGGTGGCCGTAACTAGCTCCGTTGGCCCTTTGGTTCTTGAAAGGGCTATGGAAAGAGTTGCCCCTTTCCATCCCTACTGCTGCTGCCCCTGCCATTTCTCCCGTACTTCTGGGCTCAGAGCCATGAGGATGAACCAAGCAACTTCCCTGACCTTCTCTGGCCTGGGAAGCCTGGGGGCCTCGCAGATGGGGGGGGGGGTCAGGGTTCTGTCCCCGTGGGGCCACCTAGACACCAAGCTGTTCCCCAGCCTGGTGCCATTGGCCAGTATAGCTGGCCACCACCACTGGCCACTATTTTGCAAGCAGCAGCATTAGCCCCGATCCCAGGTTTAGGAGTTTAATAGGGTGGGCTGGGTTCCTGGCAAGGTCAGGCTCAGTCTTCTCTCTGAAACTGGAGCTCAGATAGGCCTCTCCTCTACAGTCTTCCCAACCTCTCCCCAGGACTGCTGCCTTTTTAGTTCCCCACAGATGTCTCCTGGGGGCATGTGGGTTCAGCTGCAAATCAACCAGACGTCTGTCTTGAGGTCAAGAGATGACAGAGGTCAGGGAAGAAAGATGGCCTTCTGCCCACTTTACAAGACCTTCAAAGCCCCATTAAAATCACATCTCCAAGAGGCCTTCCCTGAGTAGGCCTTCATTTTCCTACCCTATCCCCCTGCCCTTCTGTGTCACCTGTGTCCTCAGATCTGCATCCCTTAAGCACTTTGATACTCACCCCACCCTCAGTCCCACAACATTTATGTACCTATTTTTATATGCTGCCATTTCTCCCATCTGTGATTTATTTTAATCTCTGCTCCCCCAGCCCATTGGATTGCAAGCTCTTTGAGGTCACAGTCATGTCTATACAACTCTGTTGTTCTCTCCCAAGTGCTTAATAAAGTGCTCTGCATACATTAAATGCTCAATAAATATAATTGATTGGCAAACGGGGAATTGAGTCAGGAGAATGGACCAGATGGCTTCTGCAGGTCTCTCCCGGCTCCCTGACTCAATGGGGCTCAACGGACCCATAGCGCTCAATTTCTGAACCCCTTTGATCGGTCCCTGTGTCTGTTGCAGAGGAAACGACGTTTGAAGCTGGTGTGAAGGTTCAGATCCACAGTCAGTCGGAGCCCCCGTTTGTCCAGGAGCTGGGCTTTGGGGTAGCCCCTGGATTCCAGACCTTTGTGGCCACCCAGGAGCAGAGGGTAAGTCCCCGGCTCTTTTCCTTTCTCCATTTGCTGCCGGACCCAAGATGGGGAAGTGGCCGCCTTGCCAAGCCCCTCTAACTGTGGGGCTGGGCTATGGGATGATGCCGTACTGCCCCCTGTGGGAGGAGGGCCTTGCTTGGAAGCCATGGATGGGCACAAACCTCCTGCTGTGGGACAGCGAGGAGCCCCGGGCAGGAAGGCGGCAAAATGAAAGTCAGCATGGGGGTTTCTGATCGGTGACTCTAGTGTGAACATCAGCAAGGAAGTTTCCAGTCGGTGATTCTGGGGTGAACATTGGCGTGAGTGTTTCTGATCGGTGACTCTGGAGTGAACATTGGCTTGTGTGTTTCTGATCGGTGGTCTCGGGGTGAACATCGGCGTGGGTGTTTCCGATCGGTGACCCTGGTGTTGGAGAGGTAGAAACCTCATCCTCACTGACCAAACCCTGTCAAATTGCCTCTCGGTAGGAATTACAGGCCAGTGGAGACACAGTGTCATCTAGGACTGATGAATTCTAGCTCAGGCCTACCCTCCCTCTCCTCCAGTCCATAGAGAGCAGCTGGGAGATGGGGCAGCGGGCAGGCTGGGCCCCACATCACTTGGTTGGGGGAGTGGAGGAAAGTGCCACGACTAGTGGAGGGGTCCCTCTGTTGTCCAGGAGATGCCACTGCAGCCTTTAGGCATTTGGAGGGTAAAGCTGTGACTGGCAAGGTGGGGGTATACAGTTCCTGGTCTTTGGGCCGAGGGTGGCACCACACACCTTTCTGACTGACCCAGCGCCTCTGGTCACAGCCAGGATCTCTCTTTATGTGTGCACAATGTGGAAGGGGTGTCGGTCACTGATTGGCCTTTTCAGCCTATCCTCTGGCACCATGTGGCGAGCATCTTGTGGTCAACTGTATCACCTTCAAAAACAGACAGGAAGTTTCTCTCTCTCTCTCTCTCTCCCTCCCTCCTTATCTCCTCTCCTCAGTCCCTCTCCATCTCTATCACCAGAGAAAGATGATAATAATAATAATAATAATAATGGTATTTGTTAAATGCTTACTATGTGCCAAGCACATGATTGTCCCACGTGGGGCTCACAGTCTTTATGCCCATTTTACAGATGAGGTAACAGGCACAGAGAGGTTAAATGACTTGCCCAAAGTCACACAGCTGATAAGTGGCAGGAGGTGGGATTAGAACCCATGACCTCTGACTCCCACGCTTGTGCTCTTTCCACTAAGCCATGCTGCTTCGATGACAGATGTAGAGATAGGAAGGTATAGTTCGATGGCGATAGGGAGATAGGGGAAGAGCTGTTTGTTGAAAGAGGTAGAAGAACAAGCTGTTTATGAGCTAGAGGAAGTCGTCCAACACGATGGGTAAGCTATGGCGGGCAGTTGGGGTGCCAGACGTTTCCCCTTTCTGCTCTGTGAGGTGAGGAAGTGATCAGGCCCCGGCTCCCTTGCTTTCTGAAAGCCTTGAGACTGACTCTGTGTTTCCTAGACTGGAGTATTATGGACTTGATGTTCTTTCAAGGACTCAGGTGGCAGCTGCTGAGGTTCCGAGCATCTGCTCTGCTCTGCCGTCGTCCCCAGGTTCGACGACTGCCCAATCCTCCCCCCTGCCTATGCTGGCAGTTGAGCTAATTGCTGAACACAGAATTCTCTCCCAGAAAATTGTAACAAGTACGTTCGAGCAGTTACCTGCAGTCACTCTCCTGGCTCCTGGGGCAGGCAATAATGAGAGTTCCAGGGAATGGAGGGTTAGAGCAGGAGGGCGGAAGACTTACCCATCCACTTTGCACAGTAGGCATTCAGTACACTGCTCTGCACACAGTAGACACCCAGTACACTGCTCTGCACAGTACAGTACGGGGCCCTGCACGCAAGACACCTTCAATTTGGAGTTCTGCATGCAGTGAATACTCAGTATCATGCTCTTCACACAGTAGGCCCTCAGTACAATGCTTTGAACAAAGTAGGCACCTAGCGCATCTCTTTGATTGGTACAACCCTCACATGGGGCTTATGAAGGCTCAGCATGTCCAGGGTTGGACAGCTGCCCAGCTACCTACTCAGATCATATCCTCCAAGAATTCCTTCCACTGTCAGGTCTAACAGAAAAATCAAGTCGCAGTATCACAGCACAAGGGGTTAATTATTGCAATATTATTACAGCACTGTATGGTTGAGGATGGACAGAGCCTGTTGCCCCAAAATGGGGTCAATCCCATCAGCGAAAGGAGGGAGAGATAGTTATAGCCTGTGGTGGTGTGGTGCACATCACACCTTCAGCAGGATCCAATCAAGTGTGGCTGCAGTTTTCTTAACTGATGACAGGGTGTGGCTGAAATTGACAACTGGGGAAGAGGGTGGCTGAAGCATGATTTAGGAAAACAAACTAGACTAATTCAAAATGAAGACTGAAAACAAAATGAAGTAAGACTGGTTAAGATTTGGTTTCCACATTGCCTCACCTCTCATCTCCCCACCCTCTTTCCCTTCTCCATCACCTGTGCTCTTAGATCTGTACCCCTTAAGCATTTTGATACTCACTTCACCCTCAACCCCACAGCACTTATGTCCTTATCCTTATACTCTGTTATTTCCTTTATCCATCATTTATTTTAATGTCTGTCTCCCCCTCTAGACTGTAAGATCCTTGTGGGTAGGGAACCTGTCTACCAACTCCATTGTATTGCACTCTCCCAAGCACACAGTAAGTGTCCAATAAATACCATTGATTGATTACCTATAGCAAGAGACACCAAAAATTTTGGATCCTCGGTGCCAGCAAGCCCAAGAAAGAGGCCGCCAGAGTGTGCCAGCCTGGGTGGCACATATAGAGACACAGTGCATTGTTTATGAGGGCAGTTGGCCTGTTCCCTCAGGAATAGGAGATCTGACTGGTATTCAGAAACAAAAAACCAACAATTTCCACAAGAACTCAGCTGCTGGGTTCAACACCCTCCATTTGCTCCTGTCAGCTCCTTCCGCCAGATTCCTCCCACTGCTTCCAGCCAGCTTCCTCCCACCACTCCCAGCCAGCTTACTCTCGCCACTCCCAGCCAATTTCCTCCCTCCACTCCCAGCCAGCTTCCCCCCTCTACTTCCAGTTAGCATCCTCCCACCATTCCCAGCCAGCTTCCTCCCGCCTCTCCCAGCCAACTTCCTTGTTTATCGCGCTGCCCTTCCTCAACCCTTGCCTCTGACGTGCCCCACACGTAGCAGTTCAGGATCTGCCGGAGGCCTGCCTGAGACCAAGGATCCAAGGACAAG
This sequence comes from Ornithorhynchus anatinus, assembly GCF_004115215.2. NCBI lineage: Eukaryota > Metazoa > Chordata > Mammalia > Monotremata > Ornithorhynchidae > Ornithorhynchus > Ornithorhynchus anatinus. The sequence goes on from NC_041738.1 coordinate 63,439,673, forward strand.
GGAGACACATCCTAAAGCCCGAATAGCCTGCCAATCCTCCATGAGTCACTAAGGGAGCCATAGTAGCCGAGCAGTTGCGGGGGACATAATGGGATGGAGCAGCCTGGGCACCTTATCTTTCCCTCTAAGGGACCAATGGATCAGGGCAGTGGAGAGGAGCTAGGATGGATCCAAGTCCCAGTAGCACAGAATGGTTGTACTATAAATCCAAGAATGCTCTGGGTCCTCCTGAGCTAAGCCTGCACTGAGCAGGTTCCATCCCTGATGTGGAAATCCAAGAATTTAAAGTGACCAAGTAGTAACTGGGGCTTAGAGCGAGATCAACTGACCAGGCTATCTGGGACAAAACCCACCAATCCGGGACCATTTGACTCTTTTTAGACCACATCTGCCTCCAGAAATTGAGAAGAGGCCCATCACCTGAACTAGAACAAAAGGCCAACCTGTCTGCATACGTAGCTCCTCTACTGCCAACCTATTCTTTGTTCCTCAGTCTCACCGCACCCAATGACCCCTTGCCCACATATTCTCTCTGGCCTTGCACTCCCTCACCTTTCATATCTTACAGACCACCAATCTCCCCACCTTCAAGACCTTCCTAAAATCACAGCTCCTCCAAGAGGCCTTCCAGACTAAGCCCTCACTTAATAATTATTAATGATAATAATAATATTTATTAATTGCTTGATATGTGCTAAGCTCTATAGTAAGCACTGGGGTAGATACAAAATAATCAGTTTGGACACAGTCCCTGTCCCATATGATGCTCATGATCTAAATAGAAGGAACTAGGATTTAATCCCCATTTTATGGATGAAGAACCTGAGGCCCAGAGAAGTTAAAAGACCTGCCCAAGGACACACAGCAGGGAAGTGGTAGAGCTGGGATTAGCACCCAGGTCCCAGGCCAGGCCTGTGCTGTTTCCACTAAGCCACATTGTTTCCCCTGTTTGCCCTCTCTTCTGCATCACTTGTGCACGTGAGTAAGCAGTGTGGCTTAGTGGAAAAAGCTCGAAGTTGGGAGTCAGAGGACGTGGGTTCTAATCCTGGCTCCCCCACTTGTCCGCTGAGTGACCTTGGGCAAGTCACTTAACTTCTCTCTGCTTCAGTTCCCTCACCTGTAAAATGGGGATTAAGACTGTGCGCCCCACGTGGGACAACCTGATTACCTTGTACCTACCCCAGCACTTAGAACAGTGCTCGGCACATAGTAAGCACTTAACAAATATGATGATGATGATGATTATTACTCCTCAAGCACTTTAATTTTCGACTCGTTCCCCTAGCACTTATGTACAGGTCCATCTATAATTTATTTTATTGTCTCTCACCCCCTCTAGTCTCTCTCACCCCCTCTAGTCCCTAAGATTACTTTGGGCAGGGATCATATCTACCTACCATTGTATTGTACACTCCCAAGCTCTACAGTGCTCTACACATAGTGAATGCTCAATAAATGCTATAGATTAATTGCCTCAGTTTCCTAGATAAATTGCACTTTGTGGAGCCATGCCAAATGGACAGAAGTGAAATCTTTTGATGGAGGAATCATCAGTCTCTCAGTTAATAGCATTTACTGAAGCTCCTGAGTACAGATCCGCTATGGATTTATTAACTCACTGTGGCATTTATTAAGTGCTTTCTATGTGCCAAAACATTGTGCAGAGCACCAGGATACATATAAAATAACCAAGATTGACAATTAAAGAGGGAGAGAGAGGAGGGATCTTACCAGAGAAGCAGCGTGGCACAGTGGAAGGATCACGGGTTTAGGAGTCAGAGGTCATGGGTTCTAATCCCGGCTCCGCCACTTGTCAGCTGTGTGACTTTGGGCAAGTCACTTAACTTCTCTGTGCCTCAGTTCCCACATCTGTAAAATGGGGATGAAGACTGGGAGCCCCACACAGAACAATCTGATTACCTTGTATCTACCCCAGCACTTAGAACAGTGCTTGGCCCATAGTAAGTGTTTAACAAATACCATAATAATAATAATCTCCATTTTATAGATGTGGAAACTGAGGCTCAGAGCATAGAAGTTACTGCCCAGGGTCATGGTGGCTGACAGCTTCCCAGAGCCAATGCCACAAAGGAGGGCCAGTGTTCAAAGGTGAAACTATGTGTTAAACAGAGAGAGGGAATAAATTTAGAAGCGCTCTAAGTGCTGTTTATCTGAACTCGAGTCGACAGTGGCAGTGGCCTGTAAGTGAGAAATCCAAGGAGAGTGACCACATGAAATTGGGGGCTTTTGGAAGACGGGGTCAAGTTCCAAGGAGGTTGCCTGAGGAGTGAGGGGGAGGGAGGTAATCACCTTACCATCTGGGACTGTGGGGCCCTGCCCAGCTTCACCCCAGAAAACCACCTGAAAACCTCAGCTTTCAACAGTCAGTAGCTCACTGAAAAATTGAGGCTTTGTCCCTGTGGGGTAGTTAATACTATTGTAATGTAATTGCCTGCACTGTCCATTAATTTATTCTCAAATGCAATTCCCAGTGCTGAGGTACCTTAGCTGCTGATGGTTTTCCAACCAGCCAGTCAGCTTTATAGGCTCCATGGCCCACAGACACTTAACATCCAGCCCGCAGACCAAACTCTAATGAAAGGAAGCTTTAACTCTGGGCTGGATCACTCAGAGGGACCGCAAAGCCGTGGGGGAAAGAGAAGCCAAGAGGACAACTTCCCTGGCTGGCAGGCCAGCCAGCTGGGGCCAAAAGGCTGGGGGGGACAGGCAGCTGTGTGGGAGGGGCCCAGGGAGTCAGGAACTGGACTGGTTGCACCTCAGAGGTCCTAAATTGCCTTAATTTGGTGATTTAAAAGGGGGACGATAGGTGCTGGGCAGCATCTCATGGCGGGGTTGGGAAGGTGTTAGGGACTACTGTGCAGGATACACTGGGATGGGGAGCTGATGCCACCGAGCAGAAGGAGGTTGGCAGGACTGTAGCAGGAGCAAAGCCTCCTCCTCACAGAAATTGGAGCACCACTGTGCACCCTGGGATTCCACACTCCAGAAGGGCTGGGTGAGACTTGGAACTGCTACCCTTCTGCCCTGGAAAGAGGCTCCCTGGCAGGAAACAGCAGGTGCTGGAAGGGAGGGGAGCATTCTGTCCAGGAGACACAGGCCAGTCCTACAAGCATGGCCAAACACCTGTGTGGCCTTCACTCACCTCTCACCATACTTCCCCACTCCCCCCCGACCCAGCCAGTCTGGCAGCAGGCTGCATCGTGGGGTCTTAGGGAGTGGTGGGGTGGGGCAGAGCCAGGAGAGGACCGCATTCTTGCCTTGAGGACTGGGAGGTCAAGAAGGACCAGATGGCCAAGGAGGAGCCAGAGAAAACCCTAGTTTTCTAAGACCTACCTAGAAGTGGGACAGAAGCCAGAAACATGAGGAAAGCAGCATGGCCTAATGGAAAAAGCCCAGGTCTTGGATGTAATCTTGGCTCCTCCACTTGTCTATGTGACCTTGTGCAAGTCACTTACCTTCTCTGGGCCTCAGTTACCTCATCTGTAAAATGGGGACTAAGACTGTGAGGCCCATGTGGGACCCCCTCACACGAGCCTGCAACCTTGGTGTCATCTTTGATTCCGGTCTCTCATTCACCCCACCCGTCAAACGGCAGGGACTGTCTCTATCTGTTGCCGACTTGTTCATTCCAAGCGCTTAGTACAGTGCTCTGCACATAGTAAGCGCTCAATAAATACTATTGAATATCCGATCTGTCACTAAATCCTGCCAGTCTCACCTTCACAACATAACCAAGATCCTCCCTTTCCTCTTCATTCAAACCACTACCACATTAGTATAATTACTCATTCTATATTGACTAGATTACTGCATCAGCCTCCATTCTGACCTCCCAACCTCTTCCACTTCAGTCCATACTTCATTCTGCTGCCTGGATTATCTTTCTGCAGAAGCATTCAGGACATGTCACTCACCTCCTCAAAAATCTCCAGTGTTTGCCTATTAACCTCCGTATCAAGCAAAAACTCCTCACTGTTGGCTTCAAAACTCTCCATCACCTTGTACCTTCTTACCTCACCTCCCTTCTCTCCTTCTACAGCCCAGCCTGCACACTCCACTCCTCTGGTGTTAACCTTCTCACTGTGCCCCCATCTCGCCTGTCTCACCACCGACCCCTGGCCCAGGTCCTATCTCTGCCCTGAAACACCCTCCCTCCTCACATCTGCAAAAAAATCATACTTCCCCCCCCTTAAAAGCCTTTCTGAGGGCTCACCTCCTCCAAGAGGCCTTCCCAGACTAAGCCCCCCTTTTCCCTCAGCTCCCCTTCCCTTCTGCGTCACCTTGACTGCCTCCCTTTGCTTTCCCACCCCTCCCTGCTCCACCACACATGTATATATGTATACATATATATAGTGTATGTATATATATATATATATACACATATATATAATATGTAAATAATTCTATTTATTTATACTGATGCCTGTTTACTCGTTTGATGTCGTCTCCCCCACCTCTAGACTGTAAGCCCGGTGTGGGCAGGGATTGTATCTTCTTGTTGCTATATTGTGCTTTCCAAGTGCTTAGTTTAGTGTGTTGCACACAGTTAAGTGCTCAATAAATATGATCGAATTAATGAAATGAATGAATCAGTGAATATAGACAGTGTCCAACATGAGTATCTTACAGTGCCAGGCACCTCAATTAATCAATCAATCAATTGTATTTATTGAATGCTTACTGTGTGCAGAGCACTGTACTAAGCACTTGGGAGAGTACAACACAGCAATATAACAGACACATTTCCTGTCCACAATGAACTTACAGTCTAGAGGGAAGAGCTTAACAAATTCCATTCAAAAAAAAAAAGGCTCCAGACAGGCCTCTGAGTAAGTTATGTGATGTGAGGGTGGATGGAGCAAGGTGATTGAGGACCTTAGAGTCCATGGTAAGGACTTGTTGTTGGATGCAGAGATGGGGAAGCAGTTTGGATGCAGAGGAAGGGGCATATTTTAGAGATATTATGAACAATGGGTGAGGCTCAGCTTCAGTGGAAAACAGTAAAAGCCCTCTCGCTAGGTGCCCTCCCCTGGCACCCACACCTGGAAATTCATTCAGTTGTATTTATTGAGCACTTGCCATGTGCAAAGCATTGTACTAAGCACTTGGGAGAGGACGCTTTAGCAGTAAGACACATTTCCTGCCCACAATTAGCTGTGAGCAGAGTACTATACTATGTACTTGGGCAAGTGCAACATAACAGAGTTGGTAGATACATTCATTCATTCATTCAATCGTATTTATTGAGCGCTTACTGTGTGCAGAGCACAGTACTAAGCGTTTGGAAAGTACAATTCAGCAATAAAGAGAAACAATCCCCACCCACACTGGGCTGACAGTCTAGAAGGGGAGAGACAGACATCAAAATAAGTAAACAGGCATCAGTAGCATCAATATAAATAAATAGAATTATAGATATATCCCTGTCCACAAAGAGTTTACAGTCTAGTAGCACTGCACTAAGCACTGGGGTACATATACAATAATCAGGTCCCAAATGGAGCTCACAGTCTAAATAGGAGGAATTTTAAGAATAGAATCCCAATTTTACAGATTAGGGAATAGAGGCACAGAGGAACCAAGTGACCTGCCCAGGGTCATACAGCAGACAAGTGGTAGAGCAGCAGAGAAGCAGCATGGCATAATGGATAAAGCCCAGGCCTGGGAGTCAGAAGGACCTGGGTTCTAATGCCACCTCTACCACTTGCCTGCTGCATGACCCTGGGCAAGTCACTTCTCCTCCCTGCACCTCAGTCACCTCATCTGTCAAATGGGGAGCAAGACTGAGCCCATGAGGGATCCTATCTGCCGCTGCATGGGGTCAGAAAGAGGGAAGGGAAGCCGGGGAGATGAATTTCTCGATAATAAAGTGATGTTTGCCTGATTAATGAAATCCCTAAACACCAGAGAAATGTTTGCAAAGTCTGCATCTGAAGCTCTTCTATGACTAGAATTTAAGGGATGGTCATTGAAAAGCATCACTGCTGAGGAAAATCATCTGAAAAGTTGTTAAGGCTCCCAGGAAGCTACGTTGGAAGAAACAGGGAATGCTAGGAGTTGAGATTGTTCATTTCCTTCCATTTACCCTGCCAGATTAGTGGGAGAATCCTGTTAATTTGGCAGCCACTTCCAGGCTCCTCAACCAAAGTTAAGGATGAATGCAAACACTTTCGGAATCACTGATATCTGCACAGAGCTGGCCCTTGAAGAAATAGACCCCAGGAGTGCTTAGACTAAAGCAAAATTAAACACATGGATTGGAGCAAAGTGGAGTTGACTCTTGCCCCCTCGTTTCTCTTCACAAACTCATTTCTTAAGGAACATGATATTTCTCACGACTCATGGTTTCTATTTGCCCATTTATATATCGCTGCCTTTTGAATTTGGAGCTGACGCTCCTGGCGGTGAGGTCTCACCCACGCGAACGAATGAGACTGACACTCTGGCGTGGGATCCCCCCTCCCCCCGCCCTGTGTCATTTCCTAGTAATGGTCCCACTTTGGGCTTGCCTCTCTTTTCTTCTGCCTCTTTACATTCCAGTGTTACACAAGCCTTTGCTCCAGGAGAGTAGGCCCCATCCCGATTGCCACCCTCCAGGATGGTCAGCCTCTGCAGTGTGTCCCCCTCTAGCCCCTGCTTGAGGAGAGCTGCCTCTCTCCTGATTGTCGCCTGCCAGGCTGTTCTTTCTGCTCTAGTGTCTCTCAACCGTCTGCTCGAATGTCACAGTGATTGAGACTACATTTCATCATATCTTTAAATAGTTTTTTCTGCCCTCTAAGCTTGTATGCTACCCTTTCAGTTCCCCATACTGCAGAAAATTAGATATCCTGCTGTCATTCCCTCTCCTCACAAGACCTGTCCAGTGGAGCTGTGTTGCTATGAATCGCGCTTCGATGCTGTCCAGCAGGCTACCCTCCAAGACCTCATTGTTGGTCATCTGGTCCTCCCACTTAGCGTTGTGAGTGGTGCGTGGGTGGAGCTGATGGAATGACTCCAGGGGCCAAGTCCCATCTGGAACAAGTCCAGGTCTCACAGTCTTATAGGAGGTTGGATGCCATCACCAAGGGGGTAAGAGTTCCAGGCCAGGGGGAGGACTTGGACTAGGGGCCAGTGATGAGAAAGGGGAGAGCAAGGTTCATTGAGTAGGTTGGCGTTAGAGGAGTGAAGTGTGCAGGCTGGACTGTAGTAGGTGATCAGTGGAGTAAGGTAATAGGGGGTGAGGTGATTGAGTGCTTTAAAACCAGTGGTAAGGAGTTTCTGTTTGATGCAGAGGATCTCCTCCCTATGGCTTTCCCTGTGGCTCACCCTACTGCTTCTCCTTTTGGCTTTCTCTATCGTTCTCCGCAGGGCGCTCCCGGTGGCTTTCTCTATGGTTCTCCCCAGAGGCTCTCCAATGACTTTCTCTACTGTTCTCCCCAGAGCTCTCCCTTTGGCTTTCCTCCCTGTGGCTCTACTCCAAGCTGCTCTTCTCCCTGAGGCTTTTCTCCTCATTGCTCTCCTTATGGCTCTTCTCTTGGCTTTCCCTGTGCCCTCCCTGCAGTTTTCCTCCCTACAACTCTGCCTGGCTTTCCCTGTGGCTCTCCCACCAGTTTCCCCAAAGCCCTCCTCCCTCTCGTCCTCCACCACCACCACCATCGGAGTGAAGCAAGGCTGGGTGGCAAGCCTGGGCCTGTTCAGCCTAGTCTTGGCCCCCAGGCTCAAGGCAGCATCGAGAGATCTGCCAGCTGAGGTCAGAATGCCCTTCCGGTCCCCCAGGAAACTCTTCCAGTTCAACCACCGAGAGCGTCAGTGGACGTCTTTGTGCAGGCCACTCACATTTTCTGGCCTTGCCTGTCGAAATTCCTCAAGGCCCACCCAGAGTGTGGGATTCCCGCCAACATAGAAGGCAAGAGCTGCCCCTCAGGAGGCTGCAGATGTTCGGTCAGGGCCAGTCCAGAGGCACAGTGCAACCAACGCAGGTGCCTCCTGGTGCCTCCAGAGTTGTCCAAGATCAGCGAGGAGGCCGCCCGGACATCCAGACCTGGGCCTATCCTTTGCAAGCAGGGGTGCAGTTTTCCTGCTTGGGAATCTTCTAGTTTCCTGAGGTTTTTGTAGAGGGAAAGATACTGGGACAAAGCTGCTCAGTGGAATTTTGGGTGGAGCAGGACTCACTGATGTTCTCATTTAAAGCCCAGCCTCCTGGAGAGTAGGAAGATCCAACCCTGAAGCAATGGGACCAGTCCGGGAGCCCCTCAACTATCCCTCTCTCCCCTTGGCCAGGGTTCCCCTTCCTCAGCCCCGCTCAGTGTGTAATGACTGCTGTTTGGCCACAGCAGTGGCTGAATGGGACAGGACAAGCACCAGTGCTGGGGAGAGGCCGGTAGCAGCTGTTCTCTGCTGTCCAGACCAGCCATCTGCTGAGCCAAAAGGGCAGAAGTTGAGAAGGTCGATGCCTGTCCCCTCCAGGCTGGAGTCTCTCAGAGACCTTGGGAAGGGAGACCAGTGGTCAGAGCACACAGTTGGCAATACCAACTCAAAGCCACCTGAAGCAGATGGAGCCTGCATCATGAGAAGCAGCGTGGCGCAGTGAAAAGAGCACGGGCTTTGGAGTCAGGGCTCATGAGTTCGAATCCCAGCTCTGCCACTTGTCAGCTGTGTGACTGTGGGCAAGTCACTTAACTTCTCTGTGCCTCTTCATCTGTAAAATGGGGATTAACTGTGAGCCCCACGTGGGACAACCTGATTCCCCTGTGTTTACCCCAGCGCTTAGAACAGTGCTCGGCACATAGTAAGCGCTTAACAAATACCAACAGTATTATTATTATTATTATCAGTACAGCAGTGGGGCAGGAGAGGAGAGTGGCACAGGGTGGGGGCTGGGTGGAGCGGGCATCCACAGTTTCCCTCTGCCCTAGTTGCTGAGCTACATCTGAGCTGTCCGTTGGCCAGGAAACAGCTCCTGGCTCATTGGGTTTTCTGTTTTCTTCTCCCCATTGGGTGGGTTTGAGCTCAGCTGGCTGGAGGTGCCGGTTTGGCACCAGCTGATTCCTGGGCTGGGGACCTGAACTCAGAGTTTGATAGGACTCTGGCTTGGAGTACAAGTGGGCAGATTGTGGCGCTGAGGGTCTCGGACTCAGAGCGTGAGCTGGAAGACTCTAGACTGGAGTCTCAGACTTGGAGTGTGAGCCGGAAGTCTCTGGACTGGAGTCCCAGGTTCAGAGTGTGAGTGAAGAGACTCTGAGCTGTGGTCAGAGTTTGAGTGGGGACATGGTGGCTCTGGGGGTCTAGGACTCAGAATGTGAACTGGAAGCGTAATCTCTTCCAGGACTTAATAAGACACTATGACCTTTCTGCTCTTTTCAGTAACAGCAGCAGCAAAATGGTAGCAGTGACTTTCTTTGTCAAAAGGAAAATCGTACTAAATTCGTCTCTAATAATAATAATAATGTTGGTATTTGTTAAGTGCTTACTATGTGCAGAGCACTGTTCTAAGTGCTGGGGTAGATACAGGGTAATCAGGTTGTCCCACGTGAGGCTCACAGTTAATTCCCATTTTACAGATGAGGTAACTGAGGCATAGAGAAGTTTTGACTTGCCCACAGTCACAGAGCTGACAAGTGGCTGAGTCGGTCTCTAAACCCATGACCTCTGACTCCCAAGCCCAGGCTCTTTCCACTGAGCTTCGCTGCTTCTCTAAAAATGAGGGCAGCCCCAGAGGCAGCAGTAAACCTCTGGTGATGCTGTCTTTGTCTGCTTACCTGGGGCTGCTAATTAACTAGAGAGTGGGTGGGGGGAGGGAGGGAGAAGAGAGCCAGTGAGAGAGAGAGAGAGAGAGAGAATGAGTGTGTGGTTTGTGTGTGTGTGTGTGCGCGCGCGCCTGCTTGTGTGCATGCATGTGCCTGCCTGCCATCTGCCTGCCTCCTTCTCATGGTCTCTTTCCATCTCTCCCCCCCCTCTGGCTAGGTCTGGGCTTCTCCTGGCTTGCCAGGCCCCCTCTGTTTCTCGGTTTCTGGATTGTGTTTCTATCTCTGAAGCTCTTTGTTTCTCTCTTCTCTCCCTGTAGGTGACCCAATCTCTCTCTCCCTTTGTCTCTCTGCCTCAGACCCTCTGTCTGGTCTCTCTCTTTGCTTGGGCCTCAACCCTTTGCCCCTGTCTGGCTCTGTCTTCAGTTCTTCACCCCTCCCTGCCCCTCCTCCCCTGCTCCTCCCAGTTCCCTCCCTGAAGTCCCTTCAGCCTCCACTCAGCCTGACCAGAAGGTGGTTCTAGCCTGTGAACCTTCTCAAGGGGCCCAGCGGGCTGCAAAGGCCCAAGGAGTCCTCCCTCCTCCCTCTGCAAAGGCCCAAGGAGTCCTCCCCCCTCCCTCATCCCCTCCAGCCAAGAGCACAGGCTCCTGGCCTCAAAGATCAGGGCAGCAGACTGGCTTCATCTGGCTTCATCATGACAGAGACCCCCCGTGTCAACTTTGAAAAGTGATTCCCATTTCACTGAGGAGTTTTCTCCCAGGAGCTCAGCAGGGAAGCAGGGCAGAACAGGGAGGAGATTCCCTTCCATTCAGATCCCAATCAGGGTCTTTGTGAACCGGGTGTTATACCGAATACACATAGTGACAGGCTTCTGAGGGACCACAGGGGCAGACAGACCAGCCTGGGGTGCAGCTTCAGGATTAAACAAGCAATTCCTGAGTCAAGGCTACCTCCCAGCCCGGACAAGATTTGGTCTCTGTCAGTAGCAACAGGTACTGTGTGGTCGTGCCCTCCTGAATGTGTGTCCTGATGATTATGGGATGGACCATAACTTTTCCCTCTACGTTGCTATGTTTCCCTCCCACTACAAACCACTTGTCCACGATTGTCTCCAAACCCCTTGTGAACCTTTTGATATTCTCAGCCTGTAAAGTCAAAGGAGAAAAAGCTTTTCCTTGGGTTTGTTTAAAACCTCCTCAGGAGGCTGTCTTCAAACCGAAGCCCCAGAAAGTTTGTGGACCAAAGGGGAAGATTCTGGAAAGGTTTCCACCCTGTAATCAACCAATCAGCAGCAAGATAACAAATACCACAACTCAGTAAACAATACTCATTTCAAGGGCACAGACTGGAAGGGCTTGGTGCAACCCATTGGTTTCCCCAGTTCATCCCACACCCAGTTAAAATCCAGCATCAAACATGAAAGGCAATGCTATGTTCTCCCTATTTTACAGATAAGAATGTTTAAGAAAGGAGGGTGAATGAATTGCCCAACATTCAATGCACATCCACCGAGCCTAACCTTCAACAAGGCATTCTACAGCAGAACACTCCAAGAGCCTAGTACAGTGCTCTGCACATAGTAAGCGCTCAATAAATACTATTGAATGAATGAAGGTCTCTTCTCTGGGCCTCAGTGGCCTCCTCTGGAAAATGGGGATGGAGACTGTGAGCCCCACGGGGGCAGCCTGATCACCTTGTATTCCCCGCCCCCCTCCCCCCCCCCCCCCCCGCACTTAGAACAATGCATTACACATAATTAGCGCTTAACAACCATCATCATCATTATTATTATTATTATTATTGTTATTAGGTGGCGAAGTCAGGATTGGAACCCATGACCTCTGACTCCTAAGGCTGGGCTCTTAACACTGAGCCACGCTGCTTCTCAAGGCGAGGAGGAGGAGAGCGGCTACTGCGCATGTCCCCCGATTAGACTGTAAGCCTGTCATTGGGCAGGGATTGTCTCTTTCTGTTGCCGAATTGTATATTCCTAGCGCTTAGAACAGTGCTCTGTACATAGTAAGTGCTCAATAAATACTATTGAATGAATGATTCTGTGACTTGTCTGCTGTGTGACCTTGGACAAGCCACTTAATTTCTCTGTGCCTCTGTTTCCTGTAAATGGGGATGAAGACTGTGAGCCCCGTGTGGTACATGGACTGTGTCCAACTGAGTAGCTTGTATCTACTCCAGTGCTTGGTACAGTGCTTGGCACATAGTAAGTGCTTAACAGATCCCATAAAAAAAAAAGAAACTGGTGCCCTCGTCCACTTTGGAATGACTTCTCTCGATTGGCCAGAGCTCCCTGGGCTGAGGCTGCTCCCCCTGGCCGATGGCATCTCCACCTCTGCACTTGGAGCTCCTCTGTAAGCTCCTCTGCACACAGACCTCGGGGCAACCCAGCCCCTGCCTCTGGGCAGTGGGATCAGTCCAACTGGAGCGACTTCCTGTGCTCCAGCACGCAGACCTCCAGTCAGAACCACCTCCCCCGCATCAGTTCTGCTCTGATCCGAGCCCCTTCTGCCCAAGCAGGCTGTGCTGATTGGCCTAGCCCCCTGCTGGGCCAGAAGAGGGACCCAAATCAGGACCTTCTGCCACACCCTAAAACAGAGAATGATCAGACTGATACAGTGACTGAAGTCATAGATGGGCTGATTATGATTTTTAGTCAGAGTATTCCCTTTGGCTGATAAATTTTAGATGATTTATTACTTGTCACCCCTGCACTCGACCCCACACCACTAAGGGATCATTTTATTTTCAGGGCTTTCAAGATATGTGGAATTTCAATCTAACTGGCCTTATAGTAATACATCTTGAATGTTAAGAGTATAGCTGAACCATCTGGTAATAATGGTATTTGCTAAGCACTTACTATATGCCAAACACTATAATAAGTGCTGGGGTAGATTCAAAATTACCAGGTTGGTTATAGTGCCTGTCCCAAATGGGGCTCACAGTCCAAGTAGTAGGGAGATCAGATATTGAATCCCCATTTTACAGATGAAGAAACCGAGGGACAGAGAAATTAAGTTACTTTCTCAAGTTCACATAGCAGGTAAGTGGCGGATCCAGGATGAGAACCCAGGTCGTCTGACTCCCTGGCCTGTGATCTTTCCAATAGGCTCCCCTGCTGTGGTTGATGCCCAGGTCTGCATCTCTGGCCCTGATCTCTCTCCCTCTCTGCAGTCTTGCATTTCCTCTTGCCTTCAGGACATCTCTGCTTGGATGTCCTGCCGTTACCTCAAGCTTGACGTGTACAGGATGGAACTCCTTTTCTTTCCCCCCAAGCCCTGTCCACCCCCTGGTTTTCCCATCACTGTAGATGGCACCACCATTCCATCCTGTCTCTCAGGCCTGTGGCCTTGGTGTTGTCCTTGACTTCTCTCTCTCATTCAACTCACGTGTTGGGTCCATCGCTGAATCATGTCGGCCCCACCTTCACGGCATCTCTGAGATCCACCCTTTCCTCTCCTCCAAACTGTCATGTCAATACAATCACTCATCCTGTCCCACCTGGATAACTGCATCAGCCTCCTTGCTGACCTCCCAGCCTCCTGTCTCTCCCCACTCCTGTCCATGCTTCACTCTGCTGCCTGATTATTTTCCTGCAAAAACATTCAGGACATGTCACCCCACTCCTCAGAAAACTCCACTGGTTGCCCATCCACCTCCGCATCAAAGAAAAACTACTTATCTTTGGCTTTAAAGCACTCAATCACCTTGCCCCCTCCTGCCTCACCTCGCTACTCTCCTACTGCATCCCAGCCTACACACTTTGCTCCTCTAATGCTATCCTTTTCACTGTGCCTCCATCTTGCCTATATCACCGCCGACCCATCACCCATGTCCTGCCTCTGGCCTGAAGCACCCTCCCTCTTCAAATCTGACAGTTACTATCGCCTGCTTCGAGGCCTTATTGAGGGCACGTCTCCTCTAGAAGACCTTCCCAAACTACCCTCCCCTCACCACTTCCCTCATTCCTTTCTACATTTCACTAACTTGCTTTCTTTGTTCTTCCTTTATCCCAGCCCCACATCACTTGGATGCATGTGTTTCATTTGTTTATCTTGGTGTCTGTGTGTCCCCTTCTGGACTGTGGGCTCACTGTGGACAAGGAATGTGTCTGTTTATTGTTGTATTGTACTTTCCAAGTGCTTAATACAGTGCTCTGCACACAGTAAACACCCAATAAATATGATTGAATGAATTGAATTAATGAATTAATGCTTCACACTAAATGTTCTTTGCCTTTTTTCTGCAGGGGTGGGAGTTGAGAGAGTCTTCATTGCTTGCTTCTTTTATCCTTTTTGAAAAGACAAAATCCTCAGCATGATGCTTGCCCTGTGCCTTTTCCTCAGCATAAGTCTCTCTCCCTCCTGACTATACTTCTTGTCTTCCTTTCACTCTTCTCTGGGCCCTCCACCCTCACCTCCCCTGCCCCCATGTTACCCCCCTCCAAACCCTCACTGGCTTCTCCCACCACTGTGTAATCCTAGGACAGAATGCAAGTCCACATACAAAAACCAGAGAAACAAAGCCAAGTGCGGAGGGAAACTCAACAGCATTGGCCAGATAGAGACCCCCACCCAACAGCCGTAGGCCAGACCTGCCCCAGCCTAGCCCCAGCACAGATCCAGTACAGTGTAGTGCCGCAGCGTAACCCTGCCTCTACTCCACGCTCTTCCCCTGAATGTCGAGGTCCAGCTAGAGTCTGGTTAAGCCCTGTCCATCACCTACAGACTGCCATGGCCATAATGGTCAACTGACAGACAACCTAAGGCTTGATTCCAAAGGAGATTGTGCCCATCGGCTCTATTCCTCTCCTGCCCCCTTCTCTGGCAGTTAGGAAGGAAGGATGGGGCACCTCCGAGGCTCAACTAGTGCCATAGTTGCAATTGGGATTATTTATTATGCTCTGTAATGCAACGTACAGCATCTGGGACCTGTTCTCAGGCCTGGATGACAAACTGGGAGCAGCTGGCGCTCTGATACATTATAGCTATAAATGAAGAGAAGCACTCCAGCACTCCTCTGAGCATGGTGGCGAACAAATTCTGTTTTTTGCCATCTAATGAGAGGCTGACATTGCGGGGAAGAAAACTGTGGTGGTGCTGTTTTCAGAGAGTTCTACGTAAGTGGTGGATTCATTCCGTAGGCTTCACTGTGAATCTCGGGGTTTTTCTTCCACCTGGAGTCAGTCCTCTGGACTAAGCTTCCCATTCCAGGCTGACTGGTGTCATACTGGTCTGTGACTACTGAGTGGTTAAATAATTGTAGTATTTTGATAATAATAGTCAAAAATGGGGTTTATTAAGCCCTGACTATACGCTGCCATTCGCTGTACAAAACAATGGAGTAGGTACAAGTGCTTAGAGTGGACTGAATCCCTGTGGCGACTTTAGGGCACAGCAGGTAGTTTGAGGGTTCTCATCCTTCAATCGAACATGAGGCCCCTAGCCTGCTGAACCAGACCTCCATTCTCTCACTCCCTAACAAGCTTCCAAGGCTGCCAGCTTCCAGCCCCTCCTCCTCCAGTGATCTTCCAGCCTCGAACCTCCAGCAAGGAGGAGAAAAAGATTAGGGGGATCACAGGGAGGGGTGCAGGGAGGAGGGGGTCCCATCCCAAATGCAATCCAAACATGTGAGCTGTTAGTGCTGCTTATTATTTATTCTTATTTGCCTGACCTGTCAGGATGTGGGGATTACATTACAATTATAGCTGGTGTGTAAACTGGGTAAGCCATGTTAAAGATGGAATGAGAAGATTGTGTTTCACAAAAAGGAGTAGTAGTAATGGTATTTACTTCCGACTCCCTGAGGTTGTGGACTGTACTGAGCTGTTGGGACAGTCCAGGGCGGGGAGGCAGAATATTTAGGTTCATGCAGGTTTATGAATTGCACTCTCCCCTGCCCCCGCCCCCAGAGGAGCCCCGCCTGCTTTTCCTTTCCCCGCCGCCCTCTCCCCCCAACCCGGGGGAGGCCGGGACACTGGGACCCAGGAGAAGCCTGGGCCACGGATGAGCCCCCAAGGAGGGATAAACAGCCTCTAAGAGTAGAGTGCAGCCTGGGCTTCGGGGTCTTGCTGGCCACGTGGGACATGAGGAATCAGGGCAGGAATGGGGCCAGGAGGCACCCTGTGATGTCAGTCTCCCATGGTTGGTGGCAGTATGTGATGAAGATGCCAAGAAGGGGGGCTGGGCCACAGGATGATGAAGACTGATGCCTTCTGGGGCAGGAGCAGGCAGGGGGGCACACACTGTTGCCTTAGGCTCTGACCCCTGCTGCCACCAGGCTGGTAGGTTCCCATCTGCAGTGAAGCAGTGGCTCTCAAGCACTGCACCAGTGAACCAGACTCCCCCGCCCTCTCCCCGAGCCTCTGCTCTCACCTTCTTTGGGCTCAGTACCCAGTGGCCTTGACTCACGGAGCTGTTGACCTGGAGCTGGCAACACTATCTATTGCACCCTCTTCTCCTGGACACTTGCTTCCAGGCCCCCACAAATGAATGAATGATTTAATCGATCGAATTTATTGAGCACTTACTGTATGCAGAGCACTGTACTAAGGGCTTGGGAGAGTACAATAGAAAAGAGTTGATAGACATTCACTGCCCATAGTGAGCTTACAGTCTAGAGGAACTGAGCCCTTCCTCACCCCCCTCCAATGTAGATAGCATCATTTCTGGCACTGACTTCTCAGATCTGGCTTCCAGGTGAGTCTCGGTTCACCTTCGGGGCCAGCTAGAACCCACTGGCCCGGTCCGCCCCCCTTCCCATCCAAGGTCAGAGCGGCAGCCCTTGGACAGTTTCTGCGGCCTCCACCACCATCTTCCTTCCCTGTAAAGCACATGGGCAAGGCCAGGCAAGGCAAGGCAAGGTTAGACAGGGCTGGGTAGGGCCTGTAGGGCTGGGGGAAAGGACCATCAGCTTCTGCCTTCCCAAATCCCATATCTGCTGCCATTTCTCCAAGATGTTTCCCAATCCTGAACTTGAATTTCCTCCTGCAGGAGCAGCCACTGGAGAGTGAACCTTCCAGGCAGGCACCCTCCAGCCAGGGATCCTCCAGTCAAACACCTTCAAACTAGAGACTCTCGAATGAGGGACTCTCCAGCCAGAGATCCTCCACTGAAGAACCCTCCAACCAGATTCCTTCTAGCCAGGCACACTCCAGCCAGAGACTGCCCACTGAGGGACCCTCCAGTTAGGGACCTGCCAGCCAAGGACCCTCCAGCCAGGGACCCTGCAGTGAGGGACCCTCCAGAGCAAACAACCAGAGGCCAGGGTCATCAGTAGAACTCCTTCTGGCCCCGCTCTTCCCCCACATTGGTTTGGGCTGAAAGAAGGCCTTAACCGTGCCCCCCACTCACCTCTGCCCCTTCCTGTCCTGCAGCTGACGTACCTGCCCCCTCCCTGGGGTGAATGTCGGCCCTCGGACCTGGGATTGGACTTCTTCCCTGTTTACAGCATTACGGCTTGTAGGATCGATTGTGAGACCCGCTACATTGTGGAGAACTGCAACTGCAGGATGGTCCACATGCCAGGTAAATGCAGGCGGGGTCAGGGGTCAGCAGGACACTGCCTGCTTTGCCCTCCTGTGATGCTGACTCTCATTTCTTCAGCTGTGCTGCCCCCAGGTACAACTGCTACTGCTGTGAAAGACCCCAGCATATGTTGTCCAGAGGCAGCACTAGAAGAAGTCTCTCTCCCGACTTGTCTTCTCCCTCACACCCTGCCCTAACCTGGCGCCCAGTGGAGAGTGGGTCGGGGGGGTGGGGAGGTGGGGACCATTATCCTGCTGCCCGGCATGGGTAAGATGCCAGCCAATTCCCTATCACACCCTTGGGATTTCCTCATACCTATCACTACCTCGCCCTGCTCCCAGCCAAGCACTCTGTCCAGGCTGGAAGTTGGACAGACTGTTTAGCCTGGGGGCCAACATGTTTGGGGAAGAGAGAGAAGCCTCCTGGGCCCTGTGTAGCAGCTGTGGGCAGCCCACTTCCCCCAGGGGGCACAGGGTCAGACTTGCCACAGTCCAGAACCCAGGGGGACCCTGCAGATCATCTCTTGGCTGGTTTCGGCAACTTTCTGGAGCATCTTTTAATAATAATAATAATGTTGGTATTTGTTAAGCACTTACTATGTGCAGAGCACTGTTCTAAGCGCTGGGGGAGACACAGGGGAATCAGGTTGTCCCACATGGGGCTCACAGTCTTAATCCCCATTTTACAGATGAGGGAACTGAGGCACAGAGAAGTTAAGTGACTCACCCACAGTCACACAGCTGACAAGTGGCAGAGCTGGGATTCGAACTCATGAGCCCTGACTCCAAAGCCCGTGCTCTTTCTACTGCGCCACGCTGCTTCTCTTTTCACCATGTAATGATAATAATAATAATGATAATGATGATGATGACATTTGTTAAGCATTTACTATGTGCAAAGCACTGTTCTAAGTGCTGGGGAGGATACAAGGTGCTCAGGCTGTCCCACGTGGGGCTCGCAGTCTTAATGCCCATTTTACAGATGAGGTAACTGAGGCACAGAAAAGTTAAGTGACTTGCCCAAAGTCACACAGCTGACAAGCAGCTGAGCCGGGATTTGAACCCATGACCTATGACTTCCCAACCCATGCTCTTTCCACTGAGCCACACTGCTTCTCTATGGTATTTGTTAAGTGCTTATTATGTGCCAAGCACTGTTCTAAACACTGGGGTAGATACAAGATAATCAAGTTGGACACAGTCCCTGTCCCACATGGGGTGCATAGTCGCAGTCCCCGTTTTACAGATGAGGTAACCTAGGCACAGAGAAGTGAAGTGACTTGCCCAAGGTCACACAGCAAACAGGTGTTGGAGCTGGAATTAGAATCCATCACCTCTGATTCCCAAGCCCATGTTCATGCCACAGGCCATGCCACGCCCACGCTCCTCCTGTCTCTCCCCACTTCAGTCTATACTTCGCCTTGCTGCCTGGATTATCTTTCTACAGAAACGCTCTGGGCATGTCAACCCCCTCCTCAAAAATCTCAAGTGGTTGCCTATCAACTTTCGCATGAAGCAAAAACTCCTCACTATTGGCTTCGAAGCTCTTCATCACCTTTCCTGCTTCTACTTCACCTCCCTTCTCTCCTTCTACAGTCCAGCCCGCACACTCCGCTCCTCCACCATTATCCTCTGCACGGTCCCTCATTCGCCCGTCCCACCGTCGACCCCTTGCCCATGTCCTAGTGCTGACCTGGAATGCCCTCCCTTCTCACATGTGCCAAACTAACTCTCTTCCCCTCTTCAAAGCCCTATTGAGAGTTCACCTCCCCCAGGAGGTTTTCCCAGACTGACCCCCCCTTTTCCTCTACTCCTCCCTTCCCCATTGCCCCTACTCCCTCCCTCTGCTCTACACCCTTCCCTGCCCCACAACACTTTTGTATATTTATACATATTTATTCAGCGTGGCTCAGTGGAAAGAGCCCGGGCTTGGGAGTCAGAGGTCATGGGTTCGAATCCCAGCTCTGCCACCTGTCAGCTGGATGACTGTGGGCAAGTCACTTAACTTCTCTGGGCCTCAGTTCCCTCATCTGTAAAATGGGGATTAACTGTGAGCCTCACGTGGGACAACCTGATTACCCTGTATCTACCCTAGCGCTGAGAACAGTGCTCTGCATGTAGTAAGTGCTTAACAAATACCAACATTATTATTATTATTATTTATTTTATTAATGATGAGTACATATCTATCATTCTATATATCTATTTTGATGCCTGTCTCCTTTTTTTGTGTTTTTGTCTGTCTCCCCCTTCTAGACCATGAGCCCGTTGTGGGGTAGGGATTGTCTCTATCTGTTGCCGAATTGTACTTTCCAAGCGCTTAGTACAGTGCTGTGCACATGGTGCTCAATAAATACGATTGAATGAATGATCTAGGCCATGCTGCTTCTCTAATGTGTATTTTTCACTCCCTGCAGGTGACGCTCCTTTTTGTACCCCTGAGCAGTACAAGGAATGTGCCGAGCCAGCCCTAGGTCAGTACACCCATGTGCTTCCCGGTTCTCTGGGGATGTGGACACTGCAGAGCTGCTGGCAGCGAGGGCTCACTGCTCTCCCCATGGAGGCCGTGGGCAGGGACAGAAGACCGGTGACAGGAATCCCAATTTTTGGCCCTACCTTACCAAGCCGTGTGCCCTCCTACCATTCCATTAAGCCCTTTCAGCTCCTGTCATGGGGGATCCCAGGTGCTCTGAAGCTCCGGGTCCCAGTAGTAATTATAGTAATAGTGCTTATGAGCATTTGATTGGTATGGTGCACTAGACTAAGTACCTGAGAAGTACAGAATCACAAAGTTGTTAGCTCTGGTGGATCGATGCCACAGAGTCTCAATGAGGAGGTAGTTAAAGGCAACAAGAAGCAACTTTCTTGTCATCACAGATCAAGGGGGAAGTTGAAATTTGATGGGCACATCCTCTGTCACTGCCAGAGAATGTTCACAGATCACTCCAATGCACTTTATTACATACAACCTCCCTCGTGTCCACTGGTTGCCATTGTTCCCACTGGGTGTCTGTTGGTCCTCTCAATCATTTGTGTCCTTCCACGATGAGTTGGTCGGGTGGCGCTGCCCTCATGCCTTATCCTTTCCTCCAACCCGATGGGTGGTGTTTTCTCTGCTGGCCCTTGCCCCTCGACATGGTTGTGTCTCTGTGTCTTTCCTTCCTCAGAGATCTCTGGGTAAGGTTGGAGGCTCTCGGCCAAAAGCGACGAGACCCTTTTCTGGGTGAAGTGCATTTACGGTCCACGGGGTCAAATGCTGGGCTAGGTTCCTGTCCCACATGTGGCTCACAATTCCTCTAACCCCCTTTTACAGATGAGGCCGACAGAGGTTGAGCAACTTTCCCGAGGTCGCACAGCATGCCGGTGGCAGAGGTGGGACTCGAACTGTGATCTCCTGCCTCCCAGTCCTGTGCCCTTCCCATTAGGTCATGCTGCCTCTCTAATTGTTGTCCATAGAAAGCCAGGATTTCTGTTTTAGCCTGTTCAAATAGTGCCAGAGTCTCTGAAGAGTGTGAAGGAATTGGGAGGCAGGGTCTGAGAGCAGTGGGAGGAACAGAGCTCATCCATTATGCAGTCCTATGTTTTATGGTTTCATTGCTCCTGGCTCTGGGCAGGGAACGTGTGTACCAACTCTGCTATGTTGAAGTCCCCCAAGTGCTTAGTACAGTACTCTGCACACAGTAACTGCTCAATAAATATGATTGATTGATTGCTGCACTAAGTTTCAAGCAAGCCTCGCTCACCACCACCCCTCCCTTATACTATAAATACAGGGCCCGTATCTGGAGCCCCACAAGACTCTAGCTGCCTAAACGCAGACTACCTACGTCCTAGGAGAGAGTATACAGTTAAAAAACTACTCAATCTACAATTCTGCAAATTGGAAGAATAGAGAAGCAGCGTGGCTCAGTGGAAAGAACACGGTCTTGGCAGTCAGAGGTCATGGGTTCTAAAACCGGCTCCTCCACTTGTCAGCTGTGTGACTTTGGGCAAGTCACTTAACTTCTCTAAGCCTCCGTTACCTCACCTGTAAAATGGGGATTAAGACTGTGAGCCCCACGTGGGACAACCTGATTACCTTGTAGCCCTCCCAGCGCTTTGCACATAGTAAGCACTTAACAAATGCCATCATTATTATTATTGTTATTATTATCACAAGCTTTGTTAATGCATACTCCCTCAAGAGTCACATGAGCCATACCTACAAGGACCTTCCATTCTAACAAGGGAAACAAGCAGAAAAGTATAGATTAGAGTGGTCAAGATAAACAAATTGGGCTGTCGTAGAGAACACTGATCTGAGGAAGGGCTCATAAATTCACAAGTCCAGGGAGACCATCCCTGCCTCGTTCAGTTCTACCTCTTTCTCCTGCCCAGGTTTGCTGGCCGAGAAGGACAGTAATTACTGTATCTGCAGGACACCCTGTAACCTAACTAGGTACAATAAAGAGCTGTCCATGGTGAAGATTCCCAGCAAAACCTCTGCCAAGTACCTGGAGAAAAAGTTTAATAAGTCAGAAAAATACATCTCGTAAGTAACCTAAGGCCAGACTCCTGGAGAGTGACTGGAGGGAAGGGGGCATAGGATGGGGAGAAGGAAAGGAGGGAGGGAGGGAGTTGGAAGTGTTTGGCAGACCAGGTGGCTTTAAGTCATGTCTTCACAACTCATAAGAACATGTATGCTTTCTGTGGACAGAATTGACTAGTTGCTGCAGGACTTAAATCTCTCAGAAGGCGAGGGCTAACGAGAAGCAGCAGGGTCTGTCAAGCACTGCTTCTTAGTAGATATTTTGTGGAAACATAATTACTTTTTTATTGCCAAGATGTTTCTTTGGGCTGCCCCTGTTTCCCTGGGATAAATGGAATAGGTAAACCCCTCACTCCGACCTTCTGAAGTGGCCCCTAGACAGGCCAGGTTCATATCTCCCATCTCTCCAGGACTCATGGCCACAGCAGGGCCGTATCCCCGATAGGGTGAGGGTAGGAGGTCAGCTCTACAGCTGGGCTGTTCCCTCGGCAGGATGGGTGGGAGGCCAACTCCACAGCAGGGTCATTCACCCAGTTGGGTGGGCAGGAAGCCAGCTCCACCACAGGGCCATTCCCTTGGTAGTGTATGGGCAAGACGTCAGCTCCACAGCATGACCACTCCCCCAGTAGTTTGGGTGGGAGGCCAACTCCTTAGCAGGGCCATTCCCCTAGTGCGTTGGGTAGGAAGCCAGCTCCAGAGTGGGGCCATCCCCCCACTAGAGTGCAGGTAGGAGGCCAGCTCTCCCAGGCCTGGATCTGCAGGCTGAATCCTGGCTTGATGGTGCCAGGGAGACTTGACCCCAGGAGCCTCCAGGGAAGGCCCAGAGTTTCCAATCTCACTGAGGAGGAGAGCAGTTACCCAACCCTCCACGGTGGCAGGGACAAGGGGCACAGGGGAGGGGTTTGAGGGAGACACACATCTGTAGAGACAAGGGCAGTGAGGGTATAGGCCAGTGGAGGCATTTGAGGGAGGGCAGAGGAAGCGAAGCATAGCAAGGATGATGAGGGAAGGGAAAGAGAATCCCTGGTCTCTGTGTCTACATCTGCTCTCCTGTCTCCACAGAGAGAATATTCTTGTCCTTGATATCTTCTTTGAAGCGCTCAACTATGAGACAATTGAGCAGAAGAAAGCATATGAAGTTGCAGCCTTACTCGGTGAGCCAAAACCTCAGTCCTATCTCTTGCCAACTCTTTGTGGGTGAGTGGGGGAGGTGGGGAAGGCAGAGGACTCTTTAGGGAGGGGGACCCATGAAGACTCTGGCTATGATCTTGTGGGTAATGGAGAGTAATGAAATGCCCCAATAATTGCTGTAAACTCAGCTCTCACCCTTCTTCTTAAGGAGGGTAAGAGTGGTCAATCAATCAATCATTTGTATTTATTCAGCATTTACTCTGTGCAGAGCATTGTATTAAGCACTTGAGAGAGTACAATATAACAGAGTTGGTAGGCACATTCCCCGCCCTCAGCGAGCTTACAGTCTAAGGGGGAGACAGACAATATTGTAAATAAATAAATTAGGATATGTAAATAAGTTCCATGGGACTGAGGGAGGAGTGAATAAAGGATGCAAATCCAAGTACAAGAGCTACTCAGAAGGGAGTGGGAGAAGAGGAAATGAGGGCTTAGTCTGGGAAGATGTGCTTTTTATAAGGCTTTGAAGGTGGGGAGAGTGGTCATTTATCAGATATGAAGAGGGAGGGGATGAGATGCTATGGCATCTTTGAGTCGCTCTGGTATTTCCTCATTGGTCCATTGGTTGAGGTAGAGCTTGTACAAGTGCTTAAGTGTCTCCAGGTCTCCCTTCACCTTACTGACGCTGGGCTCCCCCAAGCTCCAATCATTGCTTTCTCACTCAATCTATTGGCCTGTCTTCAATTTAATCCTCTTCAATCAATCCATAGTATTTATTGAGCACCCACAGTATGCAGAGCATGGTACTAAGCACTTGGGAGAGTACAGTAGAATTCAGGGACAATCTCCCTGTCCCCATAGGGGCTTACAGTCTCCTCAGTCTCCAATGCTGTTCTTCCTCCTCGTGAAGGCCCTCAGTCTGGGCTGCTCCACTAGGCTCTGCCCTCAGTCTGGGCTGCTCCACTGAGCTCTGCCCTCAGTCTGGGCAGCTCCACTGGGCTCAGCTCTGGGCCCTTTATTCCTACAATTCACCCTTGCTGTTTCTGGGATTCGATCTGCTCACCTGGATTCAGTTCCCACCTCAGTGACGATGACTCCCAAATGTCCTCTTCAGCTCCGTTCCCTCTCCTTCTTCACATTCTCCAATCTCCTCTGGCCTTTAGGGCATCTCCACGTGGTGGTCAGTGGCCTCTAGTGGACCAGTTGCAGTGACCCAGTTGCAGGGGCCAGCCCAGTGATCCCACCACACACTGCAGTGGATGAGCTGCAGTCACCCCAATGTAGAAGCCCAGCCACAGTGGTCCCATTGTAGTGGCCCAGCAGCAGTGGTCCCACCATGTATCCTAGGTGGGTTGGCAGGGGCTTGAGCTTCCCTCTCTGTATTCCTTCTCTCCTTTTTGGAATTGGCCATGTTCTGTTCCCTTCCCCAGTTCCCTTCCCCAGCAGCCAGCTCTCAGTGTTCAACCTTTTTGACCCAAGGGGCTGAGACTTTTCAGTCCACCTTCTGCCAGAAGCGCCTCCACTGCCCAGCCATCTTAGTTGCCCTCCTCTCACTTTCCCTTAGAACTGGTCTCAGAGGTGCCTTGGTTTAGGGGATTGGCCAGAGAGCCACAGGGGCCAGTTAAATTTGTGTGTACCTGGTCTTGGAAACATCTGTTACTTTGTGTGATAAACCTAGGCGATAACCCTGGGCAATAACCCTGTACAACACCCCGGGCAATGACCTCAGGAGGTAACCCCGTGCAATAACGCAGGGTGATATCCCAGGAGATAACCTTGGGTGATACCTATGTGCGATAACCTTGTGTGGTCACCCCATGGGATAAGCTGGTCATCACCTCTTCACAATAAACTTCCTTACAGTGAGCAGAGGGAAGTTCACTTGGAAAGAACTAAACTACCACATTTGACCCTGAATTCTTGAGCCAAATTTGCAATTTATTAAGGAAAAAAAGAGAAAAGTGCACTCTGGGTATGTCTGCTATTGCATTTTTGCATCCAAAGGGAGGGCCAGACTTTATCCAGCTACTGTTCCCTCACTGAAATGCTCTGCCAGGAAAACATTGGTATCACCTGCAAATTATTAAAATGGAAATTTGCAGCAGTTGGGGAGCTCGGGTTGTCAGGTGACTGCAGAAAGCCTGGTATCTTGAGGGCCGATGGCCCTTCCCACAGCTCTGCGAGCCTGATAGGGACTGATAGGGTTGGGCCACTCTAGGAATTCCTGGCTTCTGGAATTTCTGGAGCCACCCAAGAGGAGATGCCACAGCTCCTCCTCAGCTAGGGATATGGAAGATTGAGCCCAGAGAAGACCTCGGGTCTCTCTGTGAGTGTGCCGTGGAGACTGGCATTGGGAAGGACTCCTGGGCTCCCAGGCTTCTGGGCTGTTTGCAGCCCTGAACCCATTCCTTCCCTCAGCTCTCCCCAACGTGGCATGTAGGGAAAGGTCCTGGCCTGAAAGACCCTTGCATGAACCAGAAGTACCCAGGAGAGCCCAGGAGTGTTTGGGAACACCCAGGAGTGTTTGGGAGATCACATAAGTGCACAGAAATGCCCAGGAGTGTGCAGGAGAGATTGGGAAATGGTAGAACCAAGGGAGCTAAAGTCAGAGTTGGGCAAGAACTTGAGATGGCTGCTCGCCCACCTCTTCCACCAGCCTGGACCCCACAGCAGGTGCCAGAGGGACCCCCGCCCCCAACAGTTGGCAGGTCTCAGCTTTTAATGAAGTTCCCCACACCAGCCTTTACTGTTCGGGCACAATCTGGCGGGTAAACAGCCTTTCAGCAGAAGGACATCCTCTTCTTCCCCCTTAGGGACAACAGATCATGCCCATTAATAGAACCCACGCATTCAAAGCTTCTCCCAATTCCTCTTACAGGTCTTGATCAAGTTCAACCCTGTCCCCTCCTCACCCCCCTCTCCCGGTGTCTGTCAGTCAGACATGACATTTATCTTTCCATTCATTCATTCAATCATATTTACTGAGGGCTTACTGTGTGTAGAACACTGTACTAAGGTCTTGCATGGCCAGGGGTGATAGCTTAGTTCTGGAGGTCGCAGCCTGGCACTGGATGTTGAGATGAACTCTCACTTCAATGAGTTCCTCATCGATTTCTAAATCTTCCCCATCAATGGCTTTCACATGATTGCTAGGTGTAACCTGCTGACCTGCCTGTGGAGCAGAGTTCTGAAGCCAAATGTCAGTGGGGAGCAGTGGGTGAAGGTAATCCTGGTACTGCTTCCTGGAGGAACCACTTGGGCTCTGGATCCCTCATCTGCCCTTTTCTGGTCTGGGGCTGCTGAGATTGCATCAGGGCCAAGGGCCCCCCCATCTTTCTTGAAATGAGAGCCTGTTCCTCAAGATTCCCCCCCGCCCACTGTTTCCAAGTTCCAGCTCACCCTCCCAGAAAACTGGGGCTAGGCCATGGTCATTTGGGCTCCTGAAAAAGTAATCTTGTTGGCCAAGGGGCTGGTGGTCAAGTCAATTGTGTTGTCCAAGAAATGGGCTTGTCTGCCCCAGCCCCCCAGCTCCCCAGCCCTGCGATGGCCCCAACCAATCTAGGACCCCCAAGTAGAGGGTGGAAGCCCAGTGCCAGGACTGGCTGGGGCTCTTGGAGGCCTCTGGTGCTAGTGCCTGGTCCCCAAGGGCTTTCCAGCACTGTCCTCTGTCCTAGCTGGCTCATTCACCAATGACCTCCTTCTTGCCAAATCCAAAGGCTCCTACTCTATCCTAATCCTCCTCGACCTCTCAGCTGCCTTTGTCACTGTCGACCATCCCCTTCTCCTCCACACTTTATCTCACCTTGGCTTCATGGACTCCAACCTCTCCTGGTTCTCCTTATCTCTCTGGCCGTTCATTCTCGGTCTCCTTCGTGGGCTCCTCCTCCCCCTCCCATCCACTAACTGTAGGGGTTCCTCAAGGGTCAGTTCTTGGCCCTCTTCTGTTCTCCATCTACACTCACTCCCTTGGTGAACTCCTTCGCTCCCACGGCTTCAACTATCATTTCTACGCAGATGACACCCAAATCTACATCTCCTCCCTTGTTCTCTCCCCCTCCCTCCAGGCTCGTATCTCCTCCTGCCTTCAGGACATCTCCACCTGGATGTCTGCCCGCCACCTAAAACTCAACATGTCTAAGACTGAGCTCCTTATCTTCCCTCCCAAACCCTGTCCTCTTCCTGACTTCCCCGTCACTGTGGACGGCACTACCATCCTTCCTGTCTCACAGGCCTGCAACCTTGGTGTCATCCTTGACTCTGCTCTGTCATTCACCAACACATCCAATTCGTCACCAACACCTACCGGTCTCACCTTTACGATATCGCCAAGATCTGCCCTTCCCTCTCTATCCAAACGGCTATCGTGCTGGTACAAGCTCTCATAATATCCCAACTGGCTTATTGTGTCAGCCTTCTCTCTGATCTCCTTTCCTTCTGTCTCTCCCCACTCCAATCTATTCTTCAATACATTGCCCGAATAATCTTCCTGCAGAAACGCTCTGGGCATGTCACTCCCCTCCTTAAAAACCTCCAGTGGTTGCCTTTCAACCTCTGCACATAACAAAAACTTCTCACTCTGGACTTCAAAGCTCTCCATCACCTTGCCCCCTCCTACCTCACCTCCCTTCTCTCTTTCTACTGCCCACCCCGCATGCTCTGCTCCTCTGCCGCTCACCTCCTCATTGTCCCCCGTTGGCGCCTGTCCTGCCGTCGACCCCTGGCCCACCTCCTAGCGCTGACCTGGAATGCCCTCCCTCCTCACATCTGCCAAACTAACTCTCTTCCCCTCTTCAAAGCCCTACTGAGAGCTCACCTCCTTCAGGAGGCCTTCCCAGACTGAGCCCCCCCCTTCCCTCTGCTCCTCTTCCCCTCCCCATTCCCCCCCTCCCGCCCTCGGCTCTTCCCCCTTCCCTCCCCTCAGCACTGTGCGTATTTGTATATATTATTTATTACCCTATTTATTTTGTTAATGATGTGTATATCTCTATGATTCTATTTATCTTGATGATGTCTGCGCCAGACTGCTTGTTTTGTTTTGTTCTATTTTGATTTGCTGTCTGCCTCCCCTGTTTAGACTGTGAGCCCGTTACTGAGCAGGGATTGTCTCTATCTGTTGCCGAGTTGTACATTCCAAACGCTTAGTACAGTACTCTGCACATAGTAAGTGCTCAATAAATACTAATGAATGAATGAATGAATGAATGAATGAATGAATGAATGAAAGATGTACTCAGTCCTAGGATATGTGGCAGGGACTCAGGAAACAAGCTTGATTCACTGAGCTTGTGAAAAAGACAGCCACTCTTCAGACCAGGTGACTTCTCCCCATGTTTGAGTGACAGGCCATCTAGATGAGCAGAAACATAGGTGTTCATTCATTCATTCATTCAATAGTATTTATTGAGCGCTTACTATGTGCAGAGCACTGTACTAAGCGCTTGGAATGAACAAGTTGGCAACAGATAGAGACAGTCCCTGCCGTTTGACGGGCCTACGGTCTAATCGGGGGAGACGGACAGACAAGAACAATGGCAGTAACTAGAGTCAAGGGGAAGAACATCTCGTAAAAACAATGGCAACTAAATAGAATCGCGGCGATGTACATTTCTTTAACAGAATAAATAGGGTAATGAAAATATATACAGTTGAGCGGACGAGTACAGTGCTGAGGGGATGGGAAGGGAGAGGGGGAGGAGCAGAGGGAAATGGGGGGAAAAGAGGGTTAAGCTGCGGAGAGGTGAAGGGGGGGTGGTAGAGGGAGTAGAGGGAGAAGAGGAGCACAGTCTGGGAAGGCCTCTTGGAGGAGGTGAGTTTTAAGTAGGGTTTTGAAGAGGGGAAGAGAATCAGTTTGGCGGAGGTGAGGAGGGAGGGCGTTCCGGGACCGCGGGAGGACGTGGCCCAGGGGTCGACGGCAGGATAGGCAAGACCGAGGGACGGTGAGGAGGTGGGCGGCGGAGGAGCGGAGCGTGGGGGGTGGGCGGTAGAAAGAGAGAAGGGAGGAGAGGTAGGAAGGGGCAAGGTGATGTAGAGCTTTGAAGCCTAGAGTGAGGAGTTTTTGTTTGGAGCGGAAGTTGATAGGCAACCACTGGAGTTGTTTAAGAAGGGGAGTGATATGCCCAGATTGTTTCTGCAGGAAGATGAGCCAGGCAGCGGAGTGAAGAATAGACTGGAGCGGGGTTCGAGTTCCCTCCCACACTCATGGCCTCTGCCCTCTGCCCTGTAATGGTGCTCAGGAGCTTGATCTTATTTGCCCACTCCTCCCTGAGAGCCAGGCTGGTTAATTTGCAGGTCATTAGTGAAGGGAGTGTTGACCTAGGGCTATCTGGCCCCAGGAATGCAGTGAGCTAAGGTAATTTTCTTCCATTTGTTTACTAGTGATAGGGGCCAAAGAGGGAGAGGGGGTTGTCAACATTTAAGCACTGAGCTTTCTGAGATAAGGTTAAAGCAAGTAAAGAATCAGTCAATAAAAAGAGGAGGAAAGTCATCAGGACAAGTAAACCCAGGTCAAAACTGAACTCGGAGCTGGAAAAACTGAGGAAGCACAAGTTGGATGGAAAGAGTGTGGCGGGAGCTTGGAGGGGTAGAGGACTCTGATTCACTGGGAGCGAGGTTCAGCTCTGGCCTCCATTTCCATGGGCAGTAACTAAGTCTGACCTTGTAGTCACAGACAGCATCAACCCTCTTCCCAGACAGTAATCAGAACAGCGGGAGAGAGCAGATGGGACCAGGAGGCCCAAAGACTTGCCCGACACGAGTGCCGGATTCCGATTGGTGGTTGCAGGATCATATGCGAGAAAGCCTTCAGAGGGCTGTATTTTCAGGATCCCAGAAAGCCAACAAGGAAAAGGAAAAGTAGCCTCCTGCATTACCATCCCTCCACTCCAGGCTTTCATCAGAGCCCACTCAGTTCCGGAAGCCCCCGCAGCTCAAGGTTGGACCCAGCTGCTAGCCGAGCCCGGAACCCACCACCTGGCTTTGTCGCTGTGTGACTCAATGAGTAGGAAGTGCAGTTATTCTTCAGAGAGCCAACCCCAGGCGAACCTGGGCCACTCTAGGGATGAAATGGGAAGCCCGTGGTTGCCGGGGAAAGGGACTTGGGGACGGGCTCAGAGAGGCTGTTGGCTCCGAGCCCAGACTGACAAAGAGCAGCTCACAGCTTGCAGGCCATGACAGGGGAGGGGAAAGGAGGCTGAGCCACACTGGCTGGGAAGAGGAGTACAAGGCAGGGTTGAAAGCAGGTCAAGTCCAGGACTACCATTTTCCAGGGCTGCGTCCCAGCTGCCGCCGTGCCCCTCATTCCAGCGGCCCCAGAGCAAGTGTGGGGCATTGGACTGGGACCACTCTTAGCCAAACTGTGGAGGCAAGGGAGTCCGGGGCTGCCTGATCTCTCTGCTTCAAGACGGTCATGGGGCAGAGCCCCCAAGGCCAGGAGCCACTCGCTCTGCTTCCGCACTTCCGGAGTTGAGATCTGCTGCTTCCGGAAACAGCTGCCTCACTCAGGTTGGGGGAGATGGGGGTGGTGGGCACAGTGGGGAGTCTACATTCCTTCCCCCTGCTTTATCCACTTACTACTCTCCCTGCTAGAAGAGCAGAACCTAAATTCATATGCTATTTCTACTAAACAAAATAAAGATGGCATTAATAAAGTTGAATGGTTTTTGAGGCTGATTCTGCCCCCTGCTGGCACAATCTGTTCTCACCACTGACCTTTGGTGATCAGGAAGCTCAACCCTATGACACTTACAGAGAATTATGGTCATCATCTTTATTATTCTAGAGGGTTAGAGAAAAGCAGTCAGACCACCCCTCCTTTCACCATTTTCCTCTGGGTCCATGCCAGGACATGGTCTAGGAGAGGAAGGGTGGGCAACCCTGAATTTTGGGGTGATTTCTCCAAACTTTGCAGAGTCCTGGAGGGATGGTGCTCTCTCCATCTCTGCTGGGTGGTAGACAGGGGATGGGGTGTTCACTGGTCCCTTTTTAGAGACAGAGTAGTGGAGGCTCAGAGTCAAGCAGGGTCAGCCTCTGGTGACTATGGTGATTGTGGACAGCAGTCAAGAACACCAGGACCCTCGCCCCCCCACCCCACTTTGTCTAATCCCCACTGTGTGCACACATGTTCATATATGTGCACGTGCATGTGCGTGCATGCACACGTACACACACACACACCATACTGAAGAGGAGACAAATCAGTAAAAAGCAGCGTGGCTCAGTGGAAAGAACCCAGGCTTGGGAGTCAGAGGTCATGGGTTCTAATCCCGGCCTGACTAAGCCACTTGTCAGCTGTGTGACCTTGGGCAAGTTGCTTAACTTCTCTGTGCCTCAGTTACCTCATCTGTAAAATGGGGAGGAAGACCGTGAGCCCTTCGTGGGACAACCTGATTACTTTGTATCTACCTCAGCACTTAGAACAGTGCTTGGCACATAGTAAGCGCTTAACAAATGCCAACATTATTAAATCAGTGGAAAATCAGACACTCTGGTATGAAACCAGGCAAATGACCACCCTGCTGTCACTGCTTTCCTACTACAACCCAACCCTCACACTTCACTCCTGTAAGGCCAACCTACTCGCTGTACTTCAACCTCATCTGTCCCATCATCGACCTCTCACCCACGTCCTGCCTCTGGCCTGGAACTCTCTCCTCTTCATATCGGACAGTCACTAACCCCACCTTCAAAACCTTATTTTAGGTACATCTCCTCCAAGAGGCCTTCCCCAAGTAGGCTCTCATTTCCTCTTCCCCCACTTCCTTCTGCATTGCTCTTACATTTAGATTTGCACCTTTTATTCACCCATCCCTCAGCTCCAGAGCACTTATGTGTATATCCGTATTTTATTTATTTACATCAGTGTCTGCCCCTCCTCTAGTCTGTAAGCTTGTTGTGGGCAGGGAACATGTCTGCCAACTCTGTTATATTGTACTCTCCCAAGCACTTAGTACAGTGCTCTGCACACAGTAAATGCTGAATAAAAATGATTGATTGATTGATTGGTGTGTGGGTCTAGGCCCTTCTCTGGCTGCCTGCATCTCTTATCCAGTGGCTTTTGTTAAAAACCTCTCCACTGCGGAGCCAGGACCAACACAGAGCCATGAAGCGGGCTGAGAATGAAGGGTCTCTGTTTGAGGAATACCAGCTGCTCCTCAAAATGCCCTTTCTTTGACTCTTGCCTCCTCACCCTTGGATCAGAAAAATCTAAACAGGAGCAGATGTCCCCCTTGGGCCTTGTTCTGGGAGGGGCCGTTCTAGCCAAGCCACGCCCCAAGGC
The DNA here is from genome assembly GCF_004115215.2 of Ornithorhynchus anatinus. NCBI lineage: Eukaryota > Metazoa > Chordata > Mammalia > Monotremata > Ornithorhynchidae > Ornithorhynchus > Ornithorhynchus anatinus. The sequence continues at coordinate 63,471,889 of NC_041738.1, forward strand.
GTAGTGTTCTGTGGGAGAAATCATCCCATGTGTCTCTTTGAGTTTTGCACAGGAGCCCTGTGCTGCCTTCCCAATCCCAGCTTGCTGCTCTGGGCCTAAGGAAAGGCCAAGCATCAGCCCCACACCCCCTGCCATTACCAACCTCTGACTCCTCCCCTCACAGTCATCATCTTGTCCTGTGTATGTGACCAGTGGTTCTTCAAAACTCCCCATAGTGGCCTCTGGACCTCGGAGAGGTGTTGTACATGAGTTTGCTGCTTGGGTACCATTTAGTAGCCGGTTCCCCTGTACATCTGAGTGCGGTGGTGCCGGCAGTGAACGAGATCACTGGGCTGTTTGGTCAGTGCTCAGAAATGAGATTTTTGCTTTAGGGATGAGTTGAGTTCATTGGAGGTGGAGACCAAAAGACCATTCAGAAGGCTCTTGCCACTGGCCTCATAACTGATCCCACGCCAGAATCTCAGGTCTGACCACCCCCATTGAAAATATAGGCAAGCAGGAAGAGTCTCAAACTTCACCACCACCTGCTGCCTTGGAGGGCCTCAAGCCAATGTCCCTTTCATCAATCAGTCAATCAGTAATATTTATTAAGTGCTTACTGTGTGCATTAACTATGCTTATATGGGCTGGAACTGGAGGAATGGCAAGCAAATCTGTACCCTCCTCCTTGACGGACACCAGGTTAGCTATGGTGGAGGTTAGCGGCCATCAGGAGAGACCTTCACCCAAGCTCTAACTCTGGGGACCTGAGAGGTCACAGCTTTGTTCTGGGGGCCGGGGGCTGGGAGCCAGAGCCCAGGGTCCAGTGCCTTAGCCATAAGAGCTGCTGTGAGCAGAGCATGGGGGAAGTGGCTACTTGCCTCTGGAGCTGGAAAGGGAGACAGGCCACGTTGCCCTGGGGTCTTACCGATGTCGTGGCCATTCCCTTTCCTCTTGTCAGGTGTGGTGTGCTAAGGAGAGGGAGAAGCCCCATCAGCACCCCAGTGGTCAGTCACCAGACCCCAGTGGGGACAATCCAGCCCTGCCCCGGCCCCACTATCATCCCTGCGGGACCATGCTCTTGGGTGCCTGGAGAACCAGCTACTAAACAGCAGCCAGGCACCAAACTCCTACGTGACATTCAGACCATGCTGAGTGGTCTATTGACCGGGTGGCCAGTAGCTGGCTGGAATAATGGCAGCCCTTGAGCCTTTGGCTGAGGCCCTGTTCTGACAGGTTTCCTCTGGCACTGCTGTTTTTGGGGGATGCTGATGAGGGAACTTCAGGACAAGGGTAAGGAGTCCAGGGACCTGAGTCTTAAGTCCCCTAGCTAAAACTAGAGGGTCACTTCTGGTTCCCTGACAAAAGGCCCCTCTGGCTGGTCTGAGGGTTGCCCTTGTCACAGGGTCACCTGTATTACAACATGTTACTGCATGTTCCAGAAACATGCTCTCTCTCTCCCTCCCCCTCCCTCTCTCCCTCTTTCTCTCTCTCCCCCTTTCCCTCCCTTTCTTCCTCTCTCTCTTTCTCTCCAGGACTGCAGTTGTCGCTGTAGTTGTAGGAGGGGCCTGGTATGGTGTCCACGAGAGGCAGTTTTCCTTTCTTTGGTGGAAGCAATGACCAAGCTGGCCAGGGGCAGGGATTGGTTTGGGACTGAGAGAGAGTTTCCTGTCAGAAGCCGCTTTTGTTGCCCCAAGCTGGTGGGGAGCAAGCCCAGATGGCACGAGAACTTAGTGGGGATTGTGCCAGGGGCGGATGGAAATGAGTCGCCTGGAGTCTCACTCCTGAGCTGTCCTAGGAGCCCCTGTGAACACCGTTGCTTTCTGGACTCTGCTCCTGGAGAGGGCTGGACTGGGGGAGGGAGTGTGGGATTTCCAGGCCAGAATCCATCCTGGGTGGCAGGTTCTGGGAAGAATTGTGGGGGGGGTTGTTTGAACCTTCTTTCCCACAGTGTCCTATGAAAATTCCATCTCCTCTCTCCCTTATGCTCTCTCTCTAGGTGACATTGGTGGTCAGATGGGATTATTTATTGGTGCTAGTATCCTTACAATACTAGAGCTCTTTGATTACATTTATGAGGTAAGAGTGACATTGTTTCTCACCAGACAAATAATGAAAAGAAACCTCGCTTTCTCCTCAGCTGATGGGCCAGGGGCTGGAGAACCCCATGGGAAGTCCTTCACAATCAGGGTTACCAATGTACCAGCCTTATTTGCGGCCTGGGGGCTGCCTGCCAGGACCCAAATCTTGCTGCGGATCCCCAGGCCTGTGTTGGACTGGCTGCTTTGGTAGGAGACCTCTGGCAGGTAATGTGGAATGGATTGGAAACTACCAAATAATGAAAAAGATTCCTGAACAAATACCACAACTATGGTTATTATTATTATTACTAGCTAGTCTCTAAATGTCCCTACCGGGTTGACACTTCTGGAAATCTGCCCACTGCACTAGGTTTGTTTCAAAAGAATATCCCCCAATGCTCTGAATGTCAAAAGGAAAACAGTAGTTCATGAATCTTTTTTACATATTTGTAAATTGGAGCACTGGAGGCAGTTTCTCTGATTCTGGTGCAGAGATGGGATGGTGGTGAGTGGCCACTGGGATGAAGACCCAGGATACCCTGGGCCTGAGTATTGATGCCCCAGCCTCCTGATCTCCCAGATCCCATCCCCCGGACCCATCTAGTGCCGCCTGCCTCGTCTCCAGCACCCGGCCCAGCCCAGTCCAGAGAGTCCTTGATGGCGGCCCATCTTTCGGAGTTCCTCGGCTCCTCTCTGAGATCAGCTCCTTGGCTCTCGAGAGAGCTGCAGCCACCTCGGGCCAAACCCATTCCTAATGCCGCTCTGGACACTCCATCCTGGGCCAAGCTTGTGGTCCTTGGCCACCTGCTCCTCAACACTTAGGATCAGACTTAGGATCAGGGCTATACTGGCCCAGAGGGGGCTTCTCTCAGGTAGAGAAGATCCGGGCATTATTGAGCCGAAGAACCTCGGCCTCTTTCTATAGAGCTGTGAACACTAGCTCCCCCACGACACTGCTGTTGTCTCTGCTGGGTACTTTGAAGACACCCTGCCCCTCTGCTGCCACACCTCCCGGAGAGTGGGCAGAGAAGCGGGAGAGGAACCCTGCTTGGAGATGGGGAAGCGGGGAAGGGGGACAGAGATAACTGGTCCTCCACCCCCAGTCTCAGGGCATTTCCTCTCCCTCTACCATCCCCCATCCCTTCCTCCAGGTAAAGATTCCCCCATAGAATGCTAGGTCCCTGGGTTTCCCTGCCAAGATCACTGGGGGTACCCCCCCGAACCCCCACCCTTCCTCCGAGGCAGCAGGAGGGCTGGGCAGAGTTGAAGAGAGTTGAGAAGGGCTGGGGAGGAAGGATGGGACAGAGCCTCTCTGGTGACAGAGGAGACCCGAACTTGAGTGACTTCTCCAAAACAGGGTTGCCGCCAGCTGGTGGGGAGTCTCAAGAGGTCCTGCCGTCAGATTTTCCCAGGTGGTCCAGCATACAGAGTTCTCACTTGTGAATGGACGCCCTGAATTCTGCCCCATCCCTCCTCCAGTTTCTCTGGGTGCCTCGAGTAATGCCTGGTGCCTCCACTCCTCTCTATCTAAAATGGGGGTGTTGTCTGGAGATGGGCAGAGGAGGGAGGGGATTGCTCACACTGCCTTTCCAGCCCCTCTGGAGAAGACAGCTCCTCCTGGATCGATGGGAGCTTTCTGAGGCAGGTGTTCTGGCAGCCAGGGACGGCAACCTCCAGTGGAGAGTTGGTCTGCTTGCCAAAGGAAGCAGTCTGGGAGATGTGCTCTCACTCACAGAGCTCTTGGCTCTGGAGCCTCTGCCAGGAAGGAAGTATCCCTCCTTCCCTTCCCAGAAAAATATTATCATTAATCAATCAATCATATTTATTGTGTACTTACTCTGTGCAGAGCACTGTACTAAGCACTTGGGAAAGTACAATACAACAATATAACAGACACAATCCCTGCCCACAATGAGTTTACAGTCTAGATGGGGAGACAGACGTTAAAATAAATAAATTATGGCTATGTACATAAGTGCTGTGGGGCTGGGAGCAAGTCAGGGTGACACAGAAGAGAGTGGAAGAAAAAGAAAAGAGGGATTAGTCAGGGAAGGCCTCTTGGAGGAGATGTGCCTTCAATAAGGCTTTGATATGGAGGAGAGTAATTATCTGTTGGATTGGAAAAGGGAGGGCATTTCAGGCCAGAGAGAGGACGTGAGCGAGAGTTCAGCAGTGAGATAGAAGAGATCAAGATGCAGTGAGTTGGTTGGCTTTAGAGAAGCAAAATGTCTGGGTTGGGTTTTCTACAAAAACGTTCAGTTCATGTTCCCCCACTCCTCAAGAACCTCCAGTGGTTGCCCATCCACCTCTGCATCAAGCAGAAACCCCTTACCATTGACTTTAAAGTACTCAATCACCTTGTCCTCTCCTACGTCACCCTTCTATTCTCCTCCTACAGCCCAGTCCGCACACTTGGCTCCTCTAATGCAAACTGACTTGCTGTACCTCCATTTCCTCTGTCTCGGCACCAGCCTCTCGCCCACGTCCTGCCTCTGGCCTGGAGTGTCCTCCCTCTTCATATCTGACAGAAAATTACTGTGTGCTGGGGGTGGTTTGAGTAGGAACCTCTGCTTGAACTTGAGGGTCATGGGGAGGGTAGAATTATGGGCAGAATTAGGCTTAGTGAAACTTGGCTACAAACTCCCCGAAGGCCAGTGGAGAAGTCCTCTCTCTCCAGGCTTCTCCCACCCAGAAGAAGCTCCCTCCTTTCTCCCCCCCAGAAGAAGCCCACTCACTCCTCCCACCCAGAAGAAGCCCCCTTCCTCCTCCGACTCAGAAGAAACCCTCTCCCTCCTCCCATCAGGCCATTTCCACTGCTCCCACAATTCCCTGACTGAGTGGGTTCTGGACCATCCTATTTCTAAGTCTGAATCCTCCTCTCTTTCAGCTGATCAAAGAGAAGTTGTTTGATCTGCTTGGAAGAGAAGAAGAGGACAGCAGCCATGAGGAAAATGTGGTAAGAATGTGTCTGCGGGCCCTGTCTCTTTCGGCCGGCCAGGCCAGCATTTGGGGCCCGGATGCTCCTTCTCCAAGGCCTAGCTGGACAGGGAGACGCCCAGCCTGGGACATCTCCCTTCAGTAGCTTCTACTCCAAGCACCCGACACTGGGACTAATGAGGAAATTTTCTGTTTTCACTTTCCTAAATCCAATCATTCCCTCTGTCGGCCTCCCTTACCCTCATCAGGGCCGGGGCCTACCCTCTGTCCTCTGTAGTGTGGGACCCCTGGGGACATACCTCTCAGTGGCCAGAACCATGGCATGGCTTCTCAGCAAGCCTGCAGCTCCTTGTACTGAGTTGGGCTGGCCTCATCGACCTGTGGCTCTGCTGCTGACTTTTCATCTGGAAGAGGTGCTGGTTGGGGAGAAGAAAAGCCCTCCCTGAGAGCTGGCCCAGAGGAGTGAATCTTTTGGGTGTCAAAGCTGATAATTCCAGTCCAAATAGCATCTGGGATTTCTGGGTCCCGGGCTCTTGCACAGAACCAAGTCCTAGAAGCATGGTCTCTCTGTCGGCCCAATGCCCACTACCTACTGCACTGCCCAGAGTGGCGCCTCAGAGAGTGGGTGGTCTGGTAGGTAGGGAGCAGAGCCCAGGGACCAATTCTAGAGACAACATCGACTGTGTTTGGGGGAGGGAGCAGGAAACAGAGATACTTGGCCAATGGGATGGAGGGAGTAGGACTCCAAAGAGCTACTCCGGGTCCCTAGACCCTGCCCTTCCCTTCAGCTGAGTGGAGAGGGTGAGGAATGAGAAGAGCTGGAGGTCCTGCCCACCAGGGAATAGGTTTTCAAGATTCTCTGTCCAAGCCATCCACTCCTACAGGTTCCATGTCAGGCAACAGGCCTTAATGGCACTGGGAACCCTCTGGGCATTGGGCCCCGGACACAGGGAGTCTTGTGGAGCAGGGCTGGAATGGGCACGCCCATCACTTAGGTCAGGCTGCCCATTGGGCCCACCACCCACTCACACTGCTCAGCCCCTCCAGTCCTGCCTCCTGGGAAGCGTCAGATGTCTCGAGCCATTTGCCCTGTTTTTGCTCAAGGACACCTCCACAAAACGCTTCCAATAGTTTCTTGCCCCTTACCCCTTGAATCTAGTCCCAAAGATCTCAGGTACTCCCATTCTGGAACTCAGGAAGGACTTCCCACCCCTAGTTAGGGTTCCCATGGCCATCACATCCCCTCTGAATTTCCATGCCTCACCTTCTCACCCCACCATCTCGGGAAGAGCATTAGCTCACGTCGTCCAAGTCGTCAGGCCAGATGACAGATCTCCTTTGAGAGGTTCTGGCTTTGACCGCCTGGAGCGATCCTCATGGAAAGTTGAAAAAATTCACCAGAGTGTAAGAATTGACTGGTTGGGTCAGGTCTCTGGTCCATCCAATTTAATATTTTGTTTTGGATTTGGGCAGCGAGATGCTGGGAAGAACTAGTGTGGGCTAGTGGCTAGAGCATGGGCCTGGGAGTCAGAAGGACCTGAGTTCTAATCCCGGCTCGGCTACTTAATAATAATAATAATAATAATGTTGGTATTTGTTAAATGCTTACTATGTGCAGAGCACTGTTCTAAGCACTGGGGTAGATACAGGGTAATCAGGTTGTCCCACGTGAGGCTCACAGTCTTAATCCCCATTTTACAGATGAGGTAACTGAGGCGCAGAGAAGTTAAGTGACTTGCCCACAGTCACACAGCTGACAAGTGGCAGAGCTGGGATTCGAACACACGACCTCTGACTCCCAAGCCCATGCTCTTTCCACTGAGCCACGCTGCTTCTCTACTTGCCTGCTTTGTTACCTTGGACAAGTCACTTCACTTCTCTGTGCCTCAATTACCTCATCTTTGTAATGGGGATTAAGACTCTGAGCCCCATGTGGGATAGGGACTGTGTCCAACCTGATTATCTCATATCTACCCCAGTGCTTAGAACTGTGCTTGGCACATACCAACCCCTAACTACTACCATAAAAAACCCCCCAAAAACGAAAGGTTAGGTGGTTATCTTCTTGGACACACAGTGATGAAGCACCTTCTCAGGACTCTTAGCTTGGATTTATAATGAACCATCACGGTTCTCCTAGTAACAAACCTTCTGCCTTAACCCCTGTCAAGGTTTCCCACTGGACCTTTCCCTAAGGCATCCCTAGCTTTCCCTCTCACAACACACTATGGTCTTATTGTCCAAGGATTTATCCAAGCACCCACCTTGAACACCTGCTGGTGTTTTCTCTCTGCATAACTTCCTTTGGGAACCAAATCCACGGGCTTCCACCCATTGGGACAGGAAGTGCTTTCTTTTGTTTGTTGGAAGCCAACCCTCTTTCCGGTCTGAGCGTTTGGTGAATAGCAGTCTGGGTCAACTGGAGGCTGCTGTCAGGAGCTCCCAGCACCTCTGTGCAGATACAGTTGGTCTTGTCCCTGGGGCTGCCCTGAGCCAGTTACTCGATTCTCCCTCAGTCATCCTCGCCTCTGGGAGTGCCCTGTGAGGGTTCCTCTGCCCGGTTGCCATTGGCCTCATCCCTGGGGCTGCCCCGAGCAGGTTCCCCTGATCGCCTCAGTCGTCCTCATCCCCGGTGTTGCCCCTAGTGGGTTTTCTCCTCAGCTGCCATTGGCCTTGTCCTTGGAGCTGCCCCTAGTGGGTTTTTCTGCTCACCTGCCATAGGCCTCATTCGTGGGGCTGTCCTAAGCCCTTATGTGGTAGCACTGAAACCAGTAAAGCCTCAGTTCTCTGTTGGTCAATCAGGCCCAACTCCTGAGTAATAATTAATAAATGTGGTATTTAAGTGCTTATTACATGCCAAGCACTGTACTAAGCACTGGGGTAGATACAAGCTCATCAAGTCCCCCTCAGGGTTCGCAGTCCAAATAGGAGAGAGAACAGGAGTTGATTCCCCATTTTGCAGGCAAGGGAATGTAGGTCCAGAGAAGTGAAGTGAATTGCCCAAGGTCACACAGCAGACAAGTGGCAGAGCCCAGAATTAGAACCCAGGTCCCCTGACTCCCAGGCCCGGGCTCTTTCCACTAGGCCATGCTACTTATCCACACTGAACCGGGCTCAGAGGCCTGGAGTCACTAGTGCTTTGAGCCCTGTCTTGATGGCCCAAGCCCCGCTACCACTAGGGTGGTGTATAGTTTTAGATATTATGACCAGACTTTAATTGTTTTCCTCACCAAGCCCTGCTTCATTGTTTCCTGCCATGGGTGCAAAATCTGCCTCAGCTCTCATCTCTTCCCTCCCGCTGGCCGCGGGCACCCCATCCCTGCAGCCTTGAGGTGGGAGGCAGGACAGGAAACCCCAGGTAGGGTTCACTGTCCAAGAGCCTCCCCTCATCTTCCCTTGGTGAGAACTGGGCCCGTGGGGCCTGGTCAGGATCCAGTCAGTGAGAAGATGCTTGATAGTGAGCCATGTTTGAGCGATGTCATATGGCCACAGGAGTGAGGGATGGTGGTGGTCGGGGAAGGGAGGCAGTCAGGCAGGAGGAAGAGAGCTGGTCTCGCCCCTCAGAGCACTTGCGGCCCGATGCCCAACCACTCGGAGACGGTCAGCCACACTGTGAATGTGCCGCTGCAGCCGGCACTGGGGCCGCCAGAGGAGATCGCCTGCTGACCCCTCGCCGGCGGAGCGACGACCCTGCCTGGGAGCAGCGATGTCCAGCTCAGGACCAAACCGGTGGAAAGAAGTCAATTGCTATGCATAAAAATTCTGCCAAAACCGAGCTAGAGTCCCCGCTGGCTTGATTACACTCTCGTTTCCTGTGGGGTTACTTCTAAAATGGAGGAATCCTCATTTTTGAACCGTGTGAAAACAAAACCACCATGTCATATCCTGCCAGATGTATAAAACACTTGCATGCCGATACTTTTTATGGCAACATATTCATACCTGTCTTTTTAAGCAGTATTCCTCTTTACGATTTCTGATTTCCATGGCAAGATTTGTTCCTCAGAATGAAATCGTTGCCAAAATGTTCGACGACCTCACCTCGACTAGCATCATAGGCTGAACTAGAATAAAAACAAAGGAAACCGACAGACTCCTAACATGTTTTGTGTTTGTGTAGTTTGTGATGGTTCACAACCTAACGGGCCAGGCCTTGTGATGACCGGTCTGCCTTTGGGGCCCCGGGGTCAGAGGTCACTAGGTCCAGGCCTCGCTCGCTTATTCTGACTCGGTGCACTGGATTACTTGGAACAGATTCCAAGGCTACTATGTTGTACTTTGAGGTTTGTCATGCAGCATGTATAGTCTGGTTTGGAGATTGGGGGGCGGAGAAGGTTGGTTTATTCTGTGCTTCAAATCTCAATCGTTCCTGTTATCAAACTTGATCTCATGGAAATGTCCACCTTCAGTCACTGTCCTGGAGGGTCAAAGTTGGGTAGCGGGATTGAGGCGGAAGCTGTCCCTTGTTTAAGGTCTCTGCAGTAACTGCTGTGAGACCAGGATCGAGGGTGGGGATAGGGAAGCAGCTGTGACCCTCATCCAAGATTCAGTGCAAGACTCATCCATCCACCATGTCCTCTTCCTGGGAGCAGAAATGTCCCCCTCCCGCCCCACCCCCCGTCCCCACACCAAACCCCACCACTGGCTTCTTCCTGCCCAAGCCAGGTGGTTTCTTTCCCCAAATCTGTGCCCGGGGAGAGACTTCAGGGTTTCAGACAGAACTGCCCAGCAGAGCAAGGCTGTCTGCTCGGGGCTCCCCTGGCTACTGGAGGCCAGGTATATCCCACCCAAGTGCCACACTGCTGCGGCATCCAAAGCCAGACCCCCTGGCTCCGAGCCCAACATGCAGACTCTTCGCACCCGGCCTCCCCAGAGCTCAGAGCCCAGCTTGCCAATGTAAGAACAACATTCCCTCTTGGGTTCACCCTCCTTTCCATTCTTTGGGCAGACCCCTCCACCTTCCCCGGAGCTACCCAGAGGTGGTTGGGACTCAGAAAAAAAGATATGGCCTAAGTTATCTAGGGACCTTTGTTGCCAGATGTTGTTACTGAGTCTTCCTATTCCTAGCATTCCCCTATCCTCCAACCTCCTCCAAAGGCTGCTCCCAGAGACTTCTGGGGTGACATCTGGGAGGAGGGGATCCCAACGTCCGGGCCTCTGGCAAACCGGGGAAGGCCGCGCTCTTCACTGTTTGAAACTACTTTTCATTGTTCCTTCATGGGTGACTCTCCTGTCCCATATTTCCGGAAGTTTTCACGGCCAATGACACCTCTTGTAGTCGGCTGGAGTCTTGTCTGTCATTGGGTGTGCCCAGGAGAGGATAGGGGTTGGGAGGGTCCACACGAAGTGGAGCTCTGAAAACTCGGTGAGCTCAGACCTTGCGGACACCGTGTCTCCCAGACCCATCAGAATGGTAACACAGGACATTCTGGATTTCTCACAGTTGTCTTTAGTCGGGGAATACTGGGACCGATTTAGGTTTCTCATTGAGCAGGAGAAGATTCCATTTTGCTCAAAGCAGTTTTCCTCCGTATTCTGTTTTCAAGGCACACTGACGGCCCCTGGTGTTTTCCCAAGCCGCCGGTGACCCGAGCCTTTGGTATCGACCCGCTCTGGTGGAGCCCAACAGCCCCAGCTGGGCCCTGCCTCCTGCCCCCATCACTGTTCCCAGCGCCATCTCCACCACTCCGCTCTGCTCGCAGAACCACATTCTTCCAGCATAGATGTGGAGCGTGCTCTGTGGGTTCTGATTTGTAAAGCAACAATGCACTCCCCGGCCGGGTTCTCACTTTGTCACCACCACCCAGGGGAGGGGGACTATGTATCTTGTCAATATGATGTGAAATAAAAAGATCCAGTGAATTTTACAAAGAACTAAGCTTGGCTGTTTTGTCAGGGCTGGGTCCATCTGCTGGATACATTGCCTTTGGAGAACACGATGGTCTTGAGCTTTCCTTCTGCTATACCATGTGTATTTGTGTGTGTCTGTCTGTTGAGTGTCTGTGTGTCCATCCATATACATGTGTCTACAGACATATCTACATGTCTACAGGTTTGCACATATCTTAAACTTAGACATTATAAATTACTTATTTATATTAATGTCTGTCTCCCTCTAGATTGTAAGCTCACTATGGACTGGGAATGTGCCTGCTAACTCTGTTGAATTGTCCCCTCCTGAAAGCTTAGTACAGTGCTCTGCACATAGTAAGTGCTCAATAAATACCATTGATTGATTGACTGATTGATTGAAGACACACATGAAGGCCATTCTTCACTTTCATAGACGATGCCATGGACAGACTGAGTGTATGACTGAGTGGGACAGCACTGTCTGCACTGGAGAATAGAGTTTGTTGCAATAATTATGCTGTCCTTTAGGGGTAGTTGTAATAATAGCAGCAGTTACTGAGCACCCACTTGGTACTGTGCACTGTGCTAAGTGCTTGGGAAACCCAGATTAGCAGTAACTGGTATTCTGCCAAAATGATAATAATAATAATAATGTTGGTATTTGTTAAGCACTTACTATGTGCCAAGTACTGTTCTAAACGTTGGGGTAGATGCAAGGTAATCAGGATGTCCCACGTAGGGCTCACAGTCTTCATCCCCATTTTACAGATGAGGGACTGAGGCACAGAGAAGTTAAGCAACTTGCCCAAGGTCACACAGCTGACAAGTGGCAGAGCCGGGATTAGAGCCCACGACCTCTGACTCCCAAGTACACGCCAAGATCCGCCCTTTCCTCTCCACCCAAATGGCTACCTTACTGCTACAGGCTCTCGTTATATCCCGGCTAGACTAGTGTGTCAGCCTTCTCTCTGATCTCCCTTCCTCCTCTCTAGCCCCGCTCCAGTCTATTCTTCACTCCGCTGCCTGGCTCATCTTCCTGCAGAAATGTTCTGGGCATGGCTCTTCCCTTCTTAAACACCTCCACTGGTTGCCTATCAACCTCCGCTCAAAACAAAAACTCCTCACTCGAGGCTTCAAGGCTCTCCATCACCTTGCCCCTTCCTACCTCTCCTCCCTTCTCTCTTTCTACCGCCCACCCCGCACGCTCCGCTCCTCTGCCGCCCACTCCTCACCGTCCCTCGGTCTCGCCTATCTCGCCGTCGACCCCTGGGCCACGTCCTCCCACGGTCCCGGAATGCCCTCCCTCCTCACCTCCGTCAATCTAATTCTCTTCCCCTCTTCAAATCCCTACTTAAAGCTCACCTCCTCCAAGAGGCCTTCCCAGACTGAGCTCCCCCCTTTTTCCCTCTACTCCCTCTACCCCCACTTCACCTCTCCGCAGCTAAACCCTCTTCTCCCTGCTTTCCCTCTCCTCCTCTCCCTCTCCCGTCCCACCCCCTCAGCACTGTACTCGTCCGCTCGACTGTATATATCTTCATCACCCTATTTATTTTGTTTATTTTGCTTAATGAGATGTACATCACCCTGATTCTATCTATTTGCCATTGTTTTTATGAGATGTTCTTCCCCTTGACTCTATTTATTGCCATTGTTCTTGCCTGCCCGTCTCCCCCTATTAGACTGTAAGGCCGTCAGAGGGCAGGGACTGTCTCTATCTGTTGCTGACTTGTACATTCCAAGTGCTTAGTACAGTGCTCTGCACATAGTAAGCGCTCAATAAATATTATTGAATGAATGAATGAATCATTTGTCTGCTATGCGACCTTGAGCAAGCCACTTAGCTCTCTGTGCCTCAATTCCCTCAATGGGGAATTAAGACTTTGAGCCCCATATTGAACATGGACCGTGTCTAACCTGACTAGCTTGTATCTACCCCTGCACTTGGTACAGTGCCTGGACCATAGTAAGTGCTAAATGCATGAATAAAATAAAGAAAAATGGAGACAAACCTAAAGACATTCACAATAGACCGGTCAAATCCTCTCTGTTTTCAAGCCTGCCTCTTGGTATCTGGTTATCCCCTGGAGCTTTAACACCTCTCCTGGCTGCTTCCTGCAAGATGATCTGTCTGTTGCAGTGGTTTCCCAGAAGCCTCTCTGCTGGGTCATCTTGCTTGAGACTGTGCTGCCCCGGACCTTCTTACACTTTATTCTGCCCCCTTGATGGTCCCTGATCCCGTTTGTCTTCCAGCAGCTACCCACGTGTCCCTCTGTCTGCCATCTATTGATCTCATAATTTCGACCAGAAACAGTGTTGCTGTACTGCCGGGTCTCCATTGCTCTTCTCCTACCTCCTGGCCTCCGGGTTTGGATCGCTCTGCTTACGCCCCTGACAGATGATGCTCAGACTGGAGCCCAGGCATGTTCACACCTCAATCTGAGTTCAGGCACACCCGTGAGAGTGAGGTTCTAACTCTTACTCTGGCCAGTAATTCAATGCTTTCTTCAACTTCCATTTGTCTGTAGTTAATGGCAGTAGGTAGAAATAGCATTTACTGAGCACCCACCAGGCCAGTGTTCATTCATTCAATAGTATTTATTCAGCGTCTACTATTTGCAGAGCACTGTACTAAGCGCTTGGAATTTACAAATCGGTAACAGTATTGTGTATTAAGTGCTAGGGCAGTACGAGACAAAGAAATGACACCTTCCTCACCTACAAGGAATTTACACTCTAACTGAGACCTATCATCTGCAGGAAGTTAAGCTACATGCAGGTTTCCTCCTGCATTAGAGTTCCAGTAATTTGATCTTTATGGATATAAGCTTGTTCATTACATGATCTCAACTTGTGGAATCTAACCAGAGAGGTATGCATATTACAAAGAACATTCCCTAGTTCTTTGAAAGTGATTTACCCAAATTGCATAATGAAACTGTGCCTTAGCAGAACAGGCTGTCCTGGGATTGAAGTGCCACTCCTTTTCCTCCTGCATTCTTCCCTCTTCCCCCACCGCACTTACTTTCCCCTTTTTTGTTGATGACAGGTATTGGAAGATGTCGGTGTTCTCTCCACTGTGTGTTTGTTTGTATGTGTGTCGGCGACGGGGAGAGGCCGGGAGGAGTTCTTGTTTCTACCTTGTTTGCTGTGTGACCCTGAGCAAGTTATTCATTCATTCATTCATTCATTCATTCATGCACTCAATTATATTTATTGTGCGCTTACTGTGTGCAGAGCAATGTACTAAACACTTGGAAAGTACAATTCCACAACAGAGACAATCCCTACCCAACAACGGGCTCACAGTCTAGAAGGGGGAGACAGACAATAAAACAGGAAGACAGGCGGCAATAGCATCAAAATAGATACTCAGAATTATAGATATAAACACATCATTAATAAAATAAATAGAATAATAAATATATACAAATATACACAAGTGCTATGGGGCAGGGAAGGGGTAGAGCAGAGGGAGAGAATGGAGTGATGGGGAGGGGAGGAGGAGCAGAGGAAAAGGCGGGGCTCAGTCTGAGAAGGCCTCCTGGAGGAGGTGAGCTCTCAGTAGGGCTTTGAAGGGGGGAAGTGTGCTAATTTGGTGGATGTGAGGAGGGAGGGCATTCCAGGCCAGAAGCAGGACGTGGGCCAGGGGTCAACGGCGGGACTGGTGAGAACGAGGCCCAGTGAGGAGGTTAGCGACAGAGGAGCGAAGTATGCGGGCTGGGCTGTAGAAACAGAGAAGGGAGGTGAGGTACAAGGGGGCAAGGGGATGGAGAGCTCTCAAGTTGATAGTGAGGAGTTTTTGCTCGATTCAAAGGTGAATAGGCAATCACTGATGATTTTTGAGGAGGGGGGTGACACATCCAGAGTATTTCTGTAGGAAGGTCCATCAGGGGCCTAATAATCTAACTGGGGCCGGTGGGGAGGGTTATCTTTGTGTGTTTCATAATAATAATAATAATAATGATAATAATAATAATAGCATTCATTAAGCACTTACTATGTGCCAGACACCGTACTAATCGCTGGTGTCGATACAAGCTAATCAGGTCGGACACAGTCCCTGATACACATGGGATTCACAGTCTCAATCCCCATTTTACAGATGAGGCCCAGAGAAGTTAAGTGACTTGCCCAAAGCCACACGGCCGACAAATGGCAGAGTCAGGATTCAAACCCACGTCTTCTGCCTCCCAAGCCCATTCTCTTGCCACTAGGTCATGCTGCTTTTCTCCTAAATGCTTAGTACTTAGCTTTGCACACAGCAGGCACTCACTAAATACCACTGACTGACTGATTGATGAATTGATTACCCCAGCCTCTTAACACAGCCCTTCTAATTACTCTAAAATAGGAAAATAGATGTTACGTTCTGATTGGATCTGCAGAAACTGGTTAACACACAACTTCCTTTTCCCTGCATCACAAGATCAATTCTACTATTACCATCCTCTGTCCACTTGTCCACTTTGCTCATCTTAGGTGGATCTGGGTAAACCTTCTCTCCTTCTCCCTGAGCTGGCTCCAGTTTCAGAATTAAGACTTCCAAGTGTGCCACGAGAGCCACACAGTTGGTGCAAAATGAAATCTCCAAGGGAAGGATGTCATTTACATGAACGATCAAGGACAGTTCAAAGTCCAACACGAAGTTCCTTAATGTCTCTGGGCCTCAGTTCCCTCATCTGCAAAATGGAGATTCAATACCTGTTCTCCCTTTTACACTGTGAGCTGCACATGAGATCTGATGATCTCATATCCAGTGCTTAGTACGTGCTTAGCATACAGTAAGTGCTTAACAAATCCCACAATTATTATTACATTGGACCGCCCACTCCCTCTTCTTTTCACTGTTCTAGGCCGTACACTCCTTCCTCTTGTCACTGCTCTGGGCCCTCCACTCTTTCCTCTTGTCAAAGTGGGTTTGTCAGAGAAAAGCTTATTTCTACCAGCACTAGTAGGAAGCGGTAGTTGACAGGCCGAGTTTCTCCTACTAGTCAAGGCCAACTCAGCTCCAAACAATACAGAGTTTCTTTATATGCAGTTGGTACGGTAGGCTTCAAGGCTCTCCATCACCTTGCCTCTTCCTACCTCTCCTCACTTCTCTCTTTCTACTGCCCACCCCGCACTCTCTGCTCCTCTGCCACCCACCTCCTCACCGTCCCCCGTTCTCGCCTATCCTGCCGTCGACTCCTGGGCCACGTCCTCCCGCGGTCCTGGAATGCCCTCCCTCCTCACCTCCGCCAAACTAATTTTCATCCCCATCTTCAAAACCCTACTTAAAGCTCACCTCCTCCAAGAGGCCTTCCCAGACTGAGCTCCCCTTTTCCCTCTGCTCCCTCTACCCCCCCTTCACCTCTCCGTAGCTAAACCCTCTTCTCCCCCCTTTCCCTCTGCTCCTCCCCCTCTCCCGTCCCATCCCCTCAGCACTGTACTCGTCCGCTCAACTGTATATATCTTCATTACTCTATTTATTTTGTTAATGAGATATACATCACCCTGATTCTATTTATTTGCTATTGTTTTAATGAGATGCTCTTCCCCTTGACTCTATTTATTGCCATTGTTCTTGTCTGTCTGTCTCCCCCAATTAGACTGTAAGTCTGTCAAAGGGCAGGGACTGTCTCTATCTGTTACCGATTTGTACATTCCAAGCGCTTAGTACAGTGCTCTGCACATAGTAAGTGCTTAATAAATACTATTGAGTGAATGAATAAATGAATGAATGAATGAAATCTGACCTTAGGATGTGATTGGAGAGCAAAATACATGATTTATACTTTAGGACAACCAGGAGTGAATTTCCAACTCAGGGTAATTGGCCTGGTTCTCCTCTTTATAGAGGTCAAGTGGGCGAATACCACTCTCTCAGGCTGTTAAGCCAGGCCAGGGGTGCAGACCTTGCTAAGGGAGGAATAGCTTCATCCTGTCTCAAGATTTTGGAATGCCAAGCTCCCTCTAAGGCAGAAGTCTGGACAGGATGAAACCAAGGAAGAGAGTGCCTGCTTTGAGTAAATGACAGCTGGGCCCTGACAACATGGAGCTCAGGCCTAAAGGTCAATCACATTCTATCCCTTGGTATTCTACCACTCCTAAGGACTCTAATAATAATAATAATGTTGGTATTTGTTAAGCGCTTACTATGTGCCGAGCACTGTTCTAAGCGCTGGGGTAGACATAGGGGAATCAGGTTGTCCCACGTGGGGCTCACAGTCTTAATCCCCATTTTACAGATGAGGGAACTGAGGCACAGAGAAGTTAAGTGACTTGCCCACAGTCACACAGCCGACAAGTGGCAGAGCTGGGATTCGAACTCATGAGCCCTGACTCCAAAGCCCGTGCTCTTTCCACTGAGCCACACTGCTTCTCAACTAGTCACTGGAGCTACTCTGGTTCACTTCACAAAATGGTTATGAGACAATCAAGAAGTCCTAGAGGCAAAGTAGCTCAAGTCTGAAGAGAAGGAGCAAATGAAAGGCCCTGACCACCGTGCTTCCACACTACCTTGGGCCACCCTCTCTCTCCTCGTTAGTGTTCTGAGTGGTCTTCTCCCTCCTCTTGTCACTGCTCTGGGCTGTCCTCTCTCTTCTGTTTTTACTGCTCTGGGGTCCCAGAGAAGAAGTGTGGCTTAGTGGAAAGTGCACGGGCTTGGGAGTCGGAGGACGTGGGTTCTAATCCCGGCTCTGCCGCTTGTCTGTTGTGTGATCTTGGGCAAGCCACTTAACTTCTCTGTGCCTCAGTTACCTCATCTGTAAAATGGGGATTAAGACTGTGACCCCCACTTGGGACAACCTGATTACCTTGTACCTACCCCAGCACTTAGAACAGTGCTTGGCAGGTAGAAAGCGCTTAGCAAATACCATCATCATTATTATTATTATTCACTCTCACCTCTTGTCACTACCTTGGCCGCCTGCTCTCTTTTCACTACTATTCCAGGCTGTCCACTCCCTCCTCTTGTTACTGCATCGGGCCATCCACTCCCTCCTCTTGTCACTGCTCTGGGCCATCCACTCTCACCTTCTGTTGCTATCTTGGGCCCCCTGCTCTCTCCTCATTACTCTTCTGGGTGGTCCACTCTCTCTTCCTGACACAGCTCTGGGCTATCCATCCACTCTCTTCTCTTACCATTACATTTGGCCATCTGTCCACTCTGTCCCCCTGCTCTCTCCTCACATTCTTTGAAGATTTTACAGGTGAGGCAATGGGTTAGGGGAGTTCAACTCCTTGTTCTTAGACTGCGAGCCCCATTTGGAAGAGGGACTGCATCCGAACTGATTGTACTGCATCACTCTCAGGACTTAGCACAAGGCTTGGCACAGAGTAAGTGCTCAAGAAATCCCACCATTACCTCCATTATCATCAATTGATCAATTATTGGTATTTATTGAATGCTAACATTGCTTCCATGCTGTTGAGCTGACTGCAGGACTGGCAAAACTTGCTTTTGTTCTGAGGAACTGAAGAGAAGTTCAAGCATGTCATCTCCCCTGAGGTAGCTTTGCTTCAAGGAAGATAAAGGAGTGTTTTTTCTAGTAGAACTGCTGCCTCTCCAGCTCCTCCAGTCCCTGCCCCTGCTGTTACTTGGCTTGACCCCAGACTCCACCATAACGCTGCAGACAGGGAGCCCACCCCCACCCCAACCTCCCAGGAGCAAGCCCTATCTCCTCCCTAACCCTCAGACCAGGGAGCCCCCGGCTTCCTCCCTAACACCTTGACTAGGGAGCCCCCAGCTTCCTTCGAACCTCCCAACCAGAGAACCCCCGATTTCCCAGGCCCAAGTCAGTCTCCTCTGTCGCCCTCTGACCAGGAAGCCCCCAGATTCCCAGATACCGATGCCTCAGACCACTGTTGGGGGTGCAGGGACCCCTCAGATTGGTGATGCCCCTATTGAGCAGTGAAGGCTCACCTGTGAGAATTTGGACTACACACACTCGCCCAGTGAGGGGCTCACAGTCGTGTAGTGAGCAAGTGTGGGGCTCCCAGCATTTTTGTTTTTGTTTTTATGATATTTGTTAAATGCTTACTATGTGCTAAGCACTGTTCTAAGTGCTGGGGTAGTTACAAGATAATCAGATAGATACAGATATTATATTTGTATTGTACTCTTCCAAGTCCTTAGTACAGTGCTCTGGATACAGTAAGCGCTCAATAAATACAGCCAAATAAATGAATAATCAGTTCCTGTCCCACATGGGGCTCACAGTCTTAATCCCAATTTGACAGATGAGGGAACTGAGGAACAGAGAAATTAAGGGACTTACAGTCACACAGCAGCCAAGTGGTGGAGTCAGGATAAGAACCCAGGTCCTTCTGACTCTAAGGCCCATGCTCTAACCACTAGACCACGCTGCTTCTCTTGAGAAGCCTTGGGAAGAAAGCCAGCAAACGGGACTCCCGTGCGGGCCATGAAGAGCTGATCCCTGCCAGGCTAAGCCTGGGCCTGGTGGTGAATCACTGACCCATCCCTGCCCTGCTTGGTTGTCCAAAGAATCCAAGTAGGGTGATGTACACTGTGCTATGGTCTCCTGTTGTACTGTAACCCAGAATGTTATTATTACCTCATTTGTTAAGTACTTTCTATATGCCAAACACCACATCTGTGTCAGTGGATCTGGATGAGACGCAGCCGGCGGCAGAGCGTCTGTGTTGAGTACCGCTCCACGAACTCTCGTCACTGCTGAATCTGGACAAATTCCCCCTACCCACTCCCACCTCTGCATCACCTATATATTTGGAGCTGTACCCTTTAAGCAAATGATATTCACCCCACCATCAGACCCACAGAATGTATCTATCCTTTTACATTCTGGCATTTCTCCTCACTCTAATTTATTTTAATGTCTATTTCCCTTTCTAGATTGTAAACTCCATTTGGCCAGGGACCACGCCTACTAACTCTGTTATACTGTACTCTCCCAAGGACTTAGTAGTGTTCTGCACACAGTAAGCGCTCAATAAACACCAGTGATTGATTGATGAGATTAAGTTGACCGTGGAGTGAATGTGTCAGGTGGCTGGTCCAGGAGCTCCAACATTCCTGAATCTGGATGCCACCGTACATCCCAATGGTGGTCCCTGGACACCAGTCCCGATCAGCGATCAGAGAGCAGCAGATCAGAGAGGGAGGAGGGAGCGGGCCACCCCGGAGTCCAGAGGTGGGATTGCTCCTTTACTCAAGTCCGGATGCCAGAGGTTGCTGGTGGACGGCAGTGCCTTGGCCCCGGGGAAACTGGATCTTCTCCTGGCCATCGGTGACCAAGACCCAACACACTGGGTTCAGTCTGGTTCAGTTGGGATAGATCGAGGTCACCGATTGGCTGCCTTCGCTGGCCTCCGAAACAAGAGGCTGCAGGAACCACCCAGATTCTTTTTCCAAAGCCTTCCATGATGTCAGTCTGCCTGAGTCAAACACTTAGTAGTGTTCTGCACATAGTCAATGTTCCATAAATACCACTGATTGATTGATTGAGTCCTGACTCTCCAGACCATGATCTTCCTTGTTTGTGTTGACTCACAAGGTTGGACACTCCATCTAATTGCTTTAAAGTCTGAAACACTGGCTGAACAGAGTGGACTTTCTAAATGTATCAATAGTGGGGTTTAAGTGGGGGACCGGAAAGTCTATGCCGAATCCAGGAAGGTGAGTGATGCCCACACCATTGTCATCCATTCCCCCAACATGGACTGCAGTTGACATTTCATTAGTTTGCCGAGGAACATTAGGCTGATTTTTTTCAAAAAAGGAAAACTGATAGCATGATAATTATTCAGAATGATGCCCTCCTATTCAGTGCTTTGAATTGTTGGTTTCTTTATGTCATTATCAATACTGACAGTTCTGGAATAAGTGGCACATTTTGCAAACTTATCTTTTTTATGAGTAATTTTTTAAAGCGATTCATACATTTATAGCCTGTATTCAAGAGGACTTATAGCCAAGTTAAAACAAATTCTTTATTAAAATAATGAGTTTGTGTTCCACCCAAGACCAATGCACCGTGCCCTGAGGAGAGAGCCTGAAGAAGACAAATGGCAGGCTCATCTCTCTGCGATCTGGTCTGCGTATCTCCATCTTGACGGAACATCTACCATCCCGCTGGCCGCTGTCGAAACTGGTGGCGGTCAGAAAGCAAGGCACGTTGAGGAATGATCTGAGCGGACACTCACAAGGATAGGGAGAAAGGGGGCCCACTTTCTCCCAAGGTTTCAGACCACTTAGCTGTTGGTACTTGTGTTTCACCCAGAAAAGGGGACGGCTCGATCTCTGTCCAAGCCACTCCCATGCATGGAACAGCTTCCCCTGTTCCTATCCATAAGGCCACTCCCCTCCCTTCCCCTCTGGAAAAGTCCACAGCAGGCCTGGGGAGCAGAGGGACACCATCCCCACCTCTCTCCTCCTCCCTCTCCCTTGCTCCTCAAACCCAAGCACCCAGGCATCCGGCCTCCCGGCCAGGATCTGGAGATACAAAAATTGGGGTGGGGCAAGGACGAAGGGTAGAGGGGAGACGGAGAGAAGGGGGTGGAGACCAATAGGCAGTGAGAAACCAAAACCAAGTCTGTTATGTTATACTTTCCCAGGTGCTTAGTACAGTGTTAGATACATAGTAAGCACTCAATAAATAAGCTTAATTGATTGATCGATGGACTGATTGATCAGTCTCACCTCCACAAAGAGCTCATTCTGCGCAGAGCCTTGTGCTGGCCTTCAGTATTGTTGGGCACACAGAGACACACAGAGGTGTAGACAAAAAGGCGGATGTACAGACCAAAGCGTTGTGCTGCACTTGAGTTAAAGAACAGATCTGGGCTCAGGTGTTTTCAGTGTTGTAGGGCAACGCAGCGCTGAGCATCTCAGCCCAGGCCCCACCCCTAACTAATCCATTTCTTCCCCAGGTGTGTCTCAATGATGTCAGGAGGCACTACTTGATTTGTTTTGTTGTCTGTCTCCCCCTTTTAGACTGTGAGCCAGTTGTTGGGTGGGGTTTGTCTCTATATGTTGCCGAGTTGTACATTCCAAGCGCTTAGTGCCATGCTCTGCACACAATAAGTGCTCAGTAATTACAATTGAATGAATGAATGAACTGCCCCTTTACAGCCCCAGAGCCTCCTGGGTTCTTCCCAGCCCTATATAAGACTTCTGAGTCTGGCCTGCCTCAGTTTGCAAGATGATTGGAGACAGAACGTGGCCCACAGTGGGCTCAGGTAAGGAGGGGGGCTCTGGCTGTTCCAGTTATACCCCCTACCCTTTTTTAGGGTGGGTGTGGGACTGAAGTTGTTGGGATTGCTGATGAATTGGTGGGATTGATGATGATGATGATGATGTTAATGAAGGTTGGGGAGAGCCATTAGGGTTGAGTTGGTGGGTTGGGAGGGGGGTAAGGGAGGGGTTGATTCCACGGTTTCTGAAATGACTGAAATACACATGTTGGGGGGGAAGGGAAGGGTATTGGGTGCCAAATGCATTTGACTTTGCCAATGATGTGTACATGTTGTGCACTGCTTGGGGTGGGGGAGGATTTGGGAAACTGGGGAGAGAAGGTGGGGGGCTGGGGGAAAGGTCTGAGGAGGGAGGGGTCCGGAGGCTGAGAGCTGCCCTTGCTGGTTGGGGGTTGGGGGCATATGCAGGTTGGTTGCGGGGTGGTGGTTGGGAGAAGGTTTTAGGGTCAGATAGTCTTGGTCTTGGGGAAAGTCTGGCCTGGTTTTGGGGTGACCACTGGATCTCGAGTCGAGGGTACTGAATGGCTGAGACAGAGGACGCCTTACTGACGGATGCATGGGGCGTGTGGGCTGAGTGTCTGGTGGTGCATGCTCACTGTCTGTCTGTCTACACCTCTGTGTGTCTTGAATGTTGGTCTGTCTGCCCCACTCCCTCTAATAAGAGGGCTGGGACACTGTCCTCTCCATCCATAATAATAACAATAATTATGGTATTTAAGTGCTTACTGTGTGCCAAGCACTGTTCTAAGCACTGGGGTAGATACAGGTAATCAGGTTGTCCCATGTGGGGTCCACAGCCTTATTCCCCATTTTACAGATAAGGTGACTGAAGCACAGAAAAGGTAAGTAACTTGCCCAAGGCCACACAGCAGACAAGTCACAGAGCTGGGATTAGAATCCATGACCTCTGGCTCCCAAACTCGTGCTCCTTACACTAAGGTATGCTGCATGAGAAGCAGCATGGCCTAGTGGGTAGAGTACGGGCCTGAGAGTTAGAAAGACCTGCATTCTAATCCTAACTCTGCCACTTGTCTTCTCTGTGACCGTGGGTGAGTCACTTTACTTCTCTGGGCCTCAATTACCTCCTCTGTAAAATGGGGATTAAGATTGGGAGTTCCATGTGGGATATGATCTGATAATAATAGTTTGTGTCAAACACTGTTCTAAGTGCTAGGGTAGATACAAAGTAATCAGGTTGGCACAGTCCCATAAGCTTGTATCTATTCCTGTGCTTAGTAGAGTGCCTGACCCGTGGGAAACATTTATCAGCTACTGTAAACCAAGAACCCAGAGCTCAAAGTGGTGCCCAAAGCCCAGAAAGTACCGGTCGGGAGTGGAGAGGGGTGGAGGGGGTGGTCCCGCCTCTGCAGGGTTGTGGGCGAGCAGCCTGTGCCTGTGGGCAGAGACTGTGTCGCTTCGTCGGGGTTGGGAGTAGGGAGTTAGAGGTTGGGGGGCTGCTTCCTGCTCTGTCTCTGTTCTTGCTCTTTTCTCTTCCAACCAGTTGTAAGGAATTATGGACAACAGCGAAGCAGTGCGGTCTAGTGGATAGAACTTGGATCTGGAAGTTGGAAGGACCTGGGTTCTAATCCCGGCACTGCCATGTGTTTACTGTGTCATCTTGAGCAAGGTACTCCGCCACTCTCCGCCTCAGATACATCACCTGTAAAACTGGGATTAACACCGTGAGCCCCATGTGGCATGGGGATTGTGTCCCAACCGATAAATTGTGCCTCTCCCTGCGGTGAGTACAGGGCCTGGTAAAAGGTAAGCACTTAACAGATGCTGTGTTTTGTTTTTGTTTTTTGTTTTTTTTTAAAAAGATAATGGTTCTGTCTCTTCAAATCAGTCAGTGGTCTTTGCTAAGCACTTTATAGGTGCAGGGCACTGAACTAAGCATGTGGAAGAGTACACTACAATGTATCCATGGTATTTATTGCACACAAGCTGTATGCAGTACTTGTAAAATCCTGAAGCGCAGTGATGGTGTGTGTTGTTTGTGCTGAATCCTCCCAAAGGTTTAGCCCATAATGGCACTTATTAAATGCCCTTAATGTAAAATTGTGCTCGCTCTAGTGTTCTGGGCTCTCGGTCGCACACATGAGCCCCCTTAAGAGTGGACTGCCACAACCTGGACCCGTCGGACACGCCGAACCCCCTGAGGGTAGGGTCCCCAAAGGCAGGGTGGCGGGCCGTGATCTGTGGCTCAGCCCCCTTCCCACCCTTCGCTACCGAGGATGAGGCTGCCACAATTGTGGAGCGGTCTGAAGCTGTGAGCTCCTCCAGGGCAGAGCCGCCGTGATGTTATGACCCTGGGAGCCCCCTGAGGGCAGGGCCGCCTCAGCGTTGGACCCGTCGGTTACTGTGAGTCCCCCCTGTTTAGGGCAGGGCTCCCAAAATGTTCTGCCCCTGTGACACTGTAAACCCATCCACAGCAGAGCCGCCGTGACGTTGTACCCGTGTGACACTGTGAGCCCTCGAGGGCAGGGTCGCCGAAACATTGGACCCGTTGGATACTGTGAGTCGCCCCGCCCCCCCAAGGGCAGGGCCCCAAAAATGTTCTGCCCACGTGACACTGTGAGCCCATCCAGAGCAGAGCCACTGTGATGTTGTACCCATGTGACACTGTAAGCCCTCAAGGGCAGGGCCGCCTCAGCGTTGGACCCGTCGGACCCTGTGAATCCTCCCCCTTAGGGCAGAGCCCCAAAATTGTTCTGCCCTTGTGACACTGAGCCCATCCAGAGCAGAGCTGCCGTGACATTGTACCCATGTGACACTGTGAGCTCTCGAGAGCAGGGCCACTGCAATGTTGGACCCGTTGGACACTGAGTCCCTCGCCTTAGGGCAGGGCCACAGAAATGTTCCGCCGGTGGGTCATCGTGAGCCCATCCAGAGCAAAGCCGCTGTGACGTCGTATCTGTGTGACACTGTGAGCCCTCGAGGGCAGGGCCATAGCAATGTTATGCCTGTGTGACACTATAAGCCTTTAGGACCTGGGTGTCGGGAAGAATGATTTAAAAATATAGTTGGTGGCAAAAGGGGGTTGACCTTAATTTTCCCATTCAGTTCTTCTCGTCCCGAGCACTGGGAAGAAGAAACAGAAAACTGGATGCCAGAGAAAGGGGGTTGGCTTGAAGTGATGAGCCCCAGACTTAGGTCTTCCCAGCTTGGGAAGAACAAACACCTGGGTGGCCTCAAAAATGGGAACTAGCTTCATGTCCCAAATTCCACAGTTAGGTCTTCCCATTTTGGATCTTCATGGCCCAGGCACTGGGAAGAACAATGAAAATTTGGGTGCTGGCAAAAATGGGGAGTGGCTTCTTGCCACGAATTCCAGATTTTAATGTTCCCATTTGGGTCTTCGTGGCCCAGGTGTTGGGAGGGTACTGACTCAAGGGGGGAATGGCTTCCTGTTAAGAAACCCAGATTTCAGTGTTCCCATTTGGGTCTTCATGACCCAGGTGCCGGGAAGAACAGTGAAAATATGGGTGCTGGCAAACGGGGGGATTGGCTTCATGCCTAAACCCCCAGATTTCAATGTTCCCGTTTAGGTTTTCAGGGCCTGGGTGCCGGGGACAGTAATAAAATTATGGATGCTGGCAAAAATGGGGGGACTGGCTTCATGCCAAGAACCCCAGATTTAAGACTTTCAATTTGGATCTTCATGGCTGAGGTACCAGGAAAAACAGTGAAAAGATGGATTCCGGCAAAAGTGGGGACTGGCTTTATGCCACAAACCCCATATTTGAGTCTTCCCATTTGGTTCTTCATGGCTCAGGCACCAGGAAGAACAATTAAATGAGTGCTGGTAAAAGAGGGTGTGGCTTCATGCCATGCAGCCCAGATTTTATTCCCTTATTGGGTCTTCATCTCCCAGGTGCTGGGAAGAACAATAATGATATGTGTCCTGGCTAAAGGGGCTCCTGGCTTCAAGCCACAAACCTCAGATTTGAGTCTTCCTGTGTAGGTCTTCATGGCCCAGGTGCTGGGAAGAGTAATTACAAATATGGGTGCTGGCAAAAGAGGGAACTGGCTTCATGCCACAAACCCCCCAATTTGAGTCTTCCCATTTGGTTCTTCATGGCTCAGGCACCAGGAAGAACAATAAAAATGAGTGCTGGTAAAAGAGGGTGTGACTTCATGCCATGCAGCCCAGATTTTATTCCCTTATTGGGTCTTCATCTCCCAGGTGCTGGGAAGAACAATAATGATATGTGTCCTGGCTAAAGGGGCTCCTGGCTTCAAGCCACAAACCTCAGATTTGAGTCTTCCTGTGTAGGTCTTCATGGCCCAGGTGCTGGGAAGAGTAATTACAAATATGGGTGCTGGCAAAAGAGGGAACTGGCTTCATGCCACAAACCCCCCAATTTGAGTCTTCCCATTTGGTTCTTCATGGCTCAGGCACCAGGAAGAACAATAAAAATGAGTGCTGGTAAAAGAGGGTGTGACTTCATGCCATGCAGCCCAGATTTTATTCCCTTATTGGGTCTTCATCTCCCAGGTGCTGGGAAGAACAATAATGATATGTGTCCTGGCTAAAGGGGCTCCTGGCTTCAAGCCACAAACCTCAGATTTGAGTCTTCCCGTGTAGGTCTTCATGGCCCAGGTGCTGGGAAGAGTAATTACAAATATGGGTGCTGGCAAAAGAGGGAACTGGCTTCATGCCACAAACCCCCCAATTTGAGTCTTCCCATTTGGGTCTTCATGGCTCAGGCACCGGGAAGAACAATAAAAATGAGTGCTGGTAAAAGAGGGTGTGACTTCATGCCATGCAGCCCAGATTTTATTCCCTTATTGGGTCTTCACGGCCCAGGTACCAGGGAGAGAGAGAAAATGTGGATGCTGGCAAAAGGGTCTTGTCTTCATGCCACGAATCCCAGATATGAACCTTCCCACTTAGGTTTTCATAGCTCAGGTACTGGGAACAACAATAAAGATAGCAGGGACTGGCTTTAGGCTACAAACCCCAGATTTGAGTCTTCCCATTTGGTTTTTCGTATCCTGGGCATCAGAGAAAATGCTGGCAAAAAGGGGTAGTGGCCTCTGTCATGAACCTAAGATTTGAGTCTTCCCATCTGGGTCTCCATGGCCTGCGCAGTAGGGAGAACAATTTAAAAATTTGGGTGCCTGTAAAAGGGGGTATGGCTTCATGCCATGAATTCCAGATTTGAGTAGTTTCATTTGGGTCTTTTAATGGCCGGGGCACTGGAACGAATGATAAAAATATACCAGCTAAAGGGAGGTACTTACTGGCTTCATGCTGTGAACCCCATATTTGACTCTTTTATTGGGTCTTTATGGCCTGGGTGGCAGGGGGAGAGAGAAATATTGATGCATGCAAAAGGAGGTGTGGCTTCATGCCCTGAACCCCTGATTTGAGTCTTCCCATTTGGGCCTTCAAGGCCCAAGTCCGAGAAAAACAATAAAAATGAATGGTGGCAAAAGAGGGTATGGCTTCATGAAATGAAGCTCAGATTTGACCCCCTTTTGGGTCTTCACAGCCCAGGCATTTGAAAGCTTGATAATAACATGGGCTTTGGCCAAACGGGACTGGCTTCATGCCACGAATTCCATTTTCAAGTCTTTCCGATTGGGTCTTCATGGCCCAGGCCCAAAGGCAACAGATCATGTGAGTGCTGGCAAAATTTGGGCTGGCTTCACACCACGAACCCCAGATTTAAGTGTTCCCATTTGGGTCTCCGTGGCCCCGGCACCGGGAAGAGCAATAGTAACATGAGTGCTAGCAAAACGGGGGGCTGACTTCATGCTGCAGATCCTGTATTTGAGTGTTCCTATTTTGGGTCTTCATGGCCCAGGCATTGAGAAGAATAAAAATGTGTGCCAGCAAAAGTGGGGACTGACTTCAGGCCATGAACCCCAGACTTCAGTTTTCCCAAATGGGTCTTTATGGCCCAGAGACTGGCAAAAACAATGAAATAGGAGTGCCAGCGAAAGGGGGCCAGGCTTCATTCCTTGAACTCCAGATTTGTCTTCTCATATGGGTCTTCATGACTCAGGTGTCGGGAAGAATGATAAAATGAGTGCGAGGCAAAGGGGGGCTGGCTTCATGCCATGAACCCCAGATGTAACTCTCCTAGTTGGGTCTGCATGGCCTGAGTATCGGGCAGAGCAAGAAAAATTCTGGGGCCAGGAAAATGGGGGACTGTCTTCAGAACCTTGGGAATCGATTCTCTCAATTGTATTTTTGTGCCTGGGCTCCAGGGAGAGTGAAGATGGCTTTGGCTTTGTCACTTTCACCTCAGTTGGACTCTACCCTTGGGTTTGGGGCTTGGCCATATTTGAGGACCAACAGGTCGAAGAACTCGCCGCTCATTCAGACGATCACTGGAAGAATCTCCACCTGTATCGTGCCCACCGGTCGGCTCTACTGTCTTTGGAGTGACCGGATGGACTGTGCCCCTCAGACTGTAGGCTTACTGAACAGGTTAGAGGCGGCATCACCTTGTGGCAGGGTGCTTTTTATCTTTTTTTAAAACTTGGGTTTGGGCAGATGCCTGCTGAGCGGGAAAAGTTTGGGCCTGGGCATCGGAGGACCTGGGTTCTAATCCCAGCTCTGCCTCTTGCCAGCTCTGTGACCTTAGGCGAGTCACATAAACCTGCTGTACCTCAGTTTCTTAACCTGTAACATGTCGATTCAATACCTGCACTTTGGATTTCCTCCCTTTATTCACCCCTCCCTCAACCCCATATCACTTGAGTCTGTATCTATAATTTATTCATGGCTGTATCCCTTTACAGACTTTGGGCTCACTGGGGGAAGGGAATGAGTCTCCTAGTTCTCCTGTCTTGTACTCTCTCAAGTGCTCAGTGCCCAAAGTAGGTGCTCAATAAATAACTCCGAGTGAGTTATTCTAGATCCAACATACTTTAGGTTTCCTAGCAGAGAATTAGAGAGTCTAGACCTAAGCTCTCACTTCCGGCTTGTTCTAAAGAACTTGGTTTTTAAAAAGGGTCCGCCGATCAGTCAAGTCTATGTGCCTCTGCATGATCAGATTCCTCACGCATCCCTTTATTGAACCGATCTCAATACACAAAGGGTGTTTGTGTGCAGAGCGTTGTACTGAGCACCGGGGAAGGTATAATGCAGTCGATAGACAGAATCCCCTCCCACGAGGAGCTGACAACCTTCTGTATATCTGCGGCCCCCTTGAGGTACTGGCCAGTCTCTGAATGTCTCTCTTGCCTTTTCTGTAGATGTGCAGGGTTCAACCGTGACTCCCAGAATGACCAAGGAGAAACCGACAGATCTGCGGGATTCTTCCAGGTGTGTGTTGGGCCCAGAGCGAGTGACTGTTTTCAGCAGGGAATTTGGTGTGAGCGAATGATTTTTTCCCTGTTTGTTCTAATTTCCTTTAGGAGACGGCTTCTCCCGGGACGGCACGGACGGCGGCCCCTGGGCTGAGATGGGAGGGGTCGGAGAAGACTTCCAGAGGAGGAGGGCTCCCCGGCACTCTGTGGTGTGAATTGTGTGGGCGAGGGAATTTCAGGCCGATTCCATATCGGGACTCTCACCTCTACCTTGGGTCTGTTCCTTCAAAATCTGCCTAGAGGTCACTTTTACCCTCCAGCTTGAGAGCGGATCCAAACGTCCCTGTGTCCAGGAAGAACGAGGCGAAGATGCGGGCTGAGAGAGTTCCCGTATCCAGCGATGGGGTCATGCGATCGCGTCCGCCTCTGTGCCGGCAGCCATCTCCCCGGCCCCGTTTTGCAGGGGGGCAGCGGAGGTGGCATGGTGAGGGGGAGCGGGAGGACAGGGTAGGAAGAGGTGGGATTGTGGGTCTGAACTCCATGCAGCACTGCCATTCGGTGCCCCCTGACCCTCCTGAGGGAGAGATCACAGGGGGGACAGTGGCCATCACAGGGAGGGATGGGCAGGGAGGAGGGCGAGGCTCGGGGACTCTTTCTCTCCATGCACCCCTCCACCCCCCATGCCCCTTTCCCTCCTTTGACTTCATCTCCTCTCACTACTCCCACCCTGGCCCCCGCCAAAATAAAGCCAGTGGTAGATAGAACAGCGACTCCACGATTGTGGCCCGCAGGCCCGCGGCCCGCCAGCCAAACCATCTTCCTCCGGAATCTACCGACAGCCATCCCGGAAGGCACTGGATTCACCGGTCCTCGACACCCCCAGCCAAGACTGCCCGAGCCACGGTCGCAGACCGTCCCCCGGAGTCATCTCCAAATGCCATTGGGCCCACGTGGGACAGGGACCATGCCCAGCCTGATTACCTTGCATGTACCCCACCACTTAGAATAGTCCTGGCAAAAAGTAAGCACTTAACAAATACCACAATGATTGTAATTATTCTCTCTCTGAGGATCCAGAGAAAGAGGGATTCCCCCTCCCCCGGATGGCAGAGGACCCCTCCCCCTCCAGGGGTGGCTCGCTGGGCAGAGCTATGGAGGTGGGGGCATTTCTTCACTTCTTCCTCGAGATCCCCCCCCCCCCCCCGCCCTCACCCCCTGCTCCTAAGGAGGGGCCGAATCCAGCCAAAATGTCAGTGGGAAAGGGAATAATGGCATTGTCAAACCCCGGATAAAGAGATCAAATGTGGGGCGGCTAGCCCACAGTGACCACGGGTTTCCAGAAAGTGGGTTCACTGGGGGAGGCCCGGGGAGACTCCTGGGCCCCGCCCCCACCCTAGCCCCCCTCCTCCAAGGAGCACTCTGTGCTTTCCTCTCAGGAGACTGCTGACCCCACCCCGCCCCCAGCCCAGGTGTTCCTGCTCCAGCCTAGGAGATGAGGGACAAGGGACTCCTGGCCGGTCCGGCCCTGCTTGCCTCCCACCCTAATTAGCTGCTCCCAATTAAGCTCCCCGATCCATATAAGCCTCCGGGAAGGTAGCCACTTTTACTAGGGTCCTTCTTCAGCTTTTGCTGAAATGCTGCTTTTCTTCCTACAGTGTTGGGGCTTGGTAGGTGGTGGTCATTATGGGGGTTTCTCTGCTCTTTGGGGGGGGGATTGGGTCACCTTGAGTCCAGATGAGGGTATGGGTTGTTAGTAGCTGTGTGGGGAGGGGGTTGGCTGGGGTTGGGGGTTTGAGGCCTAGCGGACCTATCTATTTTCTTTTCACAATCTGGCTACAGTAATTCACTCTGACTTTCTGTATTAATTTTCAGATGTTTTGCTGGCCCGAAGCCTGGGGGTGACTTGCCTATTTCTAACCAGCCCCTACAGCTGAGTAACTTAAATGCTGTTTCCTCTTTCTTACTTGTTCTTCTTTCTCCATCCAGTATTGATCATTGTGAGGATTTTTCTGCTCTCTCCTTTCCTGAAGCTTATTCCTGCAATTAGCTCCCCTACATCTCCAATTCCCCCTTATATGAGTACAGAGAGCAGCTGATTTTTCTTCAGGAAGCAGCATGGTGTAGGGGATAGAGCATGGGCCTGAAAGTCAGAAGGACCTGGATTCTAATCTCTGCTCTGCTGCTGACCTCCTTTGTGACCTTGGGTAAGTTACTTCACTTCTCTGCCCCACAAGGATCTTATCTGTAAAACAGGGATGGAGATTGTGAACCTCATGAGGGGCAGGGACTGCATCTAACCTCATTTGCTTGTTTCCACTCCAGGGCTCAATAAATACCATCTTTAAGGGAGTCAATCACCTTCTCTCTTCCTGCCTCACTGCCTTCCTCTTGTACTACAACTCAGACCATGCACTCTACTCTTCTAATGCTACTCTTCTCACTGTATTTCTATCACCTCCTCTCTTTTATTCAGCTAGCTAAAACCCAGACCCCCATTTGACTCCAACATTTAAAAATCTCTTTTCCTACTAAAATGCAATCCCCTTTGCTGTTGAACTCTTTCCCTGATATCCACTATTTTTATTTACTCTAGAAGCCCTTTTATCTATCTTTTACACCCCCCACTGCTCCTCTGTCAGCCCCAGTCTGAGAGTAGGAAAGAAGTCCAGCACTCTCAGTTCCTAGCTGGGCATAGGTTAGGGTTGGGGGAGACCAAGAGCAGATTTTGATTGGATATTACTTTCTCCACAGAGGTTTCCTGATGCATCTCTTGGCCTTGAGGGCCATCCTTCTGCTGTTTGGATTTTGAGGTCAACTCTGAGACCTGACCTGCCCCAGCATGGAGGTGGAGCTGGGGCTTGTATTGCTATCTCAAAGAGAAGGTTTTGGTAGCTTTTTGTGTGTGAGAGAGAGAGAGAGAGAGAGAAAGAAAGAAAGGGGTTAGGGCTAGCTAGGTTGGGGGAGAGAGCAGCAAGCAAGAAGAGGTCACTGTAGGCACAGAAACTGCTTCTGGAAAGGGGGGCTGGGGCTCTGTGCAGGGAGCTGGTTCTGTTTGGCTTGACTGTGGGTCTGAGAAGACCTGGGGCCCTTAATTCTATAGACAGGTCTAACCTCTGGGTGCTCACAATCCGGTCTCCAGAGTCACTCTGGACATCCTCAGTCTCCCATGAAGGGACTCTTCTGTGTCTGGCAGTCATTTCTGGGGAAGAAAGGAAGGAGGTGCTTTAGGAGAGAGGCAGGGAAGGTCACTGTCTATTTGATTCTCCTCTGAGAAACTGAATTGGGGGAGACTTAATGTGAGACCATTTGAGGTAAAGTGAATGAGTTGCATAGAGGTTGGAGAGTTGATGCAGGCATCAGTACTACTGACTTTTTTTCTAATACAGAAGTGTGGGGGATCTTTAGAGTGAATATCAGCCCTACAGGTCTGATACTTGCTTGTGGGAGAGGGGTCCAGTGCAGGAATAGGGTAGAAGATAATGAACGGTCCTCTCATGGGACCTGCTATGCACACCTGTAGCACCCACAGAAGGGACCTTTTTCCATATCTGTAAAGGGATGTTCCTAGGGGAGTGAGAGGTCAGTGTTGAGACTTGGGGTGTGTGTGTGTGTGCGCGCGCGCGCACGCACCCACCATCCCCTTCTACTCTAGAGCCCTATAGCTTCCTCCCTGAGTTGGGGTAGGGAGTAGAGAGCAGAAATGGCCCTGGGTATTGCAAGTTTTTTTCCTCAGCCCTGTTAATTCAGCAGTTGCCCTGGAGACCTCTTACCTATGTGGAGGCCTTAGCTAGTCTGGGGGTGGGGGAGGACAGAGTGGAGAATCCAGGGTGCCTCTGGGGGTCATCTCATCCATCTTCAATGGTAGATTGATTTGGGGAGGTGGGGTGGAGGAATGTGTCCTTTTAGAGAAACTGACTTGCCTGCATCTCTTCCCATTTCCTTCTCAGCCTCTAGGAGCACCAACAGATCTTCTTCCTGCTTTTGTGCCACAGAGGGAAGCTGGTGTGAATCAGGCACTAGGACCACCTCAAACATCTCCTAGCAGGTGAGAAGGAATTCAACTTTGCTCTCCCCTACTCAGCAACCATGGTTTCCCTCCCTCATTGATTTCCTTGCCTACTGCCTTCACCCTGTGTTCCAGATTTAACTCTGGCTTTAAATCCACAGCTTTTTCCTCATTCCCTACTTGTCACTGAGGTACCTATCAGTGTTTAGTACAATATGTTGCCCCTTGGGAAGTATTCAATAAATATTATCACTATTACCCAAGAGTCTAATACCTGAAACCCCTGAATTTTTCCCTCTCCCCAAATCTTCCTCATAAATTCAGACATTCAGGTGAATGTCTCTCCTCCATCATGAACTTCCATGCCAGACATTCAGGTGAAAATACAGACATTGTCCTAGAAATTGACATTGCCATATACAGAAGTCAGGAATTCTAGCTTCCTACGTGGGGTTTTGATAGGGTGTATAGAAAGCAGGATCTGGGTACTGCTGGCCTTCTCATACCCTTGTTGGGTTACCAGTTGCCTCAGACTTCTTGTCCATTGTGCCCAAGACTTCCCTGGCTTGGGTGTGTGGAGATGAGTGGAGAAGCCAGGGTGTCAGTGGCTGTCCTCCTTTTGATGTTCATTTTGCTAAAAGAGTTCATTTGGGGGTGGTGGAGAAATGTTCCATTTAGAGAAACTGCACTATTTGCATTTCCTCCCGCTCTTTCAGCCCTCAGGAGCACCATCAGATCTCTTCCACATCTGCCCTGATACCACAGAGCACCGATGGGAGGGAATGTGGGCCTTGGGACTGTCTTGAA